>NC_072732.1:195191029-195795514 GCF_026930045.1 Uloborus diversus | reverse complement strand
TGACATAACGTCTTATATTTTCTTTTACTTAACCGTTGACATGGTTTAAACTTAATTACATTTCGGAAGATTAATGTACGACGTAACATCTCAAGCTCTTTAGGATAATCGTTGTTTAACAGAACTAATATTCATACAACCTTTAAAAGTAAAAGCTGCACATGGCATATTTATATAAGAATTCTTATTTCGTAATAGCATATGTCATTTATATGCTATCCTGCCTCAGATTTGAAGACAAAAATTGTCGTTTATTAAAAACTTAAGAACAGCCGACGTGTATGATAAATTTCATTACATTTCAAAATAAGTTATTAAAGTAAAATATAAATCCTCACGAAAGTTAAACAAAATCAAGATTAGTATTATTAAAAAATATATGAACTAAAAACAATTTTTTTTTCTATCAAGCAGTAAGCATGTTTTACCAAATGGCTGAAGTACGAAATATGTCAAGCTCTTGGGGACGCTCGGTGCTAGACAGAGTTAACATTTATACAACTTTTAAAAGTAAAAGCTTCATTCTGCATATTAATCTAAGAATCTTCATTTCATAGAAAATATCTCTTATATGGGATCATGTTACTGGAGTTAAATACATATATTGTCGTTTATTAAAAACTTTAGAACAGTTGACGTATTAAAAATTTCATTGCATTTTAGAATAAGTTAGTAAAGTAAAATGTAAGCCCTCAAGAAAGTTAAACAAGATAAAAATTAGTATTATTAAAAAAAAATGGATTGTTACATCCTTTTACAAAAAAAAAGAAGTAGTATTGTACTCGCGAAAAAAATTTCACTCAAAAATCGGCCTTAATTTCCATTTTGCTCACCCCCGAATTAATGTTGAGTTTATTTTTCAACACGTGGATATATGCCTAGGAGCGTATAGACACCCGATCCCCCATCCATTTCGACGATTCCCGAGTTAATTACAACGAGTTTTCTCTTGAAGTCTGTACACTGCAAAAAAAAAGCTGTTGTTTTTACAGTAAAATACTGGCAGCTCGCATTCCAAAGAAAAACTGCAAAAATTACAATTCTAAACTGTAAAATTTGCAGTAATATACTGTTTTATAACAGACTTTTACTGTGAAATTTACAGCGATAAACTGTAAAATTAGCAGTAATATACTGCTTTTTAATAGAACTGCCCTGTAAAACTTACAGTATCTAACTGTAAAATTAGCAGTAATATACTGTCTTTTAATGGAATTGCCCTGTTAAATTAACAATGATTAACTGCAAATTAGCAGTAAAATACTGTTTTTTAATGGAACTGCCCTGTAAAGTTTACAGTATCTAACTGTAAAATTAGCAGTAATATACTGTTTTAGGAATGACTTAACCTGTAAATTTAACAGAGATAATACGTAAAATTAACAGTAATATACTGTTTTTTAACGGAATTGCCCAGCAAAATTAACAGTATGAAACTGTAAAGTTAGCAGTATTATGCTGCGGAATCAGCTAAATTGCGCCATAAAAGCAGCAGTAGTATACGGTTTAAAAAATGATTTGTACAGTAAAATTAACAGCAGTAAACCATAAAATAAATAGTTATCAATTTTTATGCAAAAGGGTTTTTTCACCCTATCATTGTTTCTTTTCATAGTCGAAATCACTGCTTTTACAGCTGAAGAACAATTTAGAAAAGTAAAGCAATTGATTTTGTATGTAAGTTGTAGAAATCAGCCTACATACGAAATCGGTTCCTTTTCTAAAGTTTTTCAACAAAAAAAATAATGTTTTAGGCTATGAAAAGCGACAAGTAAAGAAATATAAAAGCCTTTTACATAAAAATAATTAACTGCTGTTAAATATATGTTTTATTGATATTTTCCTTGCACACAAAACAAATACCTGTTAAAGAAGAAAAAGTGGCGCATTTTCATTTATACAAAAACTTTTAGCTCTATTGCAAACTTAAAAATTTACAAATAGAAGGAAATTGCAAAATATGGTCTGAAGCTTTATTTTCAGAACAGTTATAGCGTTTTCATAAAACAAACCTTTTTGATCCATGAAGGTAATAAAATTAGAAAGTTTTTTATACATAACTGAAAATACTACATCGTATCTTCACTAAAAGTACTTTTTTCACTTCCAGCATTGAGTTGCTGAAATGTGCAGCATAACGTGGGAAATGTTTTGCTGTATGCAATCCATTAAACTTTTAAGCTTATTTTAACTTTATACATGCAATTCAGTGCATTTATTTTTCTTTTTCTGGTAAAACAGAATATTTTTATGGTTTTCTTTTTTTAATGTTATAAGTTGCATATGGACCTACTGTATTTCAGAAATACTAGTAACAAATCAACTTCTTTTCACACCATATGTGCAGTATTGAGACTGCACAGAATGGTTTTTATTGTAAACTGATTATTATAGATTAGATAATACTTTATCCTATTAGCCTTTTAAAATTTTCATAGATGAAAACAAATATATGAAGGTTCAAAATTCCAAAGCAGAACAAAACAGAAACAATTTTTCACTTAGTATAATAAAATCTGTCAGGTTTATCACTACTAGTATTAAGTTAAAAATTGGTTTTACTACTCCAAAAATTATATAACTTTATATTCTGTTATAATGTTTTCATGAGAAAAAACGAAACATTCACACCAATAAAAATTGCGAAATTATTTTATTTCGTATACATCACCTTTGAATATCGATTAGTAGTTTTTACAGTGAAATTGCAGAAATTCATGTAAAATCGAATGCTAATTTTTTCAAGGTCAGCGTTTTTACATCACAAACTTGCTTCTTCTTTGTGACACCTTAGCCGACTTCGGTGCCATCATTAGAACTTATATTATGAAAGCATCTGTCAAAATAAAAAATTGTTAGAATCTCATAAAACTTGTAGACATCAAAAAACATACATGGAAAAATCAAATTACGTAGGTATAAAAATACGCCCTAAAATGATTAAAATTATGACTCTGAATGATCTGAAATTGCCTTGGGAGTTGCTTTTATTTTGAAACCTCTCAACATATACCTAAATTGTAATTGAACCTTTTATTTCAGGAACCAGTTAAGCGCTTATGCTGTTTTAAGGAGAGAAAAAATTTTTTGGCAGCAATTTGCAAGCTAAGCATTTGTAACGTTGATTATTAATGTCTAATTAAAGTAGACTTAATCTGGATACTTTACATAAGAACTCAAAAAAGAAAGAAAATAATATCTTACATTTTTTTCTTCCATACAAAGAAACGCACTTGTACTGGTTTCTGAAGTACAATTTAAAGAAAAATCCTTTTAATTTTCGGCATTTTTGAAGGATTTTTAATTACATATGAGACTGTTGATTAAGAATAATGTTTATTTATTTTTTTTTGATCGGCTAACTGAAGTGATCGGGAGAGTAACTCCTTCTATAAGTGAAGAATTAAAAAAAAGCAGCGGAAAGTTTTCCGAAATGGGTCTAACATCTTGGCCTAAAGAAAAAATTAAAATGTTTTAAGGACGATACAACTTGAAACTAGTATCTTCTTATAATAGGCTCCAGATTATCGAATTGCAATATGTTTACTTCAAAACGAAAATAAGGATAAGGTAGAGAAATATTTTTTTAGAAAATGGAGCAAGGTCGAAGTTTAGGACAACCAATTGGGAAATAATGGGGTATTCATTCAAAACAATGAATACTGTATCTAGCCTCTTTTAGTCCCCCCCCCCCCCCAAGTTGCTACAGTAGCATTGAAAACCGTAGATGTTTTTTACTTTCTTTTTTTTTTTTTTTTTTTGTAACCCATATTCCGTTCCAACACTTGTTAACAGCTCGAGGTATGTTCAACTAATACCAGCTTCATTTTCTTTTTCTTTGACAGCTGCCCATTATTAGAAATTTAATTATATAAAAGAAATTTAATAGCATTTTAATCCATAATTGTGTTATTATATTGTTAAAATTTAATTTTTTGGAGATTTTTCCTTAAGTTCAAAGAAATCACATTGAAGAGTCATTTGAGTTGAAATAAAATAATATCGTAAGAACATTCTATCTTATATATGTCTTAATATTTAAGCATAATTTATGATTTTTCATGTATATTCTATGTCTTTCAAAATGGGGAAGCCCCCCGCCCCGACATCCGTTTTGAACAACTATCGATGTCCCCATTTAAGCCACTAGCGGCTTTTTTTTTTTAAGTGGCACTTTTTTTGCGAGGATTTAGGCAATTTATCTTTAAGTTTTTCGGAATGTACCTGAAATCTGGAAGAAACAATTCTATATTCCCAAAATCAAAATGGCTTAGTTAAAGTAAATTCAGCAAAAAATGAAAATTCGGTCAGAAAAGTTTAAAGTTTCCAACAAAATAATAAATAGACAAACATGTCAAAATAGAGTAAATCTGGTAGGGCCAGTTCTAATGATTAAGGAATTGCAAGTCCACATTTGGCCCACCGTCATTGTTATAAACAATGCTATCCTTCTTGAAAATGCTTTGCCGGAAGATCGCACCACTTTTAACTGTAGATTTAAACATGTTCACATTTGCAAGTCTGAATATGCGAAGAAAGTTTCATACGCTGTAATACATCGTACTTTTAACATTCTGTTTTGGTTCCTTCGATTTCAATAACATGTAAAAACAAAGAATCAGTGTTCCAAAATTTACTGGAAAATTAAAAAAAAAATAATGATGAAAGAAATTTACGTCTAATTTAGCTCTAGCAACAGAAATTTCTATATTCCGGTGATTCTTGAAGTGATAATATTCAATTACCCGTAAAATATAATATTGAATTACAAATTTAAAAAATTCAGAATTAAATAAATTGTATGACCGATCACATTTTAATCAAAACAAAATAAAATTGAGTTTGACTTCTTCCAAAAGATAGTTCTTGATTGTAACATAGAACCTGACAACGGGCCACAAAAATCAGCTTCAGGTGTCCAATATGGCACGCAGACCGTCGAATAGGCTTACGTGGCTAAGAACGCTTTAAAACTCAAAAGCATTGGTAATTACAAATTACATCCGAAAACACAAAAATATAAATGAAAAGAGATACTTATAAACTTCCGTTGCCGGCATTCATGTCACTAAGTGAATTATCGCACATCGTTCAGACTAGAGGCTTATTTGAAATTATAAGCGGAGCACAACCGCGAACTGTTATCTTGATAAAATGAGACAACCATTCAGTTCTGGTCACAAGTTACGTAGTTCTTTACATTTGCATACCACTAAAAATAAAGAAATGATTTTGCATTAGTGAATAAATTTAAATGAAGTAAATTTAGGCGGCTAGAATGAAATTTATAGTTTAAATTTTTCCGAAATACCTAACCGCAACCATATCACCAGGCACAAATTCAAAATGAAATCAACTACAATTGTTTTTCCTTCGTGCGCTGGAGGGACAGTAACAAAATATTCGCTAGCAAATTTCCCCCTTCTTGGCACGCCAGCACACCGAAAAAAGGAAATACATTAAGACATGAATAAAAAATTAAAAAATATTATAGTCCATCCGTTTGTGTGCACAAATTATAGCTTAAACATAATGGAATAATTGAGACATTTCAAAAAAAAAACTCTAGAAAAATATGTCATTGCAATTCAAGCTTTACGTAAATTTTCAATACAGAAAGGTTTTGTGAAACAATCAGCTAAATTATTTTTAGTTTCTCAACAAAATTTATTCCAAATTCATTTTCATCAATCAAATTCCGTAGGAAATGGTACCCCACATCAATCTGCTTAGTTCTGCAATTTTTTCTTGCAGAACTAGAAAAATCGATCGCAACTAGATTAATAGCACTCTATACTGTGACAATCAGTCTAAAATACTGAATTCTTTTCGTGGCATTTAAAATTCTTTTTATTCACATAACTTCCTTAGATTATTCACTAACTGAAATATACTCTGCTTCTATCGTTGAGAGTGCTACGTATTTTTGTTTGAATGTACACCATATTATTCGTACTCTATCCAAAAACATTACAAGCGCACCCCCCCCCCCCCCATTATATTCCAGTCGTCTTGATTTGAGGCGTAATCTGTATCAGAATAAAAATGATTTATTCAGTTTACAGACAAAATTTAGATTTCAAGGACCGACAAACCCTTCCGGTTGTCTCACAAATCTCTTCTTTTAAATCCGCATATAGATACGCATTGCAGACATCTGCTCGGAAATGGACCCAATGTAACTTATACACAAAAATTGAAAAGAAAGTCTCAACCAAAGGAAAGGAAATTACTGAAGAGAACACTTGGGAAAAGTATCCCCCCCCCCCAATAGCTGGTTGTTACCTAAAATTACCAGTCTGGCCTTGAAGCGAATTATTTCGTTCTGCTCATCTGTTCTGTTGCGTTTTGCCAATCTTCCCTTTCTGGCATTCTCAAACTTTGTTTCAAATTCGAAGGAATTACATCTTCGGAAATGTTAGTTTCTAGTTTACTTGAATTATCCCCCCTATCTTCATCAGAATCTGATACTTTTCTCGAATTATCATCAGAAATGAAATCAAAATATTTTGGGTCATATTCAATGTTATTTTCAGAACAATTAACCTCGGTTTCACGATTCGGACTTTAGAATCGTCGTGTCAATATATGCTTTGCCTTGGTATTTCTTCAACCAATTTAATTCTCATAACATGCTATTTCATGATTTTCAGGATATTCTTCTTCTACTTCAGATTTACTCAGAAGTGAAATAAAACGGTATACCTCTGTTTCCCGTTCCTATTTTTTTCCCGCCCAGAATTTATTTTCATCGAATTTAACATTCAGCATTTCTGTCACTTCACTATTTTCGGGATCCCAAATTCTATAACCTTTCATATAAAACGCATATCCTACCATGACTCCCTGTTTAGCTTTCATATCCAATTTGCTTATTTTCTGTTTTAGAAGTGCAATATACGAAATACAGCCAAAAAACACGGGAGTGTTTAATAGATGGCTTTCTTCCCTCAAATAGTTTAAAAAAGGTTTTGGTTCTTCCTTTTAAAACCGCTCTAGTCCGTAAGTAGTGGAAGCACATAGCTGATTCGGCTCAAAACTGCTGAGGCAAACCCGATTCATTTAAAAGTGTTCTAATTCCATTCATTAATGTTTAGTTATAATGTTCTATGACGCTACTTTGTTAAATGGAGGATTTGTTGGTTTTTTTGATTCTTATGCTTTGGTCGCTAATTTAAATTTCAAACCGGGTGTTCAGAAGTTTCTTTTTGAAATCGAATCTTTCCCGTAATTTTCTCTGTTCTCTTTTGAAACCTGACAAAGTATTCGAAAACCTCACTTTTTTGAAAAATCGTCTATTATTGTGAAAATAATCCCCCCCCCTAAAGAACTCAACTGCTAAGGAACCCATCGCATTTAAATGCAAAAGATCTTACCCGGCTTTGGCTTGAATCTCCGTTACAGGTTTAAACGAAATTCTGCAATTTTTCTTTTTACGGGGATAACAATCTGACATATTTTTACTTTTTATATCCAGTGAAAGACAGTGAAGTACAGAATCACATTTTTCAGTATTTATAATATAGTTTTTGTCTTCATCATAAACGCATTGATACCAAACTTTAAGACTCAAAGGGTTCTTAAAGTTAAAACATAAGGAAACTGACGATTTCAAGGTTAAAAGAGTTTCAAATTCTACTGTAGTTCTAGGTATCTACTTTTCTAAATGAGCATGTCCTTCAAGGCGAAGAAAATATGACAAATCTCAATTTGTCGAACGGAACTTACATATTTGCCGATTAATAAAATACTGGTGCATGCACAAATTAAGTACGCACAATTAAGTACAATATCTAATGAAATTTGGACATTCGAGAATTCAAAAATTTGAATCGTTACAATTATGTCCCCAAATTTTCCGAATCGGCAGACAAAGTGTTCCCAATATGGCAGTTTTGGGGAGGTCATAGTGACTTCCCGTGACCTCCCATCGAGTGCCATTGAATATGGTTTCTAAAATTATTTTTAAGTTGACAAGTTTCAATGCTATTAGTGCATTTTTCCAGAAGTAAAACTTTAATTTCTTACTGACGCAAATATAAAACTTTTAAAACACAAGGGTTTCGTGTTTGTATCTAAAGATGCTTATTTTTATTTATTTTTTTATTTTTTTGGAGTGCTTCATTGATGATTTTTTTAATTATAATTATTTTAGTTTTGTTAGATAAGTATGAAAGCTGGCTCCAGATTTCAGAGAATTTTGAGTCTTTCAGAGTGGCAAACTCTTCAACAAAAATATCATTAAACTTGATACTGTTTGCATGTCTCTCGGTCACGTTGTTATTTTATTTATTTACATTGCTATAACGTAAAGTTTATCAATAAAATGGTTAAATGCAAACTGTTAAAGAATTTAAAACTGAACATAAGAAAGAAAAAAAAAACCAGAAGGAAGAAGTCAATCGTGATTCGCTAAAAATTTACTAGAAGACTTAAGAATTTAAATTTTAAGTACTCACATGCTATATAACACAAAATATTATCGTAAACAAAATCTAATGTTCTAATAACTTTAAAAACGATAAAGAAAGGAACTGATTTATTTTTAAATCAAATTTGAGTTTCAGAAAATGTTTAAAAACTATCATACGGGCAGTAAAATATTCAGAATCACAACAACTACTCGGATTTTTGCTATAAAGCAATCGCTACAACTTAGCAACTAAAAGAAATTGCAAAGTCAACGTCAACGAATATTGGAATACGAATTATGATTTCAAAATAAATACTGTTATTTTACATACATTATCGATGATAAAAAAAACTACATTTTGAGAAAAGGGAATGAATAACATTACTAGCACTTACCTTTAACTTGGATTACAGCTGAGCAGTCCTGTCTCAGCACACCCGAAAAATAACTAACATGGCAGACGATACTTTGAATTCATTAGTTTATCTTCCCGTATGAAAAGAAACACCTTTTGCGCATCGTTTTGCGCAATCTAAAACAGTTTTACAGTTTTTTTCTGTTATTTAGAAGAGCAGTATTAAACTGTAGGAAAAAGCAGTATGTTACTGTAAAAACAACAATTATTTTTTGCAGTGTATGCACGTATGCATGTGTTATGTATGTCGCATAACTCAAGAACAGAATGTCCTAGAAAGTTGAAATTTGGTCGCCAAGTTTTGTCGTCAACTTGGTGATATTTAGAGAGTAAACTATTAAATCACATTAAAACTGCCAATAATGAGATAATGACATTAAATTGGAGTAAAAGGAAGTCATGTGATGCACATATCAGCTCGTTTTTTATTAAACATAAAACATGTTTTACTAAATGATTTGTGGTACATACTTTTGAACATGTTTTTTTTTTCGTTATTGTTTAATCTTTTATGTTCTTTAAATAGTACACAGTTGCCTTGATATCTGCCATTGGAAGTAATTTAAAAAAAAATGTTTTCCTATATTTCTCCCGTATGATCCCGAGAAAGAAAATATGAAGCAACGTTTTTTTTCGAAGCTCCGGAAAAAATGTCATGTTTGGAGCCTTATTCGGAAATAAAATTGAAGTATGAATTTCAACCGCAAAAGAATTTTTGCTGCTATACGAAGTGAGTATTTAGATAACAGCAGTGCGAATTAATTCGAAGCCGACACCCATTTCGTGCTCAACAATAGAATCATTTGAAATAGATTTAGCCTTAGTTGGCGTGCGACTTGCCGCGTTATCTTGTAACCCACACGCTACTTTGAAGCGGCTAATGGTGCCTTTGCCAGCCTGTAATGGCGACCCCGAGAGATAAAATCTTAAACCACACCCATTTAGTCAACGCTCTGACTCTAACCTACAAATCGAAACAAAATTACTTCTCCCAATATTCAAAAATGACAAATCCAAATTATTTTTGTATTTTCCGCAGTGTGGTGAGTTTAAAAAAAATCAGTTTATATATGACTAGGGGCACAAGCACGGCTTTGCCCGTAGTGAAAAATTAAAAGGTCCTTTGGTTCGCCTGTATGTTTGCAAATTATGTATGATGAATTTCTTGCCAATTGGCTTGCCCATGTCATGGTTCCACGTTATGTTAACTTGGTAATTTACTCGTCCATCTAATGATAATTTTGCTCGGGAAAATGTTCTTAAAATTGGAATTGAAAAAGAACAAAATCAATTTTTTGAAAAATCGCTTCGAGGTGCACACCCCCGTGCTACAAACTATTGTTGTGCCAAATTTCATAAAAACCGGCCGAACGGTCTAGGCGTATGCGCGTCACAGGATCTTGACAGAGAGACTTTCAGCTTTATTATTTGCAGTAAATATGACAAATTGGTAACATATTTTTAAGTTTCCCAAAAGGTTTACTAACTTCATTAGAAGATAGGCTTTTTAAAGGAAGTAAAAGGGACCTCTGGGTAAGAAAAAGGTGGTAGATGCTTCTTCTTCTAAGCCGGAGGTCGTGGATTCGATTCCCGTCGTTTCCCTGGGTGTTATTACCTTCTTTTGTGCTGTAAATCTTTCCTGTGTGTGTATTCAAAGGTAAGGTGTGTGAAGCTGTGTAGTTTCTGAATAAATAAAGAAATAAATAAAGTAATTAAAATGTTTTTAAGTTTTTATTCTCTTTTAAATAAGAAATTTTGAGTAAATGTTTATTTTAATAAATTTAAAATTTCCTTAAATTTTCTGCATTTTACCTTGCATTTCAGGCTAACATACATTTTTATAAAAATATAGAAAAGCCCCAATTTTAATTCACTACGTTAAAATGTTTTGTTTTACATACGGGTCAAAGTGTTCCATCGGAATTATCCACTGAATTTCTCAAGAAGCCCACCAAAGAAAAACAGAAAACTGAAAACTTTTGGTAATTTGTTGCTTTTGAAGGTATTTCAGATGCAAAAAACGAGTTTTTTTTTTTTTTTAGTAAAGGTCATCATATCATATTCTTGCAGAGTTACAGAAACGTCACAGCAAGTCAACCTAGCTAGTCACAAAGTGATAGAATTGTGACGCGTCACCAAAATGCCATTTCAACTCGTAAATTTGGCACTGAACTCGTTATCTCACATGAGAGACATAATTTCGCAGTCGGACAATAACTTACCTCCAACTTTTTGATTTATCTCTGCAGAAAGTAGAACTTCTTTACGCCTTAAGTAAGCAAGTCTGCTGTATATTCTAGTCTCTTAAAAGATCATCAGTAGAAATATCAATTACTACGCGACTGCTACAATTGCAAGCATCCTAACTTATTACTTGGTATTAGGAAAACAAACGTCGCCGATTAAGTCGATAATAGCACATAAAGGAACTTCTTTTACTTTGGTTCCACAACTATCATTAAAGAACACTTACGCCATCGATTTTGAGCATCGTTTATTTCCAATTTTTCATTCTTAATGGCTTTCGAGGTTCAATAAAAGTAGGCGAATTTGCGGGTTAAGTATAAAATAGCAACTGCATGCCGTCTAAAATATTACTTACTCTTGAGATTCAATCTGCTGCGGCAGTCATTCCAAGCTTTCTGCTCGGAATCTACGATTATTATTATTATTTTTTTTTTACTGAATGAGAATAGATTGTATTGCAATCAGTCCAATGTTTTGTTTGAAATAGTTTTTTTTTATCTGCATGGGCAAGTTGGGAAATCTTTGTAAAATAGCGAAAGACATCAGTCTATTTCCTCTGCATATTTATTTTTAGTTAGAACTTGAGATCATGAGCTCGTACGTATGCAGTTGAAAATATAGTTGGAATGGTTTGTTAATTGATGTATTGCTGAAATTGTTATGCAATTATTTTCTTCCTACGTAATATGATTATTTTTTTTTCGTGGAGGAAGATATTTTTGGTCGTCCATTGTTTTTGTCGTTTCCAATTATATTCTTTAAATGTCATGAATCTGAACTGGGGATAGATATTTTTTCTCTCGAAATAGTACGGGTTCTTTATGTATATTAAGGTAGCGCATACAATGTTAGATCTCAAGAGTTAAACTGCGTCCCTGAAATGTTATCATTAAATTTACAAAAATAGATATATAGTTTAAACCATTCCAACTTTTTCTTTTCTTTACTCTATATCAAAGTTAAACAGAAAGGCACATTTGTAGAGCACTAATTGCCTAGAAACTAGCAGTCAAAATTTTTACAAAGATTAAGACTTGCTCCATTCTTTCGTATGATATGCATTTAAAAGGATATCGATGAATTTTTTTATTTTAATTGAATTTCAAAGGCACGTTAAATACCGTATTTCTTTGTTTTTGCCAATGTGTTTTGTTCTTTTCTACTTTTCCATACGTTTGTAAGTGGTATTTTTAGTTCTAAATGGGTTTCATTTCCCAGTTAGCCAAAATATTTTTAAAACATTAATACCTTGACAGTAAGTGTAATGGGAAATGGAGATACCTTTCATTGTACAACTGGTGTGGTCGAGCAAGCTATAACAATTAGTTTTCCGCAAAAAAAAAAAAAAATAATAATAATAATAAAAATCTATAAATATGTGTACTTGTAAAACTTGTAATATTATTCCAGTTAACTTACATACATTTTTCTTTCCCTAAAAACACCTGATCTATCAAAGTTCTTTTAATTTCCTTACAATGACTCTTTATGTAGAACAGAACGTACTAGAGATAAGTCGTTCATGAATGAACGGGTCAAAAAGAACGAATCCTTAAAATGAACGGAGCCGTTCGTTTACTTAAAAAATGAACGACCGTTCTTTTGAACGGTGAGCAGTTTGAAATATTGTACTGATGCACTTGTGATAAAATTGCATTATTATTTTTTTTAATTACAATCTACAATCATCTTTAAAATTTTAACTCTAAACAAATCTCAAATTTCCTTTTATTTAGTGCAGTACAAAAAAGTCATTCGAACTTTTTTACTTTCTGCTTTATTCTTCATTTTTCTTTAATCGTTGCCGATCATTTGCAATTTCCCAATGTATCCATTAGTTATGTTTTAGATAATTTTTTGAGCAACTAAAACAACATTCTATTTTTTGTCCAAAGCATCTGTTAAAATCCATCTTGCACTTTCTGTGGCCAAAATTATTTCTAAAAATACCTTTTATCACTTTTTCGGCGATCCTTTTGTCTTCTATAGCATCCCTATCAACTACTATAATATTGGTTATTATCTATATTGGTTTGACTTTATTTTTAACTTGCTTGTAGACTTCTAAGTCGGTTATTTTACATTCACAGTCCTGAGATTTTTTATAAGGATTATTACTGCTTAATTTTTTCCCCAATTGCTAAAATGTGTTGTGATTTTTTTTCTGTTCTCAACGGTACTGTGGAATAATTTTGAAGTTCCCTTTAATATTTTTTAAGTGAGTCTTTTTTTTTAATTAAAATATTCGGTACTACAGCTGAGTTACCGATATAGTTAATGGTACTTTTTTCGTTATACATGGTTTAAATAAATTTTAATACTATATGTATTTACATAGTGCTTTAAGCTGGAAAAATTTAATAACTTAAATTTTTGACATGCTGAAACGGAACTTGCGATTTTTGAAATGGAAAACATATCTTACCATTCGAGAGCTAAGAAATATTTATATGAACTATAAATGCTTTACGCATTTTTTTATTATTCATTTTTCATAGGCATAGTTTCTTATTTTTAGATTATTTTAGTTATTTTTTCTTCAAAGAATATTACGAAATGATCTAATGCAGGGCTTTCCAAACTTTTTCGCCCTCCGACCCCTTTCATAAACCAATATTAAGTGCAGACTCGTATCATTAGAAGTATTAGATACTTGAACTTTGTAGTTAATTGAACATAATTACATTAATTATTACTAAGTAGAGAGGAAATTCACTATTTTAAAGAGCATTAGGTATCTAATTTATAGTACGTAACTTTATTTAGAATTTCTATACAGCAAAAATCAAATGGAACAGGCAGAAATCAATTGGTATCAAAGCCAATAAAAGTCAAAATCGATCATCGAATTATACATTGGGTTTAATTTATTGGTAACTGCAGTCGAATATCAAATTTTGCATCTAGATAGCTTCTGTATTTAGTTTTGGTGGCTGCATCAATGGGAAATATGTATTTGCAATGGTTAAGTTGTGGAATAATGGACAAAAACGATTTGCGTTTTTTAACGAGCAGTTGTCATTTCTTGTTTTCCAGATGAAGTGGGAAGGGAGGTGGCATTAACTATACTGGAAAGCAGATTTTAAGTTGTAGCCAGACGTTATGTTCATTAAACATTCATTTTGACAATTCGACAGACTGCGTGGCTTTATTGAAACAGAAAACGGCGTGACTATCTATGTATGATCCCGCCGCATTTTTATTTTTAGATGTCGGAAAGTAATGATAAAAGAAAAACTCTGCTTCGAAGGTGTTCACATATTTTATAAAGCAAGGAACCCCTTGAATGCCCCTTATTAGTTTTCTTTAAAAAAACATTCAATACAGAAAAACACTTCACGTCCATTTTTTCCACAACTTCAACGCAAACTGGATTTTATTTTTTGAAAGTGCAAAGCATTGCACTTTCAAAAGAAGAAATTGCAAGAAAAAGAAAGGAAAAGAAGAAATTTCAAAAGAAGAAAAGCAAGAAATTGCACAATTTATTATCATAAATTGTGCAATTATTCCCTTAGAAAGCCTCTTCCCCATCATTTCCATGAATAATATCTGACGACTACGAAAATTGAGAATGATCTAATGAAACATTTCTAATGTGTGTCAGTATGCCATGAAAAGAGATCACCTGCAACTTTTCTAAATGAACGAAGCCGTTTAAATGAACGGGTAAAATGAACGATTCAAAAAATGAACGATCCTTTAATGAACGGATCATTTAAAAGAACGACATTGCCCACCTCTAGAACGCACTAATATGCCAACTTTTGTCACAACTACATCAATACCTTATATTTTCTGCGCCTTGGGGGCTGCCCACAAATCATATCACGCTTTGAGGGGGAGAAAGGATGTTGAAATTGTGACAGTTTGGTGATAGATGGAAGGGTGGGGGATAACAAGAAGTGTGACATTACGCCTTTCTTTTTTTCTAAATATGTAAATGCAAAACAGCGGGAAATGTTACAAGCTGTGAGAGGGGGAGGGGTTAACGCCTTTATGATGAAGAGGAAGGGGTCAAAAATGGAGGGAAACTGTGGACAACCTTTCATGCATTTCAAAGCAAATAGAACAATAGCCGATTGAACACTGATAAACTCTTAAAACATCCAAGAAAAACGATATGAAAATAAAGTTGTTGCTTAAATAAGTTTCGGTTTAGATTTAAAATGAATATTTTCAACAATTTGCTAGACATATTAGATTTTATTTGTATTTTATCTTCTCAACCGAAATTGTCTTCTTCTCTTGGAAGATCTTTGTTAAGATTTCTGCATCGAAAATTCTATTTTTGCGTTCGGCTTAACACGATTTGAGGCAGAGAGTGAGATGATATCTCTCTGCTTTTAGCTTTAAAAAATCAATAAACTTCTGTGCTCCATTTCTTTTTGCTGAATAAAGAAAAGGAGTTTAAATTAACTTAGCAATTGATTCAAATTCAGAATATTTGTAAGTTGCAAACTGCGTGTTCTGATACGTGATTTACATGTTTTCGAAGTTTATGATTTTGTGTTTTTGTTCCAGTGGCTTTGCACAGAAAGTGAACATTTGTTAAACACATTTCTGAATTTCTAAAGTGAAGAAAGTAAATTTAAATAATAAATTTAAAAGTAAGTAACTTTTAATTTTAAATCTTAAAGAAATTAATTTTAATAATAATACGTAAACGCTCTTTTAAAATCTAAAATACCTCCTAACCCCCCCTCTCAAAAAGCCAATCCATTATGTTGCATTTACATTAAAATGTAAAATAATCCGTCAACTTCATTATTTATCACCTTTTTCGCCAAGCAACCGTAATCGTAACCCAGCTGATGAGAGCGCAATGAGAACTTCAATTAAGAAACGATTAAAAATATTTTCGTGCAGTGGTGAGCATTTCTGGGAGTTCCTACCAAGTATATTTATTATTAAGATAATTTTTCTTCAAAATACCCGCCCCAAATTATTGTTAAAGTCGCTCAAATATCTTTGACTCACCTTTTTAACTAATTATATCCAACATACACTGGTGTACAAAAATTAAGGACGAAACGGTTTTTTCAATATAACTTTGAACAAAAGCTTTCCAAATCAACACATTTAATACCGTAAGATCCCCAATACGTAAGGACATGTGTAATGTAAGCAACACTGACTAAAAGAGAAATCAGAGGGATAAAAAGAAGCTTTATTGAAAAAGTAGCATGGAGCGCAATGCGACTGAAGGCCGAAACATCCCTGTGATGGGAGTTCAGCAAGAAACATCCGGTCTTTAGTAGGAGATATGATCTCCCCCGATTGCTAGGCAGGTTTCACAGCGTCTGCCCATGCTGAGAATGAGGGTGTCAATGAGTTGTTGAGGCATTGCTGCCCATTCGTCTTGCAGCGCCAATCGAAGCTCCCGAATCGTTACTGGTGGTAAGGTACGAGCTACCAAGCGTCTGCCTAGAAAATCCCATACATGCTCAATGGGGTTGAGATCCGGAGATTGTGCCGGCCAATCCATACGTTCAATATCCTCACTCTCTAAGAGCTGTTCGGCAGCTACTGTGCGATGACATTCTGCATTGTCGTCCATGAAAAGGAACTGCGGACTCATAGCGCCTCTAAAAAGACGCACATATGGAAGAAGAATCTCGTTACAATAACGGGTCCCGTTGACTGAACCTGCGTCGAAGATGTGATGGTCTGTACGACTACCAAGCATGATGCCTCCCCAAACGAGAACACCACGACCTCCATACATGTCCCTTTCAATGATGTTCGATGGATGATTGCGACTTCCCCGCTCTCTCCAGATGAGTATGCGATGAGAATCGCTACTCAGACTGTATCTGCTCTCATCTGTAAAGAGTACTCATCCCCATTCATTGTCTCTCCAATTCCGGTGTTCTGGCACCACAGAGAACGCCTCCTCCGATGGGCAGGCGTACACACCGTATAGGGCGTCGTGCAAACAGACCACCACCGTGCAGTCTTCTGGCCACGGTAAAACGCGATATCGGTCGTCCAGTCGCGTGTGTCGTGTGTTTAGCGATTTCTCCCGCTGTCTGCCGCCTGTTTCTTCTGGCCTGTAAGACAATATACCGGTCATCTGCGGTTGTGGTTCCCTCGTGGACGACCACTAATGAACCCCCGGATAGCTGTTCCTGTAGTTTGAAATTGTCTCCAAAGTCGTGAAACGATGCTGTGAGCAATTCCGAACTCTGCAGCCACACTTGTCACACTGCGGCCTTCCTCCAACTTCCCAATGATTCGACCTCGGGTAAAAGCATCCAGATGTCGTCTAACAGATTGATTATTCGCCATTTCTCGCTGAGGCAGCAACTCGGTGTGTTTTCAACTGCTATACGGCGTGCAATCTCTTTGCCAGAAATACTGATCTTACACCGACAACATGCTTTATACTACTCAGACACTCCCCCATTACGTCTGCCTGCATATCTGCGCATGTGCTACCGTACATCACCTTACTGAATCTCCTGATTGGTCTTTCTGTCCGCTCTGCCTCTTTGTTCAGGTGATATGCTAATTTTTCGACTTCGTCCTTAATTTTTGCACACCATTGTATATATATATATATATATATATACGAACTAAATACAAGTTTAAATTCCTAGCGCCAGTTTAGCCGTGCAGTTTGTTTTCATCAGAAAGCATTTTTCTTTCTTCGCACATCATCTGTTCTGATATATTATTAATATTTCATTAAATATATTAAAAAATTATTTTTATGGAAGAATATTAACCAAACAGAAGACTCTTCATTGGCTATGTACTTTTTGAAAATGTATAACCGGCAAAATGCAAAGATGATCTAAAAAAAATAATAATCGACTGGTTGAAGTTACATGAATAAAGTTGAAGCTTCTTCCAGTTGAAGCTTTATCAGTGAAAATCTTTAGATTAGGTTACTTCAATGAAATGTATGATCTACATGTTTTGCATGTTCTGGGGTAGCAACCTGTGGATCATATTGCAAAACATTCACTGACGATACTATATCTTACGAGATTGAAGCACTTTTATCAAGTGCTAAGTAAAAAGATACGTTCAATTCATTTCACAAATGCAAGAGCAAAGTCAACCGATGTATCTTGGCTACTGCGACGCGATGCAAACAAGTACCCTTTTCAATCCATAGTACAGAACTAGGTGTCTCGCTAGGACTTAAAGCTGAGAAGTCGAAATAGTATAGTCTGATGTTATTGAACAAGATTCGAATCTAATGACGTTTTGTGTCAGTAGCAGTTGTAGTGTAAAGTACTTAATAATTTTTAAACAGAAGCATTGAGAAAAAAAAGAAAGAAAAGCAAGAGAGAGAGGAATGGGATACAACAGATACAAAATGCGTTACTTTATTTTTCAGTTATTGATGTCAGTGCTACACTTTAAAAAAAAAAGTATCTGTTGCTGTATTTTTCGATTATTGATGTCAGTGCTACTCATATCAGAAACTATTTTGAAATACTTTTCTGCAAACTATTGTTATTTGCCTATTTTTTTAGGAGGAAAAATGATCATTTTTTTCATCAAAAATCTTCTTGTGAAAATTATTGTTCAGTTTTTTTTACTTCATCATAGTACTCACTTTAGCTTGTCTTACTAATGATTCTAATGTTTTCTTTTGGCATGCCCTTCGACTGAGAAAGTGAAAAGGAAAAATTCAATTACGAAATTCTCAACCATCTACAGAATTCTAATCAAATAAGATAGAACAAATTGCGCGTTGCTATGGTTACCCATTGGGAAGAAGAAATGACATTTCTTAAATGCTACGAATAAGCGGCTTTCCAGAGTGCATAAAAATACAAAATCTAAATTAAACTTGGAGTATCCTAATTGAAACACGGCTCAAGTTTTACGAAATTTCTGATCCAATACTTATTACGAAACTTTTGATCAACGGTAACAAAATTTAAATTTTACTTAATAAATTTGAAAATATATCGGGTTTTAAAACTTGTTTAAAAGTATATTGTTCGTGATGATTTTACTACTGTATGTTTCAAAACTTTTTTTTTTATAATATATATTATAAATACTAGTACAAATGCAATTTTTTCATTGTTTTGCTACTACTATAAGGAATTCTCTTGTAAAAAAGTTGTCATAAATCAGAAATCCATAGCACAGTAGAACTTGGTTCATCCGGCATTTCATTTTTGGATGATTGAATTATCCAGTTCACATTTTTAACTTAAAGAAATATTGCTCACATTGAGAAATTTAAACAAGGGCTGTATTAGCACCCCAGAAACCCCGTACTTTATTATTTGCTTGGATTTACCGGTTTAGAATGGGTCTCTGCAAAATTTATTTATGTAGAATAAATTCCTTCTGTTTACAAGGAACAATTTTGAAGTTATAGGACACACATAAAACGAAAAACAGTTCTGTAACCCATGTAATTAATGACTAAGATTGATACATAACATAAATATTATACATAATAAGAAGAAAAAAATGTAATAGAAGCTCCACTTGGATTTATTAACAAGAAAAAGATTGGTGAAGGAAATATTTACTTATTATTGATAAAACTAGAAAGTTTCCATCAAGGTATGACACGTGAGAATTGCTTCTACATTTGAATGAAGCAATTGCCTGTTTGGTGATATATTCATTGTTGAAATTTTAACCCTAACTTCAGTAGATTAACCCTAAAAGCTAGTAAATAACGTTCATTAATGACCCCTTTTTTTTTTGTTTCGTCATTCTTCTAAAATGACAGCATTACCAGAAAAACAGTCAGTTTACCGGATCCAGTTCAGCCCTGTAGAAACAAAAAATGTCCCTGCGTGTGAAATTTTATCAAAAAAAAAAAAAAAAAAAAAAAAAAGAAAGAAAGAAAGAAAGAAATCAAATTATCATGCCGCGACGCGAATTTCGTTGTTTATGACGTCAGCGTTACTCGATCTTTCACATTACATCTATAAATATATCTAGAATAGCACAACCGTTTCTTCAAACATTTAAAAAGCTATTCAAAAAATCAGTAATCCAACGTCAGAAATGGAAGTAAGACACAGTAAGGAAGTGAGTAAAGGTGCTCAGACGTGAACGTGATAACTTGCCACGTCGCCAAGTTTGGATTTATTTTTAGCGTGCAAGAAAATTTAATAACATTTCAGTTCATACAAAAACAATTCTCAAAAAAGGATAACATTCTGCTAAATTTTATATGTTTGTTATTTTTAAACAAAGTATTATTTATTCACAATAAGCATCAAAACGTTCAACTCAAAACTTACTCGATTCGGTAGAAAACAGATTATTATTTCTGCATGCTAGACCGAAGCTCGAGTGATGCTCAAAAACTTGTGAGGATATTTTGCTAGGAAGCAGCATCAATCTGTTATGACCGTTGGTAGTCCAGTTATTATTCGTTTTAAAAAATGGGCACTTCGTAAACGTGCCCCACGCGTAAATGTGCCCCGGTCTACCCTACCATTTTTTGTCACTTGGTAAAAAATGGTAGAATAAGCAATAATAATATCATGGACCCAGAAAATACCTTTATTTTCCCAACATTAAATTTTTAATCATTTTTTTAATGTCTCACGAAAACTTTCATCGTGTGACGTAATAAGTGATTAAAGCCACTTTGAATCGGAGCGATTGGTGGTCTTTTATGGCAAGATATCGCCTTTTGATGATTTTTTTCACTACAAGCAAATTATTAGCGGAACGAGAACAGCTAGATAGGAAAATATTCATTTTGTAAAATTAGTTAGTGTTCTGAAACTTTATTTTGTGTAACCATAGCGATTTACTTGTGACGTACGCAGTAAAATGAAAATAGCGACAAGATTATTTTTTTAATAGAGAAAATAAGTCAAAATTAAGAAAAGAAATTTTCCTCATGTTTATGACCATACTCTTCGAGAATGAAAAAAAAAAGGAAACAAAACATTTGCTCTTCGCATTATGGTAATCATTAGCCTTAACCATCAATAGCCATAACTTCTTGTAAGTAGTAAAATATGAAATTACTAGTACTCATTCGTCCCATTTTCGTACTATAAAATGTTTAATAAATGGGAAACTTTTGAAGTATCTTTCCACTAATTTTAAATGTAAAAGCGTTGAACTTATTTACAATTTTGTGACATTGAAATTAACCCATTCATATGGACAATAACTCCGTCGGTACTCTGTCTGCAACACCTGGTCTGCAGTATTTTTTTTTTTTTTTGAATTAACAAATTTTTAGATGATAGCTGGTGATTTTAAAAAGTAAACTCTTGGTTTTTTTTTTTTTTTTTTTTTTTGTCTATAACACTATATTTACAAAAAAAGTGCTTAAAATTTCTTCACGAACTTTCTTTTACGAAGAATATAGGATTTTCTGAAATTAAGCAAAAAAAAAAAAAAAAAAAAAAGCCGTACTAATTTTAACATTAGAATTACACTAGAATAAGGGCCATTTTGACCCCAAGAACACTTTTTTTGCTAACTACTCCCCGGTAATTTCATAAGAAGCTTAATTATTTTTCGACCTTTCCTAAAACATAGTGCTGTGTAATAATATGTAATGTTTAAAAAAAATGGATTTTCTTTTAAACCCGAACTATTGGTTTCTAATTAGAAGCGTGGAAAGGTGTCATTTTAACCTCTTTAAGAAAAACAAAATTGAAATATGTATTTACTGATGCTGAACCTCAGCTGAAACTCAAATTACCTCTTGTAACGTATCACTGCGATAATTTCAAGCATTTACAAATTTGTTGTGCGTAAAAGGGAACATTTGCCGCTAGTTTCTGAAATGCAACTGAAAAAGCGCTGGTTGTTTTAAGGGCATTTGAAACTATTTTTTCACACATAACTACACATAATTAAAATATCTTTATCCTTTAAATAAACTATATTTAATATAAATATGATTATTTTAAGCTATATTTCACAAATATATCACATTGTATATTGGGAACTATGAAAATGTCTTCTCAGTGGGTCAAAATGGGCTCCGTTGATTTCTAGGTATATGAAGACCGTCGTAATTCATGTGTTAAAAATCAAAAGCTGACCACGACATTGTTGTATGAAAAACTATACATAAATGATTAAATGAATGAACTAAAGAATAAAATACGTGATTCAAAATAGAAAGAAGTGTAAAACTAATTTTTTCAAAACTAAAATTGCAATAAAAAAAGTAAAAATTCCTAACAAAATTGTATTATGCAAAAAAGGTAAAAATAAGTTTATGATATAATTTGAAAAATTTCAACAATACTTAATTGTGTGATTACGTTCATAAGATTTCCAATGCAATATTTAACTGTTTTTTTAATTAAAAATGTTCATATTTGTTAAAAATAATACAGGGTTGTCCAAATTAAAGTTCCCCAACTCAGAGGCCTGTGCAGAATGTTCTATGGGTCATAACGTGATGAAATTTTGGAAACAGACAATTTAGATCATGCGCTCGTGATTTATTATTAAAAAAATAAAAAAAATAGTACCTGAAGTTGCCGATAGATGGCGCTGTATAACAAGTAATTGGTAAATTTGTATATTTCAACAACGTGATTTGCAGAAATAAAGCTTCTGCGCAACGTATGAAAAAGATGAGCCCTACAAAAGTGGAAGGTGGAAGACAGGCGCTGCACAGGCAGTTATTTTCAACCTCGCTGGTACACAATGGTGACTTTGAAAGACAAAGCTCTATTGGTCAAACTTTTTTACCAGAATGACGAGAACTCATGTGCTGCTTTAAGAGCATTCCGTCGGCTGAAGAACATGCGCCGAGGATCGATGTCACCACGCGCTTTAAGAGAGATGATGAGGAAGTCCGAAAGATCTGGTCAACTGGGAATTATGCCAGGTAGAGGACGCCATGCTGTGAATTCTGCACGCGTAGAAGACGTTGCTTTGGCGGTCGTGGATACGACCTATACGGCCGTCTGGCGTGTGATGCGTCGAATCCTACGCTATTTTCTTTACAAAATCCTGTCTTCATTAGCTGTCGGACGGGGACCCTGTGGTTCGGGAAACATTTGCGCTGCAGTTCCTAGCCAGAATGGAAGTCGATGCTGCTTGGCCGTGGAATATCCTTTGGACGGATGAGGCCCAGTTTCACCTGAATGGTCAAGTGAATGCGCACAACTGCCGCATTTGGGCAAGTAAAAACCCGCGAGCAATTCATCAAGTGCCCTTGGAACCCTGCAAAGGTTACGGTATGGTGCGATTTCACTGCAAAATTCATCATTGGGCCTTATTTTTTTGAAGAGGTGACTCCAAGAGGATTCGAAACCTGCTCTGTCACAGGAAGACGATATCAGGACATGTTGACAACGTTTGTGATTCCTGAACTGCAACAACGCGGCCACCTCCAGGACACGATATTTATGCAGGATGGTGCACTAGGGTGGTCACAAGGTACATAGGGGAAAACTTTTTTCAACTAATCTTTTGCCAAAATGCCAAAATGTACCAATAGACTGGAAAATGTTATTTGCAAAGTTTCAAGTCATTTCGATGATATTAACACGTGCCGCAAAGAGACTAAAGTTACGAAAAATAGCAATTTTTAGCAAGAAACCGTAGTTTTTCATCTGTAAAACTAAAACTATTTATTTTAGAAACTTCGTTCTGGTCTCATTCTATAGGGAATTTCATTCTCTTAAAGTTTGAATTCATTTAGATTCTTGTAAAAATTGATTGAACATTATTCAGGATTTTCCAAGTCAGATCGTAGCTAATATCCTCAAAATCGCGTAAAAAGAATGAATCATTAAAAAAATAAATTGTATTAGTTCTTTTAGTTGATGGTTGTAACCCCCTTACAATGCTAAGTAATCAGAGCAAAAACAGCAACATTATCAGAAACGTATACAGTGAAAACCCCGTTACAACGACTACCGATACATCGAAATATCCGATTTAACGAAAGACATTTTCAGCCCTGATTTGATTTCCATTACGTTGCTTGAATTTCATTTCTACTAAAACCTCGCTGCAACTAAAATTTCTGGTAATTCGAAGTTCGTTGTAACAGGATTTCACTGTACTATAGTTATATCTCTAAAAATCAAAGCTAAAACAAACAACTGCATGTAAAACTTTTAAAATTAGCTGTAGAGGCCATAAATACGGAACGTTGCTTTATTCCTCGGTGGTCAGAGCTAAGCAATAGCTTAAAAATCCCAGTCTTGTAAGGGCTTTCGACCCCATAGAGAAAGGAATAACTACAATTCCCAAGAAAGTGGTCTGTGTTCTTAGACCGGGGACTTCTTATAGGGCTTCTGCAGTGCCAAACTGCGTTTTGTGAGTGCAGTTGTTACAGAAAAAGTTTTTGTATTTAGTAAGTCTCTACCATACCTTAGAAAATGGTTTAAAAGAAGATTTGATTTGCAAAATAGGTACGTCCACTAGTCCTCAACCAGATATTTTTCAAGAATTTCAGGATGAATGGCATTGATAAGAAGCAATCCAAAGCAAGTGTAGAAAATCTAAAAAGAAATAAGCAATCCTGGTGAACTTTTAATATTTCTTTTTGAGAAATAAAATCAGTAGCAGCCTAGGGATGACTACAAGGAATTCATTCAACTTTGCCTTACTTATTTAGGGAGTCTTTCTCCAAACAACGTTACTTTTCGAGTACCTGGCGCTATTCATCGCACCAGATGGATAGCAAAGGCCATATGAGGCTGTGAGAAGCAAAGGTATGCAAGTGGACTATTTTAAGTTTCGAGTAAAAAGCTTTTAAAGATCATATCCTAGGTAGGCTTTCATTGAATTTTTTTTTTATAAATCATGCTATACAGCAGCACCTACCATGTCTTGCCCCAAGACAGAGGAGAGGTTCACCTACCATTTATACTGGTTATCTCCAAATTTTTAATTTTGCCACTTGCATCCCTTTACTTCTCACTACTTCATATGACGTAGTGAGAAGCAAAGGGATGTAAGTACACTTTTTAAAGTTTCTTATAAAACGCGTTTAGAGTTCAGATCCTAGGTAGACTTTCATTGAACTTTTTTTCTAAATCATGCTATATAACAGCCCCTACCAGAGCTACTAGTACCAACTCTTGCCCCTAAGTAGAGTAGAAGTTCCCCTATTATTTGTAATGATTATCTACAAAATTTTAATTCTTTCAATTACATCCCTTTGCTTCTCACTGCCTCCAGAAAAGGTTGTATTTCCTTTTTTTTTTTTTTTGATGATACTTTAAAAAAGAAAAAGAAGAAAGATCAAAACAAGGGAGGCTGCAAAATTAAAATCTGAAGTAGGAGATAATAAAGATGATTTTGATGATAGGGATACAAAAGCACAGCTCAATCTGAAAGAAGTTTACTTTATTGGACAAAGGAGTATTTTTTATTTCATTTCTCCTCAAACTATTTAAGACATTCAATTTTTTTAAAGAGATTTGAAATCGATACAAAGTTTTTAAATACTGATCTTGATGAATAGTGTAGAAACCAATATTATATTAAAACTAAAAAGATAGTTAACAGTTTAAGGCTTGTCAATGTCACAGTTGAAAGAGGTGTAAAACTAATTTCTAACTAACGACAATTTATATTACAAGTAATGTCTGAATGCAGGCACATTTTTCCACATTCATCAAAATCTACCATATCAAAGCCATTCCCACTTTAACTTGTCAATGAAAAATAATAACATAATGATGCATATATTTTCAGTGCATGTTATTTAACAGTGTAAGTAATAAAATGCATTAGATTTATTTTTTTTCCTTTTTTTGTAGTTTAAGTTCTTTGTTTTCTCTTCTAAACAGCTTAGTACCTTTATTTTAAATCAGCAATTTGTTGCATTTAATTTTTTAATTATCTCCAAATGAAGCCTGTTTAATGGACAAATTAAAATTAACAAAGAGCAAATAAATGTAATTGAATATTGTAATACTTTTAGGTCTTCGCATGAAAATTCCTTATTGATGATATCTTCCATAACCTGACTTGAATAATGCAAAAGTACCATTCGGTAACTTTTATTTAAAAAAAAATGATAAACATCTCATCACGAAAATAAAATTTTCTATAAAATGGAACCAGAACGAAGTATCTAGGATGAAAAGTTTTGGTTTTAAAGAGGAAAAACTACGAGTTTTTGCTAAAAATCGCTGTTTTTCGTAACTTAAGCCTCTTTGCGGCACGTGTTAAAATTATCGGATAAAATTGAAATTTTATCAATCATGTTTTCTAGTTCATTGGCACATTTTAGGGGGGTGCCTCGGAAGAAATTCGAAAATCGATTTTTTGTGACCACCCTAATGGTGCACCTCCCCATATACTTCTAGGCGTTCAACAGGTGCTACGGGCAACTTTCACTGATGCACGTGTGATCAGCCGCTGTTTCCCAACAGCTTGGCCTCCTCGTTCGCCTGATCTCACCCCATGCGACTTTTGGTTATGGGATTTTTTAAAAGATCAAGTCTATCGAGAAAATCCAGCAACCTTGGCAGATCTGAAAGACTCAATTATTCAGAATGTGCGTGGTATTAATGTGCACTTATTGCGTTCCTTTGTGGAACACACTGCTTTACGGATGGAAAAAGTTGTGGAGAACCACGGCAGACATATAGAACATCTATAGAATGTCTTGTTGATCTGCAACGCCACCTATCGGCAACTTCAGGTACTATTTTTTTTTTTTTTTTATAATAAATCACGAGCGCATGATCTGAATTGTCTGTTTCCAAAATTTCATCACATTATGACCCGTAGGACATCCTGCACAGGCCTCTGAGTTGGGGAACTTTAATTTGGACAACCCTGTATATTTTATGAAAAAAAAATCTTAAAATGGGGTTAAAAAACCTTCATAACTATATCCAGCATTTATGTAAGAGTTTTAACACTGATAACGGTACTATAAACCGAAATTGCTTTTCCGTTTATACTCGTACTTCAATACGGAAGAAATGTAAGAGTTTAAAAACATAAAATGGGGAGAACAAAACTAATGTGTGTTCCAAAGGAATGAAATTTATATGTCGTGGCGTTTTCTGGATAAGTTCCAATTGTTTTTCACAAGGACCAGCTACATATAAATTGTACATCATTAAATTTGCAAAACATTTTTGCATTCCACTTAAAAAAATATTTTTGTCTCTAAAAAATAATAAATCATATAAAAACAAACGAAGAAAAAAAGAATCTTCTCATGTGTGAAGGAGTATGTTCACACTTTTAAATAAAAATTCTAATTAAAATATTGAATACATGAAGCAATATTTACTTCATACCTACAAATTTAAAAGAGTTTTAAAGAATAGTTGGCTCTTAGGTCGACAATGCAATGTTAACCAATGGTCCGAAAGAAAAACTTATGACATGGTCTTTTTTTCAAATCACAAAAAAAAAGTTTTAAAATATTCTTTTTAAAAATAAAGTTTCAGTAGAAAATAACTGAAAGAATACAGTTAAAATAATCGCACCTAAGTTTTGATTTGTATTTCATTGAATGTTTTTGAAGTTTGTATGTAAATACTTATCACTGAAAATTAAATAATATATATGATCTTCTGAGTAAGAAAAACCAACAATAATACTATCTAGATAATAACAATAATAGCTCTACTTAAGTAATAACATTAGTAGTAGTAGTAGTAGCAGCAGTTAATAAGTAATAATAGCAAAGTCATCAACTAATAATAATAGTTGTGTAATAACAATTAAGATTATAACCACGACAAGAAAATAAGATTGATTATAGCTGCACTGGAAACTCCAAGTACACATTGGAAACACGTTTCATTCAACATTTTTGTTCAGAAAAATTCAGATGCCTTAATGTTCACTAAAATGTAGTCCGCATGTGTCCCAATCAAGACATTCGTTTAGCTCAAACTTTGAAACACATTTGAGAACCGATCGGCAACAGGTTTGAGTACACATGGAAAATCACTTTATTTCGTACAAATATAACTTCAACATGTTTCTTCAAATAACTGTCAGCAGAATATCTCAATATAACACCATTAGAAAAATTTTTCCAATTAACTGCTCTAGGTTGATGTAACAAAAGCCTCCAAAAAGGGATTGGCTTCCCTTGTTGAAAATCTGTAATTGCTCAACGGCGGTTGAGAACTACCCATCAGCGGGTTTGCCGTAAAATTAGCAACAAAAAATTCTAGTAAAACCAACGCATTGTTTTAAAGTACTATAAAAAGTGTGCAGTGTTGTCGGTGTTAAAATAATATTTTTTCAAATGCGTTCCTAGAAGTTTTGAAAAGTGTGCTGAACTAAAAAAGCGTTTTGAAAAGATTTGTGAGAAGTTTGCTAAAAAACCATCGTTCGTGTTGCAGAACTGTCTGATGATTTGCAGTTTAATTTATAGTACTAGTAGCTAAACTTTGCTGAGAAAAACCAGCCTGAACTCAATCAATAACTTTTGATTGAGTAATCAATAACTTTTGATTGAGTAAATTTATTCAAACTTTCGTAGATTTGTATATCAAAGAGTAGTTCGTCATTGATAGTCTATATTATCTATATACAAAAAAAAAAAAAAAAACTTGCTTTAGTAAAAGGTATAGTGCACACTGAAATTAATCTGAGAGGAACTGTTATCTTTTAAATCCTTAGTTTAGAAAAAAAAAATGTGGCGAACGCATTACCGAACGAATTGCAAAAAGAAATAAATATTTGAGCTGAGTTACATGGGTAAAAATCCAGAAATATATGCTTCTGAACTATTATAATCCGATTGGTTTAATTATCATGCATTAAAAGTTATGCATACTTACTAGCAATAATTACAAAATAATCCTCGCAAAACGCAAACATTCTCATTTCGAAACCAGCATTTTAAAAGTTGTGTTTTATTCATTTTTCTTCGTTGAGCTAATGAAGGTAGATTTAAACATAGTTTACCAATTTATTTGCGATAATTAGCGGGCTTATTTTTAAAAGAAAGGTCTGATTTTTGGCCCTAATTAGGAAAATGTATTACAACTAGGAAGTGTTCTTCAGGGAAGGTATCGATCTGCATGTACCTTTCCTGATAGGCACTAATTAGAACAACGGATGTGATAATAGCTTCGTATTCGGGGGTTTTAGCTCATTAAGAATCCTGTGGGGATTCGAGTTACTTTACTCAGCAACTCTTTGTCCCAGTCACACGCGAGGCTGAGCGTTTCTTCAAGGACGGCAGCATTCTTTACTAAATGAAAGCGTAAGGTAGAGGGAGAGTTTTATATATTGAATCAAGATTTTATGTCTTTTTTTTTTTTTGAGGCATTATATTTTTAGCGTGTTAATGGGAAGCACATGATTGAACATTTCTGAATTATTGTTTACTGAGTACAATACTTCCAGAAAGAAAACCCCTAAATTTAAATATGTTCCAAGACAATAATTGGTTAACTGACTATGATTTAACAAGTTCAATAATTAATACATAAGTGTTGAAAATCATTATTTTCACTTAGTATTTCACTAGTCCCATACGCTTTTTGAAGGGCTGCTTTCTTAGTAAACACAAGCGTAAGGGAGCGATTTTTATTGAATCAAGATTTTCTTTTCTCTCTCTCTTCTTCTTCTTCTTCTTTTTTTTTTTTTGAGGCATCATATTTTCAGAATGTTAATGGAAATAAGCACATGATTGAATATAAAATTTTGAATTATTGTTTACTGAGTACAATATTCTCGGAAAGAAAATCCCTAAATTAAGATCAGTTAGAAGACAGTAACTGGTTAACTGATTATAATTTAAATATAGTTTAATGATCAACACATAAGTGTTTAAAATAAGTATTTTCACTTAGTATTTCACCAATTCCGTACGTTTTTTTTATTTTTTATTTTTGAAGTACTGCTTTCTTAGCAAACAAAAGCGTAAGAGAGGGATTATTATTTAATCAATATTTTTTTAGGCATTAAATTTTCAGACCTAATGGGAAGCGCATGCTTGAATATAAAACTATACTGTTTACTTAATTTTCTATACTGATATATTCTTTACTAAATACAATACTCCCATAAAGAAAATCCCTAAATTAAAATCAGTTACAAGGCAGTAACTCTCTAACTGACTATAGTTTAACTAGTTTAATGATAATCACATAAGTGTTTAAAATCAGTATTTTCACTTAGCTATTCTCAAGACACATACTTTTTTTTAAGAACTGGTTTCTCAGCAAAGCAAAAGTGTAAGGGAGGGATTTTTATTGGATCAAGATTCTGGTTTTGGGTCATTAAAATTTCAGACAGTTAATAGGGAACATACTTTTGAGTATGAAAAAAAATGAATTATTGTTTAACCAACAAACTTCTCTGAGAAAGAATATTAAAATATTTTAAGAAAAATCGGAAGATGATTATTTCAAATATTGAAACGGCTTTGTGCAGAAGACTTAAGTAATTTATTTTAAAGTAAAATGTATCATCATATCGAAAAATCTTTTACACATTTTTGATATTTTTTGCGTATGATTTTTATTATTGTATGGCAGACTGGGGCACATTGCATTGAGGTTTTTGAAACATTTTTTTCTAAATTAATAACTATAATTATTTTGTTTTGTTTCTACACAGTATTGAAAGCATATCATACCCACTGAAATTATTTCGGCAAAAACATTTGTCATTATATAATCTTTAGGGGGGGGAGGTACATTTTTTGTACTTTTGCTAGATTTTCTTTTAGTTTTTCAAATTATGCAACAAACGGCTTATTGAATCAAGGATATTCGGTACCCGAAAACCTTTAAAAAACGAAGTATCCAGTTTTTATGTATTCAAAATATTCAAACCATGACCTTTCAAGCCGCACCAAATGCATGTTTGTAGGGAAATCAATTTCACTTATTTTATATATTAATGGGGAAGGGATGCTTTAAAATGTACGTACAATTTTACTTTCAAACGCGGTTCTCTCAAAATGTGGAAAAAAAAAAAAGGTAAATAAATAAATAAAATTCGTGATTTTTTTTCTTGAAAACTACCTTACACATTACTTTTAAATTTTCACCACAATTTATTTATCTGCTCCAACGGAATCTACTGCACGGAAGTGAAATTTTTATTTTAGTACTTACACTTTTTAATCAACAGTTGTTTTTTGGTAAAAAAAAGTATTTTTTTTTTCTTTATTTACAATGTAGCTATTGGAAACGTTAGTAATTTTAATAATCTGCTTTAAAATTTGGCTTCAGTAGACTCTTAAGTTTCTCTTGAAAAACTGAAAATTTTATGTTTCTGTCATCAAAACGTTTTGAGAAATAAAATTTAGCAATTTAATGTTACGTGTATACAAAGTACCAAATCCTTAATGTGGGTCCCTCAATTTTAATCTTTGCAAAATGATTGTAAAATATAGTAGAACCTTTCTTTTCCGCCTTTGAGTAAGTAGATTACCTCCTAGTGCCACTATTCATATCAAAACAAAATTAAGATTTCTGTCTCGAATCGTTTTTCTCTCTTTTTAGACTTTGTTTCAGTTCTATAATTTGTTTTTATTTATTTAAATATGTATACTAATGCATTTCCGTTGCATATAACACATATACACTTAACGTATTGTATCAATTAATTTAAGATTGTGGTGTTTTTTGATAAATTTGATTGTCATGTTAAGTATGAAATAAGAACGTCATAAAGAACAATTTGTACATTACTGCAGACATGTGTTTCGTCTAACAAGGAATGCCGTTTTCAATGCAAAAAGTAATGAGCCTATGGATGAAAAGACATCCGACAAAAGTCGAATGTCTTGTCGGATGGTTTTCATCCACAAGCTCATTACTTTTTGCATTGAAAAAGGCGTTCCTTATAACGCCGAAACACGTGTCTGCAGTAAGCTACAATTTGTGCTTTTTTACGATGTGATTTTTACTTTACTTTCATTATAAAGGTATTTATTTATCTTATGATTGGCATGGGGCGGGTTAACACTATTTAGGGCAATTAAAAAAGTTATGTAAGTATATGCCAACTACAAATAAGATAGTGTGATCTCCAAGATTCCTGAATTTTGAAAATTTTGAAACATGAATTCATTATACCATATCATTAATATTTCACTTTTTTAATTGAACCACACGACGATTTTTTGATAGGGCGATATGTTCGAATTATATGCGGAAATTTTTTGAACTGGATTACAACCTTGGATGTGGGTCAAAAATTCTTCAGAAATCTTTGTAAGTATTTCATTTTAATGGCGATAATTTCTTATAAGCATGATTGTAAAGGGTTTGGGGACCGTAAAGAAGTTAGATTAAATAATTCATCTATTTTGTTTTTGATTTAATTTTTTAACATCTTAATCCCAAGTCATATTTTAAACTTTTTTTTTCCAATGGAAGATATTCATTTAGGACTAATGGATGAGAGAAAAAAGAAAATATACATTTTAAATGTGGACACGCCGCATACTGATCGTGTTTTATGGAAATCGACAGTTACAAAAACGGTTAAATAAATCATTAGACATAATAATTTAATTTCAACACAATAATTTATTTTTGCAGTATGTTTTTAATGCTTTTCTTATGTTTGGTATTTTTCCTTAACAAGTATTATCCAAATAACGTGTTGATGCTAATCTAATTTCAAAGCAGTTATTTTCGAAAAGAAAATCAATTTGTAACTATTCTTTTTTTTTAATTTTCAACAGCTTCCTTTTACATTTCGCAATATACAATGCCCTCTCGCAAAATGTAACTTTAGAACCGTTTCGAACAGAAAACGCAAACATGGATGCGAATCTTTCGGAACCTTTCAAGCAAACGCGTAATTTTACATAATGCAATTTCTCAAATGTATTGAGAAAAATTGTATCGCAAATATATGCAAACGAAAGTCAATGAAAATCTTCTATTTATAAATAGAATAAAACACCGTCATGAAATAACACAAAGGAACAGAAAAGTAAAGAACGAAAGTGTCGACAAAAGTGTTCTGCTTTAAAATCAATGTAGGCACCAGTAAGTGCTTCGAATGCTAATCAATAAATTTACCGTATTTAAAGCTTCCAATTGTGAAAAATGTGTCTTTTTTTAAATTAAAATTTTAATTTGAAATGCAAATGCTAGGTGAGTAGAACTTTTTATTATTTTTTAAATTAACTAAACTTTCAAGTTCGCTACCTAGTTTGACACCTTTGTTATCAAACTATTATAATTATTTCGTGGAATATAGTAACTGTGCAGCTACAAATTAGTTAGTCATAATGACAAAAGAAAGGGTTATGTTTTTTTACCAATAAAGGGTATTTTTTAAATTGATACCGAGAAAAAAGTTCCCAAAACGAAAATTTAAAAGTAGAAAAGCATACATATCGTAGAATCTTTTCTTTTAACTAATTATTGTGATCTTTACTTAGAATCTTACATGTTTTTTTCTTCCAGTATATTGTTGTAGAAGTTCTTTTTTTTTTTTTCAAAGAAATTTCTGCTAATTGCACTGACTATATTTTCACGTTTCAACTTCTTTTTAGAAAGCAGGTAGTAAAATAACAAGCATAATTCAAAAACACATAAAAAGTACTTAGTATTTTTTTTTTTTTTTGTAATCGTTTCATTGCAATTACTGAAAGTTTTTTTTTTTCTCGAACATAGTAAAATGAGTGTCATATTAAGTTTGCAGTTAGTTTCTTCATAAGGCTCGAAGACATATTTTGTTCCAATTTGTGGGAGAGCACAACATCTGGATACCCTTGATAAGTTTATTTGGATGTTAAAAGTAAATTTTTTATCATCTTATGATACGTACAAACCTTATAAATTAATACCACAGATACTTTAAGCGATAAATTATCGCCACTAAATCAGGGATGTGACAGAAATAGCTTCAGTATACCTTCAGCACGGACGATGGCATTCAGAGACTGAAGTTTCGTCCTTGTTATGGACTCATCAGTCTAAAATAGTCAACAACCGAGTTGGAGACAGATGTTATGTCATTAAAGCTGAGAGTACCAACAAACTGGTATCTTGAGTAAATTTAGCAAACAAGACAGAGTCTGCATCAATGATGCGGTTCAACTCGTCGATTGAAGGTGAACGAAGGATATAAGGTAACAATTTGCAATCCATTCGCTAGGGCTTGAAATATAATGACAATCCAGTTACGACATTTACTGACTGCAATTACCTAATTATTTACTAACGGAACCAGCACGGGACCTTTGCCCGTAGTAGAAAATAGAAAGGTCATTTTGTTCGCCTGTATATTTACAAATAATGGATGATGAATATCTCGCCAATATGGCTATGTTAATTTGCTCGCCCATGTTATGGTAATTTGATCATCCTCGTTATGATAATTTACTCTTCCATGTTATGATAATTTACTCTTCCATGCTATGATAATTTACTCTTCCATGTTATGATAATTTACTCTTCCATGCTATGATAATTTACTCGTCCATGTTATGATAATTTACTCGGTAAAGTTAGCATAAAATTGGAATAGAAAAAGAACAAAATCGAATTATCCAAAAATCGCTTCGATGTGCTCACTCCTATGCTACGAGCTAATTTTGTGGCAAATTTCATGAAAATCGGCTGAACTGTCTAAGAGTTATGAGCGTAACAAACATCGAGATATCCAGACATTCAGCTTTATTATTAGTAAATATTTTATTGCATTTACAACCTGCAAATTACTGCCGAGTTTACAACACCGTTAATTTAGTCATTTCTAAATTTGCATGGAAGCTCGCGAACGGCCAGCCTGTTTGCGTGTTTACATAGTTATTTAGATAAGAAAGAAAGCAGGATTTGGTTTACGTATATAGAGTTTCTGAACGTGTTTCTATTAGAACACACTAGTTCTACTTTTGGTACGTTTTGGATGTTACAAATTTGGACACTCTTCATTTTTACTTTGCTTGGCATTCATGGTTTTTTACATCATGATGCATTACTTCTAAAAATATATTGATGAAAAAATATATATTTTTTTCCAAAATACGTTAATTAAAGTTAACAAGCAAAAAAAAAAAAAAAAAAAAAAATACAGATCAAAAATTTGTTAAGGACAGTGAAAAATAAATAAATTAGTTAACTGGGCTACTAAAAGGCCTCAAAAACGTCAATAAAGTAAAAAAAAAATCTTTGTCAATAAACAAAAGATTAAAATAGTGTAGTAACATAGTGAATAAAATAAAAAATTCTTGCTGGAAATGTGAAAAAATAACACTCAATAAAAGTATTAAGGCACTTTAAAAACATTAAAATTTTTAATAATATTGTAAAATATTTGCTTGAAATGTAATTAAGACGAGGAAAAACACAAGATGTGAAATGAAATGTAAACGGGTTTCAAAGTTTCAGTGTACCTACTATAAGCTATATCCAATGTAACCAACGTCAAAATAAAATAATTTGTGCGACAATGAACGCACATTGACGTATCATAACTTAAATTGCTACGCGCAATTTAAGTTATGTATAGAAATAATTACTTAGATTACTTCCGTGGGATCAAAAGAGTGCTAGAAGAGTTTTTAAATTTTGAAAAATAAAAAAGTTTATATTTACAGTGAAAACAAGAGCCTAGTAAATAGAAGTCTTAATTATTGTGCAGATTTAAGAAAAATGAACTTTCAAGATTAAAATAATAAATTTTCTTTCCCAAGATTTCATGGTTAGTAAGGTGGGCTAGGAGGTTTTTTTTTTTTTTTTTTGTCTGAGTTATGGTTTCTCTTTTTAAACGTTTCTCAACATCATTTGTTGAATTACCCAAAATATTATGTAATTGGCATAATCCTAATGAATATATTTTTCTCAAATACTTAATTTATGTAATATAGTTATTAAAATTATATGATATATACATACTTTCTTTACTTTTGACTGGTTAGTGACAAATATTTTTTATGATTCGCGACCTTAATTTCCATTTTGCTCATACCCGAATGAATGTTAAGTTTTTATTTCGACTCGACCACACGTGGATCAGTGCCTAAGAACGTATAGACACGCGAAATATCCATTTTGACGATTCCCGAGTTAGTTACAACAAGTTTTCTCGTGACGTCTGCATTTACGTATTTATGTATGTGCGCATGTGCGTATAGACACGCGAAATATCCATTTTAGCGATTCCCGAGTTAGTTACAACGAGTTTTCTCGTGACATCTGTGTGTACGTATGTATGTATGTGCGGGTATGCGTATGTGCGTATGTGCGTATGTATGTCGCATAACTCAAAAACGGTATGTCCTAGAAAGTTGAAATTTGGTACGTAGACACCTAGTGGGGTCTAGTTGTGCACCTCCCCTTTTGGTTGCATTTGGGTGTGTTTAAGGGGGTCTTTTGCCCCTTTTTGGGAGGAATCATTGTTAATTTCGATGTAAACTCAAATCGTGTTACAATTTGGAGGACGCTTGGCTATATATCGCCAGCCTTTTGGTCGCCAAGACAAATTTAACGATTTTTCAAAAAATATGGTTTTAATTTGGCCACTGTTGGTAATATTTAGAGAGCAAACTATTGAATCACATTAAAATTGCCAATAATAGGAAAATGACATTAAATTGGAGTAAAAGGAAGTCATGGGAGGCACACATCAGCTCGTTTCAAATATAATAATTGAGTGTCTTTCGTAAATCGTTACCGAAAAAGATCATTGAGTTTAATGCGTAAATAAAAATCCATAATTCTCGACCCATTATATAGCTTTGTACCCGTATTTGTGATAAACTTTCTAAGAAATACCTTAAAAACTGCTTACTAAAAATACATCTCTTTATTAGTCAGTAAATATATATATATATGTTAGTGGTTTTTTAGCATGAAAAACCTTTTTGTTGCCAGACGTGAAGTAAGGTCCATTTATACGAAATATATTAAAATAATTAAAGAACTCCAACATATTACGTGAAAAAGAAACATGTATCGCATCAAAGGAAGTATCATAAAAACTGTATTAATTAGATTTTCGGACAAAGTAGAAACTCATAAAGGACGAAAAAAGTCTTGATTGAGAAAGTTTCTAGTTAGTAACAAAATATTAACTATATTTTTAATGCATGTTTACTGATATATCTGTTATATGGAATACGAGAAAAAAACCACAGGAGGAAAAGTGCCTTGTAAATTCTAAAATATTTATTAAATATTATTTTAAAAAAACATTGTTTAAACATGAAAAGAATATTTTATACTCAAAGAATATAAGTTTAAAGAAGGTTAAGTTTCTTAATAATAATATTGCACTTAACCTATTAGAAAAAAAATTTCAGCAAAAAGAGCAACAAAATGTAGAACTTTATAGTTTATATACTATTAGGGATACGACCGATTAATCGGTCATAATCTCCCCCTTTGTAGATTATTTATAATCATTCAAACCTTGCCGATTAATCGGCGAAAAAAATGTTTTCCAAAATAACTTTTTTTAAGTATACCTTCAGCAGCAAACAGTGATAGATTCAGCCATTAACAATAAAGAAACTAATTCTCTATTAGCATTATTATACTTGTAGTGTGAAAATGTACAGAGTAAAAACAAAACAAATGCTGCAGTAAAATTATACTACAGTAAAAAGTGCGTGAAACTGAATGAAATACGAAATAATAACCCTCTCAACTGATATTCACAAAACACTATTTGGAATAGTGAAATTCCAGGACTTAGAATTGTAAAGCGAAAAACATGAATAAGAATTCTCCTCCCCTTATCCAATCAGAAATTTGCGGTAAATAAAAATAACTTTCAATCTATATCCATATCAATTTAATGTCTCCCACTATCTTTTACATCACCTGTCTTAAGCTATTTTTTGTTTCTATATTTTTAATGTTATTTTATTTTTTTTTTGAACGACGGAATTGTAATAGAAATAAACAAATGTGTATATGATCCCATTGTAACCTCTTCTTCAATCTATCCAACGAAAAACTAAAAAAACTCCAGCTTTTGATAAACAGCATTTTTTGCCCTTAGTTTTTTGTCAGTTTTATTTATGCATATGATTACATCATACATTTTACAACTTACTCCTAAAATTATCAATTTTTGAATGAACAAAATGTTAATTATTGTTGATGTATTTGATTAACAAAAAAATATGTACATACTTTATTATTATTTTTTAGACTTATGGTTAAAGAAATGTTATTATTTTATTTATTTTCCTATTTTGAATAAATATGCACATGTATACAATGTTGCAACATTTTTCATATGTCGATACTTTTCTCTTTTAGTGTAGTACTTTTAGAAAACCTTATAATTTTTATGAAGAATATAAGTGTTGAATTAAATGGCTACTACTAATTAAAAAACAAATTGAAATTGAAAGTGTTCTTAAATTAGCCTGCTGACCACAGACCTAATTTTTTTTTATATTTTTTATGTCTTGTTAACATAAATTACCTTTAATAACAATTATATGAAAAATGGCTCAAAAAATTAAATGAAATTTTGAAATGGTTTGGAGAAAATTAGAAAAGTGGAGGAAAAAAAGTCGTCCATTAATAAACCATGCACAATTTCTAAATTCGTAATTATAAAGAAAAAAATGAGTGGGCAAATCGGTAGCATTAAAAATAATTGAAGCCGATTATCAAGAGCCGATTAATCGGTAATCTGTAATTTGCCAATTTGCTTATCCATACTTAAAATTTAGCGGCCCACACGTTATATACTTAAAATTTTGACCTGTGATTGTTGATTTAAAAACTGTAGCTGCGTAAAATTAACAAAATGGTTAAGCTGATTTTTTAAATTGTTTTCATGCATTGCTATTTTTTTTCGCGCATCTCTTTATCTGTAAAGAAACGTTTTCAGTAACTACCTGTTAGAAACATTGTTGTTTTAAAGATTTAAATGTTGCCGAACACTAAAAGCAATCCTAGTATGAATACGCCAATGAGTTTTTTACATTTACTTTTATTTTTAAGTAAAATAATGTGGGTATTTCTTTGCATAGAAACAACAGAATTTACATGGTATCCGAAGCACTTACGATTAGTACGAAAGTTTTTAGCTGGGAAGAAAACGCGACACAAGTTGACCTAATTGAAATAAATCTGATCTTGTTTCTAGTAACATTTGTCCCCGGAACCGTTAGATGCGGGTAGAAAAGTAATCAACTCATAAAAAAGAAGAAAAAGCAGAAATCCTTATTCAGTTTAGATTGAAATGAAGACGTTCTATCTTGATTAGTAAAATAATTTAACGAATACTGGCTCTAGATAGAAATATTCTTCGTTTAACTACGTTTTTTTTTTTTTTTTTTTTTTTTTTTTTTGCACAGACAGCAACATAAATGTTCCAACAAACCAAGTTGCTTCTTTTAACTACTAGTTATATTGACCTCTGTGCTTGAAACATAAAATAAGAAATAACAGCGTATTATAGCACGCATTGCAGATTTTTACAGACACGGGTTTTGAGGTTACAAGGAACTCCCTTTTCAATGCGAGATGAGTGAGCTTTTGGATGTAAAGACATCCTACGAGAACTGTTGGTAAAGGGATTCTTTTTAACCCCGAAACACGTGTCTACAGTTAACTTCAACGTATAATGTTATACGTTGTTATTTCTTATTTCACATAAATAACGATACTTTTGAGACTGGCCACGATTTAAAAAAAAATGTCTCGTATAGGGGAGTTGATTTTCTAATTTTTACTCACTTTTCTTTTGCCATGGCATATTAGTTAATGCATTTGCAATAAATGTATGCAATAGTGTCCAAAAGTTACGTGTGCATATGTAGCTAAATGATATGGTCTATATTTGAAGAAACAGTAAAATAATCAGGATTTTTTTTTCTTGTAATAATAATCCAACATGTTTAAATCCACGTTATGGGAAAGAGACAATTTAACTACGAATTATCGATGCGTAGTGTATTTAGTACAAATGCAACCACTAATTTGTGACAGAATTTTGACATTTTTGTAAGAACTAATTTATGAAGAATTAATAAGAAAAAATTATTGCTTAGGAACAAAACAAAATGATTAAGTTTTAAATGTTGTTGCATATAAGCTTTATAATAAAACTGTATTTCAAAAAGGAGTATCTTAGAAATGACCTATTTTTTTGAGAGCTACATAATGACTCGTTTTATTGAAATTTATAAACACTAATCCAACAGTTATTGATTTCCCTCTGAATTATAATGAAAATAAATATGAAATGTTAGTCATTTAATTTAATAGAAAACCCAAACTGGATGCAATCTTCAAAATTGCTGCTCGATCATAGATTTAGAGTAGGATCTTGCGGAATTGCCATTTACGATATAAGCTGTATTTTTCTGGAAGATTACACTTGTACCATTTTTATCGCTGAATAATCAAAAAACAAATAAGATATAGACTTTTCCTAAATTCATTTTATTGAATATGCTATATTTAATTTTTGAGTTATCTGTTTTGTTTATGGGGCTTCCGTTTTAAACATTTCAGTTTGTTATTTCTATGTTTAATCTTTTTTTTTTTTATGCTAGATCTACGCCTTTTGTAAAACTTCTAAAAATGAAGCTTTTTTTTTTAATACTTTGTTACAAACAGAGTCACATCTATTAAAAACTTCATGGTTAAGCGTTTCATGTTTTTTAAAAGCAGATTTAATGAGCGTTTTATTGGAGAACACTCAAAACTTTCGTCTTAAATTGAAGATCTTTTTTTGTTTTGTTACGTAGTAATTAACTGCACTCTACTAGGTCGTTTAGTAGTTATTACAAATAGTGTATTTTGTATTTTCTTTTGATAATTTCTTTAAGTCATTTATTGCAGTACATAAAGATAAAACTTTCTTGTATCGCTTAATACATTTTCATAACTTTGACAGTGTAATTCAGTTCAAAAACACCCTAGCAAAAGAAAGTTTTCCAATCTTCAAAAATTATAATTACTAAATTTCTCTTGTGGTACAGATAACTATTTTTTCTGCTTCAAAGAAAAAAAATAAATAATCATTCTGTGAAAAGAAAATATAATTGAAATAAAGAGAAGGCACTTATTTGACATCGAATAAAGTTTCTCTGTTTTTTAAAAAGATCACCCATTTAGCAGCAAGTTACAGCCACTAAGCCAGGGCTGAGGCGGAACTTCATGCAATAAACCAGACAGCACGGTTATCACATACAGGCATATTCTTCAGTTTCTTGCCCATTTAAGCTCTAATGTTTGACTGTATTTGTTTGTGTAAATAAATTAATTTATTTAAAAGAAAAAAATATATCTTTTTTAAAGAAAGATGTACAACTGAAAAACTGTTTTTGAAATAATTTTTGTAGTTCAAAATTGTACAGCATTTTTGAGCGTTTCAAAACACAGCAACTTTTTATAGAACAGAGGCTTTTAGCTTATGTTTGACATTTGTAGAATGCGAATTTTAAAATTTTTTTAAGTGCACTTCAAGCATTATTATATAGCTTTACAAATAGTTTAAGTTTAAAGGCTAATATTTAGGTTGAAATTGCTGTAAAGCCATGTTAGATTATTTTTCCAGCTCTTTTTGTTTATTTCTTATTTTCTTTTTGTAATGTTGTATTAATAGGTAGTCAATTTGAGTAGTGTTAAAAGCATAGGCGGATTAGGATATTTTAAAGTAACTGTTGTTGAAACGTTTTTAATGTTTCAAAAGGTTTCAGAAATGAGTAGTCCGTTTAATAATGTTTAAAACACTAACGGATTTTTATTTTTACTTTTAAACGAAAACTCAACAAGGAGTTTAGGTTTAAAAACCACAAAATTATTTTTGGAGAACATATTGACTGTTTATATCTTTTGGTTAGAAACGTTTGAAAACTAGTATGTTGTGGTCGTTACTAAACTTTCTTCTATATGTTTCTTATGAATTCTCATCCCTCCGCATGCATGACGAGAAAGCAATATTCCCAGTAAAAATGAAATTACCCACATAAAATCTTGACACCCTGAATTTCCGAATTATCGCAAAAGCAAAGCAACAAGCGAAAATTGAAAGTTATTTTAAAATACTTTTTTGAATTAAATACAAGCATTTTATTTGTTAACAAACATAAGATGGCAACAGTTTAACATTTTAAATCAGTGAGATAGTATTTCTGATTATTTCCGAACAACTAAAATCACGCGAAATACGCAGACGACAGTCTATTACGATTTATCTTTGATATTGTTACATTATTAAAACTATTTTTACTCGCACAAAAAAAAATCAGCCCCCCTTGGAACGATAGGCGCCGAAATTGAAACAACGCCTGTTTACATATAGGTTTACATTTATTACGAATTTCATCCAGAATAAAGCATTACTTTTTTAGATACAGTACTTACAAGGGAAACGAGAGAACGTCCGACTGTACTACCCTCTTTTCATTTTTTGACGTTAAAATAGATATCAGCTCTTGTACCCGCTAAGGGCCACTTGTTGATAAATTTTTGTTTGATTCTGTTCATTATTTTTTGAGATATAGCAGTTACAAATGACGTCGAGAAAGACGATCTATAGCTTATCCCCCCTTTGAGCTTTTGACACCAAAACTGAATCAGCACCTGTACATTTTAGGGGCAACATATGCACCAAATTTTGCTTGATTCCGCAAGTTACTTTCTGAGGAATAGCAGGCACGTATATAACTCAAGAAACGTCCCATTGCTCCAACCCTCTCAGAGAAATTGGTGACAAAACCCAATGGGCACAATTTGACATAGGGGCAGATATGTGTATCAAGTTTCGTTTGATTTCATGCAGTAGTTTTTGTTGTAGAGCGGCCACAAGCAACCGGTCGCACACACACACGGACACACACAGACAGACATTTTCCAAAAATAGTCGAAGTGGAGTCAGCACATCTCAAAACGTTCGAATCAGTCAAAATTCGAAATTCGAAAGTTTGCACGAATCCAATACTTTCTTATATACATTAGAAATAGAAGAAAGTAAAAACATATTTAAAGAATCACATAAGTAACCATTCGTACATGTGGATATTGTCTGCAATTTATTGTATACCGAAACAATTTTTAATAAACTCCCTTAGTTTACATTCTTATGCTATTAAACCTACTTTCAACAAACATTTACATTTTAAGCGTATTTCAAAAAATGTATTCACTTCTGCAGCACGTTTATTCTGTAACATGAGAAATGCTTAATTACTTTTTCACCAAACTGATTTGTTTCATTTTATAAAGCATGCACCATAGAAAAGGTATATTAATAAAAAAAAAGAAATCTTATCGTTTATACTCTTATTAGAAACAGAGAAGAATCATGCATATATAGTTACAAAGAAAGATTAAACCAGTTAAGGTTCTTCTTTATACAACATGAGAAATAATTTAAAATTCAACGAAGTGTATTCTCAGCTTGGAAAAAAGTTGAACAATTAAAAAAAAGTCTTAAATTTTACAGCTATATTGAGAATCATGCTTATAAATGCAAACCTCTTTAAGAACTTCTACCTAGTGTCTTAATATCTCAAAGCTTTGTTCTGTAATTGAGAGACGATTGAAAAAAATATCTAAGTCTTAAAAATGTTCTAATTACGGAACCCTCATTCCGTGAGAATAAAGTTTTTAATTGCATGAGTTAGAATATTTCAGAGCTTAGAATTGAGCTTGGTGGGATAAATTATTTTTTTAAGAAATAGGTGTGCTCTAAATGTATTCTCAAGATTAAAATTAGATTTTCTTTTAATCTAAACACATACGCTTTTTATTTGTTTAAATATTCTTAATTGCTTTAAATTAAACTAATTTTTTTGTTCAAAACTCTCCGGGGAAGGTAAATGGCAGTATCTACAAACTTTTCGTTTTTCTTTTTTATTTATTTTTTTATCATTTACCTTACTTCAGTTTGAGTGTACACGCATGATTACTTGCTTGCAGCTGAAAATAAAACAAGAAAATTACTTTAAATTACAAAATTTAACGGATATTTGAGGGATATAAAAAACTGATCGCTTTAAATGACTAAAACTATTTCTTGTAGATAGTGACAGTTACCCGCCAACGGTAATGTAAATTTTTTTTTATTATTCGATTCAACTTATATGTTTCAAAAGATTGTAATTTTAGTGCTACAAAGGTTACACACAATAATATCTTCAATTTAAATTTCAGAATATTTGTGTGTCTTCTTAATAAAATTCTTTTTATTTCCAGATAAGCAGTAAGGCTCTATACCAGTGACTTTTTTTGCCCAAGAAGTCTGCCTTTTTGCTATTTTTTTAAATATGTTTAGAAAACACAAATTAAATTATAGTTCTAATTTAAGTTAAGGTTGATTAAATTGATTATGGACACTATTTGCATCATTACATACGCAATGTTGTGCAATATACAATGATGCAAATAAATATATATATTTTTTAAACCTTGGCAATTAAACTATCGTATTAAATTTGCAGTGTCTCTAAAAAGAAAACTAAACCATATACGTAGATTTAGATAATAGCAGTTTCAGTAAAGGGCTAATTTTGTGATTGGGAAACTTGATGCTGCCATAAAACATTTTAACTATTTTACATACATTCAGTATACTTCTAACAATTCGTGAACTCTTATCCATACATTTTCTCATCAGCTTATATTAACTTATTAAAATATTAGAATTTTTTATGTAATATGGATTGCGGTTTACTTTGTAAAGTTTCTAAAGGGGTTGTGGATTTTTTTTTTTTTTGTTTTTGAAAAGTGCTGTAGCTGCTATAAAGTAAAACAAATTACTCTTTACGCGTTAACTGTAGCAATTAATATTTTCTTACTAGCATTAGCTATTAAATTATTTAAGAGTTAAACGTTTTAGAACACGGACTCTTTAACTTATCATCAATCGCGGCTCCTCAAAGCTTGACTTTTATCTCAAATTTACCACTTATACGTTTTTTTTTTTTTTTTTTTTTTTTTTTGCAACTCGTAATATTAATGTAACATTGAAACTCCTTACTCCAAAGGTATTCAGTCGTAACTGAAAACTTGTTTGAGTTAAATTTATTTTTAAGATTAAAAATTGTAGTTTTAGAACGGCCCTTTTAAAAACATTAATTTTATGTGTTAGCTTCTGAAATAAGCTTTTTCTTAATGATATACAAATAAGTTTTATTTTACTTATTATGATTCAGTAACACCTGTTATGCTTTATTTTTCACTTCGTTTCTTTGCTTACAGTATTGTTGTGAAAAAAAAAAAAAACTTTACGCCAGAATATCTAAGCAACAACTACAAGAGCATTAAAATTATATAAAATGGATTTTCAAGGATATATAATGAATAATATTCAGGCTATTTTGTAGTCTGTGCTCATAACAAAAAGCTTCTTTACTTTTCGAATGAACTTTTGAGTACCTTTTGCTTTTCACAAAATCCTGTTCTAGATATTTGTTTTGCTTTTACAGCAAAAATTGTGTTTTCCTGTGAAGCAGAATCTAGAAAATAGAAAATGCAAACATTGAAAAAATTCGCTTTGATCCTTTCAGCAAATATGTAATTTTCCATAATGCAATTTTTCGAATGTTTTGAAAAAACTTGTTTATGTATACGACAACGAATGAAACCTCCGATCAGTACATTAAACAAAAAAAAAGACAAACTCACAGAATTTAAAAATTCGAACAAGGAAAAAAAATGAAATTTCAAAAGGAATTATTTATTAATATTTTATTCTATTTATTATTTTATTTACTTTTACAGGATGTTCCGTTTTAACCTACAATACCTTTATTTTCGCAACCGTTAGTCCTAGATCTTGTGCAGCAAAGCAGGACAGGGTACTACTTAAAAAGGCGAAGGTAAAAGCTGGATGTTATTTGATATGCTATGATTCGTACTTAGCAGTCACTTACCGAAAAACTGGATAACAACGGAATTCCCTAGTAAAGGAGGTCCAAAACTACACGACCCTACTTTAAAGTTGTGTAATGATGATTTTTTACTAACTTTTACAAAAAAGGAAGCAATGTATTCGCAAAAAAATTTTCACCCAAAAATCGGACTTAATTTCCCTTTTGCTCACCCTCAAATGAATGTTGAGTTTTTTTTTTTCAACCCGACCACACGTGGATATGTGCCTAGGAACGTACAGACATCCGAAATATCCATTTTGACGATCCCTGAGTTAATTACAACGAGTTTTGTCGTGACGTCTGTATGTACGTATGTATGTGCGTATGTATGTCGCATAACTCAAGAACAGAATGTCCTAGAAAGTTGAAACTCGGTACGTGGACTCCTAGTGGGGTCTAGTTGTGCATCTTCCTTTTTGTCTGCATTCGGATGCTCCAAAAGGGGTCTTTTGCCCCTTTTTGGGGGGGAAATCATTGTTAATTTTGATATAAACTCAAGTGGTGTTATAATTTGGTGGACACCTCACAATATACCGCCAGTCTTTTGGCCGCCAAGTTTTGTCGCCAACTTGGCAACAAATTTGGCGAATTTTTTTGGTATTTATTTTTTTTAATCAGGTTTTAATTTGGCCACTGTTGGTGACGTTTAGAGAGTAAACAATTGAATCATATTAAAACTGCTACTAATGAGAAAATGACATTAAATTGGAGTAAAAGGAAGTCATGTGATGCACACATCAGCTCGTTTTTCTTCTGAAATTAAAACGAAGTTTTGTGCGGAACATAATATGAAGACATGGGAATTTTTTTGGAGCGAAAAAAAAACAGTTCAAAACTTTAACACAAGATGCCGTACTTTTACGAGTCACACATTTACTATACATTCATGGTGTTTTGCAAGAAATATTTCACTTAGAACAAGTTTAAATAAATGGCTATCAGTTTTGTCTACCTTTTAGAAACCTGACAGCATGTTCAACAGCAGATCCCGTTGTATGCTCTTTGCAGCGCTACGTACATGTCGTGATTTACAGTATTTAAAAGATCGGGTAAATTCTAGGACTTTCACGATTTACGAGATGTTTCAAATGCCTCCAACGCTAAAAGTCATATGGATCGAGCTTTATTAAAAGGAATTTAATGTTTTTGATAAAAACGCCATCTGGCGATGAAGTTTTATTTTTTTCTCTCTTTAATTCGTTTAAACAAGTTCCCATTTTTTCATTATGTTATGCACTTAATTTCGTTAATTTCTGGGCAATAATTTCACCGCTAACTTTAATGTAGGGTCAATCAAGTATGGACAACCTTTACATATCAATCAAATGGCTGTTCTTTTTTTCTTGAAAAAAGAAGCTTCTAACTTTTCAAAATTTTTCTTCAAATATTTTGTATTTTTTTATTAAATTATATTTTTTATATTGCAAAATAAAAATTAAAGCTTAGATGTTTTAATATTTTTTTAATATATAAAATTGACCAAGAGAAGTTTGAGTTTATACGATTCAAAAAAAATACATTTTTTTCAAAAAAAAAAAAAAAAAAAATTAAAATTAAATAAAAAAAATAATATTTGTTCCGATTTCACTTATTAAATAAATGGTGGATCAAAAAGTTTCAAAACTCTTAACCGTTTTTTTTTCTTCTTTTTCAAAATGTGTACCGAACCCTCTAATCCAGAATCCGCTGCAGATCACCACTTCTGAAAAATCCACTGTTAAAAGGTTTTTATGATATATTCCAGCTATCGATTTATTGAATAGTTATACCTTGTCCTCATACGACCATAAGGTAGTAATTTACAGTATTTTTTAGTACCTTATCAAGTTAAAATATACACAATAAAAATGCATGGCGTGTTATTTGAGAAAAATCTTCGCAAAAACTGTTAAATGCCATACAAAGACTACAAGGTAGTGATTTATTTGAGAAACGGATAACAAAGGTAGTTACTAATGAAATGTACTACTAGTACATTTCATTCCACTGTCCGCGGAGCTCTTTTCTTCTACTGGTGCTCAACTTGATTAAAATCACTACCATGTAGGGTTGTAGGAGTCGGTCGTAGATGTGTATATACGTTGCAGTCTACCTATAACAAAAATATTAGGTGATGTGTGTGTCAATAAAATATTTTGGAAATATCTTAGTTTATGGTTGACTCTTTTGATAACAGGATTTACCAAAGCTACAGCAATTTGTTGCATTAATTGTACATTAACTGTCTATTACAGTAAACTTATGTCGAGTCATGCTGAAACATGTTGTTCTTTGTTTTCAAATGACTAACTTCATTAATAGCAAATTCGCCGCTGAAAAAATCAGTACAAACACAAAACAACAAATTAGTACGGTATTTATAGTATTTCGTACTGTGTAAAACCTCTCCAGATTGTTTTGAAATTAGTTAATTAATTACCAAATAAATATAAAACTAAAAGAAATGGAATCTACTACAGCTTTAAAAACATTAATATTAAATTACAATGCATGGTGTTTAATCAACAATCATTATAACTAATGCATTATTAAGAAGATTTTTTCTATATCTTTCATAAAATTAATTAGCGTATTTTTAATTATAACTATTAAACTTATTTAGATAATGATAATTATCTTAAAATCTGTCAGATCTTCAGGAGATAACTTTTTGTAATTTGCTAACAAATTACTTCTTACGAATCAAAAATTATGCTGCTCTTTTTTATTTCCTCGATGAAAATTCAGATAAAAAATATTTTCTCTAATTAGAAAGATGGTTGAAGTGGAGGATTTGGGAAGAAATAAATAACTCCGTATCTCCCCCGATAGCTTTTAAGGCTGCAAGTTACGAGGTCGTAACTTAAATTAGTTAAGATTTTTTTCCTCCCTAGAGACTTCCAAAAATAGAAAATCAAAATAGTAAATGCGTGCCCATTGATTAAGGCATACATTGATAGTTTGAACGCTTTACAGTCTGAGAAATGACAGTAAAATTAAACAAAAAAAAGCTTTAACCGTTAAACTTTAAGTTTTAAATTACAAGGAAGCAAGATTCTTTAGGAATCAAAGTTTCGAAGTAAAACTTTCTTAAGCTTATAAAATGTTATTGTTCGAATGAAACCCTAACAAAGTTTAAAAGTTTCGTTAAAAATAAAGTTGCTACAATTATTGGTGATTCTACATTTTCAAATACAGGTAGTTATCAAAATAATGGAAACACCTGTAAATAAAAGTAACATTTTTGAATGTGCTTCGAACGTAATAAAGAATAAAACTAGATATATGTTTTTTTATGAATAGCAATATACATATTCTGGTCTTATATGGTGGATTAACTGAAGTTCTGGACGTCTTGGATTTTTTTCAAGCGCGTGAAATATCGGACCTCTCAAATTTTAAGAGAGGCCAAATTGTTGGAGCGCGTCTAGCTGAAGCAAGTGTAACTGAAACATTTCAACGTTTTGGTGTTTCTAGAGGTACAGTATCTAAAGTCATGACAGCATACACGTAGCGCGGTAATACAAGCTCGGCAAAGCAAAATAGTGGACGGAATGAGAAACTTAGTGAAAAAAACCGATGGCATTGAAGTGGTTTGTAATGTCTAAAAAGCGAACAGTATCAGCAAAAATGACCAGAGAACTCAATCACCATCTGGATTCACAAGTGTGAGTGATTAGAGACAGAAGACCTTTATCAACAGAACATTTATGGCAGAGTATCGATTCCCAACACACTTGTCACAGAGTGTTTCCATTATTTTGATAACTACCTGTAGTTTTAACCGCGGCATCACCAATCAACAAAATTTGATATATGTTTGGGTTAGCATGTTGCTTATTAAAACACACAGTCTGCCAAAATTGATGCAAAGGTTAATTTATGCTGAGGCACTTACATAGAGGGTCTTGAATAGAAAGTCTGAGAAACAGACGCTTTATCCCTAATAATGAAATTCACTAAATTTTTGGAATTGAAAAAAAAAAAATCCTAAAAGTTAAGTCATAAAACTGTTTTTTTCTGTACGTCTGATGGAAATTTTACACTATTTTCTTTCTTTCTGTTTAAGTCTGATTGTTGATAATGCGTCATATGAAAAAAAAAAAAAACTTTTATTTTCGAGGTAGACCTTGAACGTGAGGCAAGCAAAACTTCCTTGTCTTTCCAAAAGCACGTTTTCAGTGACATATCAAGTATCCATGCCACACCATTGCTGTGTGTCACGTAGTTCAGATCATCAGTTTTTTTTTATTTTACTGGGCTTTTTTATCAGAATACATTTTACATTTAATAAGCAAGAACAAAATAAAACTTGTGTTTTTTAGCATTATTTTAAATATTTCTTTTCGTCTCTTCTTCTTTCTCTAAAAAGTCTCTTGGATAAATAAAAACAGTGAAATCTTTGAAGATTTTACTCAATTCAATTTTTTTTCAGTAAAGATAATTCAAATGCAATTGGTGGAAATGACTTTGTTGCTGTAGTTAAAATTAAGTGTACGTTTAAATTTAAGAATCTTATGAGGATTAATACATAGTTTCATTCAGAATAATTTTAGAAACAATACAGCCTGATTCTAACTTATTTTTCCCATATGTATACCTTTTACAGTGAAAGAACGATATTAGTCAACTGTGAATGATATTTTTTGTGTTTTTAATTTTTTTTAACTAAATGAAAATACTGTTTTTTATTTAAACAATGGAAAACAAAACAGAACCTTAAGAAAATCAATCAATTATCACTTGCACACTCAAATTTTCTAGTATACATAATATAAGCTTAAAATGTTTACTTTTTTGACCTTCTTAAGTATAAAATTAAGTTATTTAATTTTTTAACGAAATTCAATGAGTGTCCCTTGTCTTATTGAAGGAATCATTTAGTTAGACTTTTTTATTTAGTAGCTATAATGCAAATGTAAGTAGTTGCGAGCGTTGCCTCTTTAAACCACTCACGTAAGAAAAAGCTGACTGCTACAAAAGAAGTAAGCAAACGAAGGTTTTTGGCTGTACTGTCATTCAATTTTCTAAGGTTTAAGTTGTATATTCAGTATCAGTTTTAGTTCATGGCAATACTATTACAAACTCTCTTTTGTCGTACAGACCGACTTATAAAACAATGTTATTATTATCTCAGATGCGTAGTAAATGTACTTAATAAGCAATTGTTTTTCTAACTGAGAAGAACTAAGAGTCACTACAAATAGTTAGTTTCACAACTACTGATTTTACCTCAATATAAGAACGAAAAGCGATAATTGTATCACTATCAGTAGTTATTTTTGAAGAAGAACAATCATGACGAAAAATGGGCGTTTTCGATACAATTAAAGGGATTTATGCAGTAAAAGGTAAAATTGTTACAAAGCTGTTGTTTTTAAAGGTTTTTTTTTTTTTTTTTTGGTGTGGCACTTAAAAATTTCCTAAAAATTAATGACATTTATAGTGGCTATGAACTGCAACTTATGGTATTTTGTAAAGGATAGGCTATCGTGCCCCAAGCACAGATCAATGATGACTGACTTAACCCTCCAGAGATGACCTTTGCACTTATACAAATTTAGAACAAGATTGAAAGGAATGGAAATAGTTACCATTCGCAACTCCAATACACTATAGGCAGCGCTGCACCCACTGTCTAATGGCAGATGAAAAAGGTAAAACAAACAAATGCCGTAACTTATAACTTGCTTTCACGCTTAGTAGATGGCAGTAATTTTTCATCGTGTTTGTTGGAAGCTTTCTTTTCTATTCTTCTGAAATTACGTTACATCACTAACTGTCTGAAGCCTGTAATTTACCCCAAAGAAAACACGTGAAATGGAATGTTTAACCTTTCTCTTTAGTGTTGTTAATCACCGCAAGGCAGCTTATTCGAGCTCTGGAGTTGCGAATTGCTCTTCACTGACAGTGAACTTTAAAGCGACCGATCAATGGTATGAAAAATAATGAAAACTGAATTAATATCCCAATACACAATAAGGAAAATTTTAACCAGCTCTGCATGAAGTACGGCACTTTATTGACAATATGAGGCAGTACATTAATTAAAAACTTAGAGCTTTCTTAAGCAACTTTGTGGATTTAATTAAAATAAGCGTAACTTATCTTATGGCTAAGAATTAGCTCATAAAGATGTACAAAGAATGTAAGGTTTTAACCAAATAGTTTACCTTACATTCGAGTGACAAATATCAATCAAAATGCAAGTTATGCTACGAGTAATACAAGTAACTATAATATTATCCCACTTATTATGTAGGTGCGAACATAATAAATCTAGAGAAAAAAATAGCTAATTTATTTATTTTGTTGCTTATATTATTACACTTTAAAGTTAGGTACATTATTCGTACCATTACTTGCAACTATTATAGTTTATTAGGACATTTAATATTTCAGATTAATTTTTGGGTTACATAAAATAATTTTTGTAACCTTTGTAATTGGATTAAATATTCCGTGTTATATTAGTTTTTACATTAATGAAGACACTATCTTATTGTTTCTTTGATATACTAATCATTTGTTAATTATAACTTTCTCAAAGCTCAACAACAAGACTCATTTAACGGATTGTAATGCGTTATTATCTGGAACGAAAAACGTTGAACGCCTTGTTTAGATCCGAATCGTGTCAAAGAATTAGGGACTTTTTAGAAGCCAAAGAAAACACAAGCCTGAGCAGAAGCAGGAGGCTTGAATAAAAGGCTTAATTAGTGTCTATTTTAAGAAGAACTAGAATCTCATTCGACAAGATAAGGGGGACATTTTCTTTTCGATGCTTCCTAATTAGTAAGACGACCTAAATAATATTTTCCGCCCTAAGGTTTCTTATTAAACTTACCTCAGCATCATGTAATTGCATTTCCATCAAATTAGACATAAAATAGTTAACGAGATAGACTCATTAAAACAGATAAACATAAAAAAATATTATAAAAAATATACAGACGAAAAAGTGTTGTTATTTTTTATCGTTTTTGTAAATATTTGTTTTTTTTTTTTTATTACAAAAAAATTAAACCTGGAACATTCTTTTGCTAAATATGGGACAAGAAACTTTTCGCTCACATATTTATTATTTTAACTAAATTTTACAGTTTTAATTAACTTATTCGCTTAACTATTCAGATTGAGGTAAAACATAATGATACTCTTATTTTGTTGTACGGCTTATTTGCCAGAAAATATTAATTAAATTTGTAAAAAAATCCGTAAAAAATTATTGTGCAATCTCAAAATGTCACATACTTAACAAAATTTTACAATTTTAATTAACGGATTTTCTTAACTAGGTAGATTGAAATGAAATATAATGATACTCGTGTTTTGTTTAATACTCTTCTAGAATATTAATATGTATTTTGCCGATATTTTAAGCCCATTCAAATCGCCGTGGAAAATTTTACAGATAAACTTTAATTGTTTAATTGCCAGTTTAACGAAGCTCTCTTGTAAAATTTAACTAGTGCTTGAGTAACGAAAAAATTCATTTTTATCATTTTTCTTAGCAGCGTCATTAAAAAAAAATACTAATCAGCACGGTTCACACTGTCGAATGTGTAAATAAGTAATTATATTTAATAGTACTGATAGTTTTTGTCACAATACATAAACTAAACACACAAAAATAGTGACTAAAATTTAATGTATTATTTGAATTTTACTTTCCTTTTTTTAGAAGGAGAGAAAAAAACAGTATTTAGGAAAAATAGTTATTAAAAAAAAAGAAATTATATTGTAATGTATTTTGTTATAAAAATTAGAATTTTTATTTTTGCTTGTCTTGTACTCAATCACATTAAAAAGCATAATAATAAGTTTGATAAAATAAATAAAATAAAAAATCGCATTCTTTATTTGTTTCCCACTCTTGTTGAAATCATACAAATAGAAATCCAAATATACTGTGAGAATTCATTCTAATGCGTTACATATAGCTCACAGAGAGGAGCAACATGGAACTGTTCAAGCGCCCCAAAGCTTTAATGCATCAAGAAATAAAATGCAACTATTGAAATATGCTTGAGGCCGAGAAGCAGGATTCGCGCATCTTGGGAAATCATACGCAAATGCAAATGGAAAATATGGCACGCCGTTTGTTGAGAGCAAATTCAAAAGGCGATGCACTCCGTCTAAGAAGAAGTAGATTTCTTCTCAATGCAACCGGAAATTGTATGTGATTTACTGTTTTCTTTACGCGCACGAGGTTTTGAAGGCAGATAATAAATTTGCAGACATGTTTGAAGAGATATTGCTACTGACATTGTACCCATTTCAGAAATGGATTCATGTTTACAGACGTTGATTTTTTATTTTTGTTCATTGATTTTTGTTTCTGGTAAGTTTCTTAAATTTTTCAATAGGTGCCAGATTATATTAAACGCACTGTAAATGTACCTTGATTATAGTAGCACACTGAGTAGTGGTTTTGTTCATTGCATTTCAGTGGTATTTAAAAGAGTAAAGGTATGAATTTATTTACATTATTTTGTTTTAAACGGTAATAGGCTATGAGCAAATGAGATTTTTCAAATAATACCTTAACTATATGATATAATCTTGGTAATGACTATGATTTACTACAATTTACATTAATTGTGCATATTTTTAAGGGAAGTCAGTACCCCCCATGCTGTCAATGTTAATTTACACAGGTTCATGTACCTTTTTCTGAAAATCTAATTAAGATACAATTGTGAAATCTTTTCTGTACCTTAAGTAGACTCTTTTCTCAATAAATGTGTAAGTCACTGTACTTTTTTCAAAAGATGCCATTTTGCAACACGAAAGCTGCTCTATAAAAACATATTTTTCGAATATGAGAAAAAATTTGCTTCAGATTATGCAATTTGATGTATGGAATAGGTGATAAAATTTTAAAAGCCTAACACCATTTAGTTTCTGAGAAAAAGGAAAATTTAGTTTCAATAAATTCCATTTCGAGATATTGCAATTTAAAAGGAAAAAATAAACCTTATAAAAATGCGTTTATATATTTTTTAAAGCTTACTTTAACTTAATTTTATTACGAGAAAGATAAAGAAAATTGTATCATTACGAAAGTATTGAAATGGAGTTTCAAAATATATAAAAATCAAAAAATAAAATTTTCGAAAGTATTTAGGTTACTTACTCCCCTTAAGGTTGCTGCGCAATTGGGATCTTATGGAACGGACAGCGGTTAAAAAATGCCTTTAACGCCGGATTCTGACTTGACAAGTGTCATACTTATTTGAAGTAATTAAGTGTCTTTAAAACTTAATGTAATTATTTTGTAGTAATAGAGAAAATCAGTTAAGCCTAACTGTGGTTAGTATGCCCCACCCTCTTCTCCCTTCTCTCGTCAGATGTAAAAACAAGGAATATAACATAAGGAAATATGAAATTAAAAAGAAAGCTGAAGACAGAATAAAAAAAAGCTCTGTGCGTGTTTCGTCTTTTTGATGGGCTTCAACTAATATAATATTTTTTCTTTATAAAAGAAAATGCTTACACTTGTTATTTCATTTAATGAAAAACAAAACAAAAAAAAAATATCAACGACTTTATAATCCAAGTCTTTTGAAAGATCCAATACGAGTAAGACATTTTTCTTCTTCTCAAGCGTTTATATAAAAAAAAATATTGAGAGAGGAAAGGATGGGTTCATAAATATTGCTAAAAAACAAGTCAAAACTTTTTGAAAAATAGCATTAGAGAATTGCGTTTTTTACTTCAGTTAATGATATGACGTCCCTTTCAACAGCATACCTCAATTTAGCCCATCCACAACTACTCGAAAATGAACTGAATGATGAAAAAAAACAAAGCCAACACCTAAACAAAATAAGAAAAAAAAAAGTTATATTCACTTTAAATTGCAATAAAAAATAATCTTGCTCAAACAATAACATCCATACTTTAATATATAGTTGCATTTTTCCGTGCATACACGATGCAAAGAATTATCTGTAACTCTTTGTCTCGTTAAAATAACTTTTCTACATAAATATTATTTACATATATTACATTATGAAAAATATGATAAAGTGACAGTAATTATACTTCGTTTGTCATTTTGAGCTAAATTTAAAATTGTATTTCAAAATTATACTTGTTGCTATGAAATGTTTTTGTAATTGTCTTTTTATTTAATGTTTTTTAGTTTGTCGTTTCAGAGTGGTGACATTTAGATATTGTTTCTTCAACGGTGTTTTTAAGTGAGATTTATTTAATTTATTTTACTCTGCACAGTTTCAAACTACTTTTTTTTTGGTTTGCATAAACTCTTATTGCAATGCAAAGACATTTTCTGAACTGAAGCATTTCTGAAAGAAGGGAAATAATGCTGTAGAAAGTTCAATTTTTTTTTCGCATTTGCATCATACACATATTTCTCGCCTATGAATTTTAAACAATTATTCGTCTTTGAAAGCATACATAAAAAAGAAAGAAGGAAAGGAAGAAAAGACTTTTTTTTTTGTCATCTTAAATTCAAATTATGCTGTTTGCAATCACGAGTGTGTGGACAGACGTTTGTGTGTGTAGGCTTGTGTATGTACAGGCGTGTATATATGTAAAGCACTGTGTGTGTATGTGTTTAGGCGTGTGTATATGCTGTATATGTATAGGCCTATGTGTATATGTGTGTAGGTATTTATGTAAGCGTGTGTGTAGGCGTTAGTGTGTAGATGTAAATGCATGCTTGTGTATATATGCGTAGGCATGTGTGTGTAGTCGTTAGTGTGTGTGTATGTGTTAACGTGTGTGTGTGTGTGTGAGAGTGTGTTAACGTGTCTGTGAGAGAGTGTGTTAACGTGTGTGTGAGAGTGTGTGTTAACGTGTGTGTGTGTGTAAGTGTGTATTAACGTGTGAGTGTGTGTTAACGTGTGTGTGTATGTGTATAGGCAAGCATGTGCTTAGACATGTGTGTATGAGTGTGTGCAGGCGAGTGTAAGTGTAGATGGGTGTGTATGTGTTTGTGTGAAGGCATGGTGTGCAGGCGTGTGTGAATATAGTACGTATGTGTTATAGAACTTAAAAAAGGAAAAAATACCAGGAGTAATAATTCCTAAATGCGTTTCTGGGCATTTTGCATGCAAATAAACGAAGAGGACTTCACTTAAAAGCGTAAAGAAACTGGTTTCATCTTTTGGTGCCTCAGATAAATTACGAAATCGCAAAAAAAAAAGCATGGAACGTGTTAAAGAAATAAGCATTCTTCATTACAGCGGCTTATTGAGAAAAAAAACTTGTGAAAAAAAAACAACCCTAGTTTTACAGACTGATGCAGAAAAGACTGCTCTACAGGAAATTCGTATAACAAATATCGAAAAATGTAGGGTTGGTTGCACAAGAATCTCGTTAATTATCAGCTTGATCGTAAACTGACACTCACTTTGTTACCACATTTTGTCAATAGATCACCAAGTTGTGACATAACTTGCCGACAGAAAGTTTTTCGACGCTTTACAAATTGGTAGATAACTGATGACGTTACTCCATTGAAATCAAATTTTGATTTGGCAAAAAGAAAGCAAAAAGCTAATTATAGCTCCTTTTGGAACTTCTTATTGGTTGCAAAATGGATTGAACACAATTAGACCTAATGCAGACTGTGCCTTTCAAAGCAAAACATCAATCATTTGCTGAATAACATAACTGCGTGAGTAGCTACTGACAGACGTTGCGGAAAAGTCCGTGATTATTATCTCTATTATGCTTAAAGCGGATATTTTTGTTGTTCATACTGTCTTAGGTACCTTTGTACGTGCAGATCATTCGGAAAACTGTTCAGTTTGTATTAATATTCGTTCTGGGATGAGTCAAACCTTAAATTTAAGCCGAAATGTTTGTGTGTGTGTGTGTGCGTATATGTGTGTGTGTTTACGTGTGTGTCTCTGTGTGTGTGTATGTCTGGCTATGTATTTGTGTGTGTGTCTGTTTATGCAGTACTTCGTGTTCTTCGTAGAAGAAAGCAAAAATGATGTCGCGCGAAATACATTTTAACGGTAAAGAAAAAAGAAAAAAACTCATGCTGGCTATCTTACTTTCATTTCGTTGGCAATTAGCAATTGAATAGGCAATAAAGAAAATTTGAAAATAAGTTTCACGCTTACTCAAAAGATTCGCAATATTGGTAAAACATGTATGTGGATCATTTTTACAAAAATATTTAAAAGCGACTCATTATTTGATTAATTAAAGACCCATATGTCCATGTCTGTAACACTCTAAATCTATTATGGTAAAAAATTTCTTGGATTTATGCAGTTTAAAAAAATGCAAAAAAATGTTTTGTCCTGCGAAGTAACATATCTCAATAAGGCTTCCTTGTACTTTTGCTCAAATATTTGTTTTTCAAAGCTGATGTGCAAAACGTAGTTAAAATAAAGTATATATATTACGTGCCGTAAAAGCAAATGACTGAAAATACTTTGTTTTTCTACGGTATGGTATTTTTTGCATAGAAAAAATATGAAATAAAGTTTAATACGCTTTCTTACACGATATAAATGATTTTCGCGTAATTTAAAACCTTGTACAAGCGCCTAAGCACGAATAAATATATTTAAAAGACCAGTAAATGCATTCAAAAGCTCTGGCGCAAAATATGCCATTAGCTTCGCTTATACCGCGGAGAGTAATTGCTTGACGTCTATGCTAGAATATCATCTTAACAACAAGACTGCAGTTAGTTTCATTTAATGACTGCCAGCATAAATTCATGAATGTCAAGTTTCTGCAAATTAACCATTGAGTTGCATTGTTTGAATTTGAAATCCTTATTTACGCGCAGCATTAAGGAGAGGCGGAAAGTTGTAACTGAATCCTTTACGGCATGCATCTGCGGAAAGGGCCGTTTAAATACATCATAGTTAATTTCAGAAGTTTATCTTAGATATGACTGAACAATAAGAGTTCGTTATCATTTAAAGTCAGATGTAGTTGGATAGGGCCGTTGAAAAATCCTTTTATTACTGTAATGCTTTGTCATAATGCCGGAGTACTGATTTCTTTAAGGATATTAGTTAGAACTTGTTGTACTAAAGCCAAAGACCGGCATTATTCCACTTTGTATAAATACTAGAAAAAAAACACGTCATTATATGACGAGGACAAATTGTCTTTCTTATCAGATAGTTTTAACTTCAAATTTGACGTGCTCCAATAAATATCTGTTCCTCAAAGTCAGGCTAACGTAAGTCATATTTTCATTAATTTTTAGGAGAGCGTAAAAACGTTTCTTTACTGCATACGAAGGTTGGGACTCGTACTCTTATAAAACTGGTCAATAACTGTAAAGTTATTGCTCTATTTTCTTTTTACAAAATCATGTTTTTATAGCTTCATGCAAAATAAGAAGCAATTCATACAGTCTCATTACCGATGGAATAGAAAGGCTAGCATCCGGTTTACAGACGGAAATGGACACATTCATCAGTTTTCAGCGATACTACCGTAAAACGGTCCAACTATGGGCCATTTTTCGAAGTTTTTTTATAAAAAGTCCGTGTACATCTTTGATTCAGAAATTTGAGGATTACAGTAATAGTAGCTATACATCTCGTCTTTCAAATGAAAAGTTAAAACAAATCTAAGTTGGAAAGAAGAAGAAGGTTTTCCTCGTGGGCCCATAGTTGTACCCCTACAGGGTACAACTGTGGACCACCTTTTTTTAACCTAGAAAACACATTCAAAACTTGATCTGGCCTATTGTTGTCTGATGCTATAAGTTGCCCTCTGTTTGAAACTGCATAAAGAAATTTTTTCAGTCGATCATTTACCTTTTTTTTTTTTAAATTTTTTAAGGTTTAATCATCAGTTGTCGTCTCGAGTGTTTAATAAAGTTCAACATGGTAAATGTATGTTACGTTTTTTTTTATCTGTCTAATTTTTAACATAGAAACATTTAACAACTAGAAAAAATTTCACCAACTACAGGCTAGGTACCTATACGGTTTGATCCAAAAGTAACAAGACTTTTTTACAAGAAAAAAAATGTTTTGCTCAAATATGTAATAAAACTTAATGCTCTTGAAGATAGTATCCTCATGCGTCTATACACCTTGCTCACGTGTTTTCCATGCATCGAAGGTCCTGTGGAACTAGCTTTTGGGAATGCTGTTAAGGCACTTCGTCGTGGTCTTTTGAATATTGTTAGTGGTCTCCAGATGCTTTTCTTTTAGCTCCCTTTTCACCTGTGGGAGCAAGAAGTCTGCCGGATATACAGGGTGTCTGTGGCACCTTTAAAACACCGATCTGGGACAGATAGGAGTTGACAGCGAAGGCGGTCGGAAAAGACCAGGGTCCAATCTCCCAAAACGCAGAGTAGCTGCCTAGGGCGGCAAAATTTTCATGAGCGGCACATTTTGATACGTATTTTTTTTTTATTATTATTCTTAAAGTGAGCTACTAGCATTCTTTCATTTTCCATAGTGACATCCTTTTCTTGTAATTTAAAAATGATTACTTTCACTCATCTAATGAAAATGAAATATTTTTCAAGCATGGTAATTAGAATAGTGCAAAACAATAAGTGTGAAGACAAAAAGCGGTGTCGATTCAAGAAAAACAAGCGTCATTGCGTTTGACCAAATCCTCTAAAAATATTTGGAATTTGACTAAGATATTTAGTGCCATAGAAAAGTTTATTCAATTATGGTTTTTTCAGTGATTGGCATGTATTTTCTCGTTTTTAATTTTTTAAAAAGGAAAAAAGAATCTCAACGTTGCAATTTTGTCTCCAAATTTTTCACATAAGGATTTTCACGGAGGTCACAGTGACCTCCCATCAGGACACCCCCGAATATAAAATACCATCATTTCATCATAAGCCTACAGTTTTATTTTGAAAACACTATTTTCAGCGTTTTTTTTTAATCGCAAAAATTTTGCATCTTATTTTTTTGAGAGGGGGGGGAGGGAGCGGCAGATTTCACATTTGCCTAGAGGCGGCGTAGAGCTAAATACGGCTCTGGACAAGACTTTTGGCACAATTTTTGCAAAAATCTTACGCATAGCTAAGTATTCCATAACAATTCGATGGGCATCTGTTTTCGGCCACTTTAACTGTTCTGACGTGAAACACGCACTCATTCGACGGTCTTTGTTCAGTTAATCTCGCACACGAGGGACATTATCGTCCGTTCGCGATGATGATGGACGTCCAAAAGTAGCCTCATCGGTGACTTTCTCCCGCCCGTCCCCTGAACGACTTGTGCCGCGTTTTTTGACCTGGTAGCACGACAAGCAATTATACTTGAAGGCCTGAGTGTTTTCATTGCCGTCTTTTGGAGTTCGACGCAAAAACTTTATTCGCATAGCATTGCTCCAAAGTTCTCTTAATGACGACGGCTCTGCGGAGAGGTTCACAAAAATTAAACTCCCATTGCTCCGAGTGCTCGTAGACAACTGAACCTAGAGATCCTATATACGGAGAGATTAGACAACGGCGCGCCGATATCCGCCATGTTTAGTCCAAGTGTTGTCAGCTCGAAATGCTGCGCTGTGTGAATTTTTAACTTTCCCTCGGAATATAGGACATGAAATCTTTAAAGAACTGACTGTTTTTTTTTTTCTCCTCGTATTTCATTAAACGGAGTGAGCACCAAGTCTAGCAATCAAGCGCCATTTGTTTCGTATCGTCATAACGCTTACAAAGACATTTTTTTTCATTATCATTGTTATCGTTATTATCATTATTAAATATGTTTTATTAAGGTAATAAGAAACTATTATTTGATTAATTTTCAAAAGCTGAAACGCAATTGAAAAAAAAGTATATTAAAGTTAAAAGTAATGTTTCTTCAGTTAATGAAAACGTAATGAAGAAACAGTAAAGTAGTTTAGGAGCATGGCGTTGCGCAATGCTGATTACTAAATTAACTTCACTTTTTAGAACTAGTAAATGTCGGAAAATATTATCCGTTGGTGCTTAAATATAAAGATGCAGCACCTAGTTATTAATTTCTTCGCAGTATCTTAATCACTTACAGTGTAAACGGTATAATCATATTCATTAATCACCCATGCAATTTATTCATTAACGAATAATGTAATAGAATAAAGTACGTCGTGCTTAATCATAACCTGTAAAAACACATTGCTTGTAAGTGAGTTAGTACTGAAAGGTTTCATATTCTGCATCTGCTTGATTATTGCATTATGTTACTCACTTCCTGGCAAAGTCGTAGTTCATTATTGAATAACTATAGTTACCCACCGAAAATCTTAATGCATTGTCTGGGTATTGATAAGCTTTCGCATTTATTCTTCTACTAATTAATGTTTCAAGACATACTAATCAAAATATGTTTAATATTTCTAAGAGCTCATATTGCTCACAAAATATTAATTACTAGTGGTACTCGCACAGTTTAATCCGTAGTAGAAAATTAAAAGGTCTTTTGGTTCGCCTGTATATTTATAAATAATGTATGATGAATTTCTCGCCAATTGGCTGGCCCATGTTACGGTTCCATGTTATGATAACTTGGTAATTTACTCGTCCATCGTATAATAATTTTGCTCGGGAAAATGTTCTTAAAATTGGAATAGAAAAAGAACCAAATTTAATTTTAGAAAAATCGCTTCGAGGTACACAACCCATGCTACAAGTTAACAACTCTGTGCCAAATTTCATGAAAATTGGCCTAACAATCTATGCGCGTCACAGAAATCCTGACAGACAGGTATCCAGAGAGACTTTCAGCTTTATTATTAGTAAAGAAGGTTTATATACAAAAATATATCACAAATAAATGTTTGTCCAATTTTTTTTAGAGTCTAAGAGCCTCAAGGTGCTGTAATTTACTAGAAGTGCTTCATTTTTTGTTATGTTTGGTGTAAAATATCTTGGGGTAAAAAAACTCTGAAATATATGCCACTGTTGAACTGTGAGTTGGGCAAGGATTTTTATATTTCGAGTTAAACCTGTGTACAATTGATTCGCGCTTTTTTTGTTACCGTCCTTTAAAAAGATTGTTATACAATCACCGCAACTGTGGGACTAATTTAAAGGAGTATCTTTAGAATAAATCTCCGTTTTATTTGAAAAGCAAGAAGTACTTCTTTCTAGGACAACGAGTCAGCATAACAGATATCCATAGAATATAACTTACAGTGCTGCTATAGCGTTGTATGAAGAACCTGCGTTGGTCAATTTATTGAACTTATAAATCCAAAAAGAGAAATAAAAAAATAAAAAAACAAAAACAAAATGCTTTAAAAAATATATTTCCATCGTTACACAATCAGAAACAATTCTAATAAAACTTTTTAAAATTGCGTACAATAAATAAAAAGTATTCTAATGTTTATTCACCGAGTGGCACCAAAAATGTGACTTTCTTACTATCCACTTTTTCTATATATTTTTCTATATATAGATAACTTTTGTGTAAAATTGATTAAAACAAATCTTCAAGTTTTAATTTATTGCAGCAAAATTCTAGTAAACATTTTTTTTTTTTAACCACCTAATGGCATCTAAAAGTGAAGTGCACGACTGGACGTTGTTCAAATATTACTTTCAAAACATACAAACATTACGAGGGCTATTATTTTCCAAGGTCTAATTGGTTCCTACATGAAAACTACACAGCGTAAACGAAAACTGCTTTATTTGGATTGTTTAGATACGTCAGCCAGCTACTTCTCAAAATAGTCCCCGTTCTAATTGGGATATATTCCCCCAGCGTGGCAAAAACTTTTCCAATCCTCGCATTAATAGCAACCACCTGCTTTTACAACCATTCCTCTACTTTTGTTGGAGCTAAATTTTTGTCCTCCGAGTAAAATTTTCAAGCGAGAAAAATATAGAATTAGGAAAGGGTCGAGTGTGGATTCCTCCAGCATTTTAGCAAGAACATCTGTACGTCCGGTTTTCAGAATCTCAACCCCATGTCCATACTTTGCTGTTTCTTGTGAATGTTTTCCCCTCGTATTACTCATTTGTCAATGAATTTATGCTGCGATGTAGCCATCAACATGCAGGAATCTGACAGCATATATCATAAGATTCACGCGGGAGTTTCTATTGTTCGATAGACTGTTACATGTTTACTGATCAAACTCAACTGACAACTGTGATCTGATATCATAGACGACTATAATTGAGACACTCTACATTACGTTTTCGCTGATCTTCACTGGATTTTCATAATAGTTTTTAATTTACGATCATTCGGAACATAAAAAAATTTAGTTCGGAACTTTTTTCGGGAAAAAAAATCATCGAAAAGGCAAAAAAAAAAAAGGTTTTGAAAGGGGCTGTTACAAGTGAATATACGTGCAGTAACATGTAAAAAATTCGCAAAAAATAGCTAAAATTATTTTACACCTAACAAAAATGCTAATTTAGTTTGAAATTGAGCAATTTTTCAGGAATTCTATTTTTCTTTACGCCGTAAAAGAAAAAGAAAGTAAAATAAATAATTACGTTCAGGGAAAAAAAAAATAAAATGACGACTGAAACAACTCGATATCTTTTCAAAAGTGCATAGCACTTTCACACCATTATATTTCTCAGCGAGTAAACACAATCACTTAAAAAGATCGGTTGCGTCGAAAATGGGTAACGAAAAGCAAGACAGTTTTCTTTTCTTATGTGCACGTGTAACAGATTGAAATATTGGAGCTCTTTCCGTGGAATTTCGTCATATTCAGCATTTAGAACGATTTTTTTCTCGATAGTGATATCCGAAAAAGATTCCAAACGCGGATTTCTTTCCGTATTTTAGATTGCAAATAAATATAAATCAGAAAAAAAGAATGAATTTACGAAAACGAAATACGAGCCTCTCTTCTTTGACATTGTTTTTTTGTTCTCAAAATTTTAAATCCAAGTTTGAACAGAACAATTGCAGTGTGCAAAAATATATTTACACTATCATATATCGTCGACACCATGCTAAGCTAACGAATGTGTGAGTGGGATAGTTTCAAAAATTTTAAAAGTATTTTTTTTTCTGAAAGAGTATGCTTATAAACATAGGATCTGACCATTTTTTGATGAATTTGTTTACGTTTAATATTTTAAAAAAGTTACTTAATTCGGAGAGCTTTCATTGTTTACGATTTCTGCCAATGACATCACAAATGATGAAATGCCATTCAATGTTGCCATTCACAGTGCAAAATATCACGTGTATTGGCAACGATATGGTTGATAGCAAGAGTAGAGCGCAATTTTAATTCGCAGCTTGATTATCATAACGCGGAAACGTAGTAGAAAGATGCGGTAAAGTGTATCATTTGTGACGTCATCAAGACCACGCCTTGTTTGAAAAATCGGGCATTTTAAAAAATTAATTTAAAAAAACTGTTGGGAAAATGAAAGTATTTTCTGGGTCCACGTTTTCTTTTTTTTTTTTTTTTGCTCATTCTATCCATTTCAATGACTCAAAGTAGTTATTTTGACTGAATTAAACCACCCCATTGGCACTTTTTAGAAGAGTCAAGAGGCATTTTTTTTCTTACTTGACGCGTTTAGTTATTTTCAGTGTCTTAATTTTTATAGAAAACTTTAAGTGTAAGACTGTCGTTTGAAGTAGTTATAACCTGTAGGTAGTCCTTTTTAAGTCCTGCGGAAAATAATTTAATTTAAAAAACCCAATTCGCGATTTTTCACATTCGTTAGTTTAGCATGGTGCCGATGAAATCATGCTGCAGCAAAAGCATGAAATTTCTTCTTTAGCATATTACGTAATTTAAGATAAATGATAAGATGAATGAGGTTATTAGATAAATTAGATACATGCAATGATTACTCGAATTAATGCAGGAACAACTATTGATAAATTTTTGCCGAATAATCGTATGTATCATCAATAAATGCTCTTTATAAAGAAAGGGAGTACAGTCGAACCTCCATATATCGAACTTCCACATATCAAAATTTTCTACATATCGAAATCCCTGTAAATTTCTATGTTCATTACATAGAAAAATTGTTTCTATATATTGAAAAACTCTCTATATATCGATTTTTTTTCGAGACATTAGTAGAATTCTCTTCCACTTTAGACTGTTTATCTCATGAAAGATAAAGGTTGGGGGGGGAAATTATGTTCACTACAGGTTGCTACGAAACTCATAAGGAATCTGGGGTTGAGGGGTGTGTATAGATAGGTCTTTGCTTCGTTCGGGAGTTCTTAAGTTCCCTCAAGCTTATTTCAAATAGTTTAGTTACAACCAGTAATACAGTAAAATTAGTTTCAAGTTATCCCTATTGCCTGTTGATCATCATTCCTAGTCTTTTTAGCTTCAGGGAAAATCATTCAAGTTAAGTGGATTGATTTTTTACTTTTCTCTCGATTACATTCTCAAAACGAAAATCCCCTATTGTTGCGGATCAAGTTGAATTGCCGAAGAATGAAGATGTATGAAAGCGCAAAAATGTAATTTCTGTTATTGTTTTAACTATTAACTTTCATTTAATGCTCGTATAAATTAGAAACTAGATTTCATACACGAAAATTAGCTTTACTTTTAATTTTTTAGGAGATTTTTAGGATAAAATAAGATCGTTTCCACGCGTCGAAATTTCTATATATCGAATTTTTTCCGGCAATTTGCTGCTTCGATACATGGAGGTCCGACTGTATTATAGATTTTTTCTCAGCTACATTGGAGAAACGAAGACATTAACGAAAACGTCATCAAGTTTCTTACATCCAGCTACATATAAGTCTCCACAAGATATTTTTTTCACTATTTTTGTAAGTATATTTATATTAACCAGTACTTCCAGTATGATTACGTAACGAAGGACTTCTTTTTTGAATAATTTGGGTCTATTCATTTCAGATGACGCATTAAAAGGTCAAGTAGTTTTATCATTTAAGGATAGTTAGACGGTGATAGATTGGTATACAATGAGGCATGTCATTTGGACGATGATGGCGGGATGTTACAATTTACCACCTTAGATTTTTGAAACGTAGTGAAATTATGATTTTTATACGTATCTTGTTGAGTTTCTCTGCTTATAGACCTGCTTGTTGATTTTTTTTTCACAAAACACGCCTGTCCAGCGAAGTCGGCTTCGCTTCTCTAACCCTTTCGACTTTACACAATCTTTTGTAGACAAAAACACCATCCAGCACACAACAAACCTCCGCAAGCACGCGTCTTCGTCTGTCGACAGAAATCTTCTGACTAAGAAATGAACCAAAACCTGTACTCGTCTTCCATTTGCTTTCATTTAGTTATAAGTGTCTGCATTTGAATTACGATTAAAGCATTCTGAAATGCTTTCTTTTATTGTGTGTTTATATCTTTATAGTGAAACATATATCCACTGGAACGTTTAAGTTTAACAACAAGTAAACAAAACACAAATTGAAAAAAATATATTTATTAATCCAAAAAATGTAGATAAAAGGAAAAACTTTGAAGTACAATTTTTTGATCTATTTGGAGATTTTTTTAAACATCTTTGGCAGTGGGGGTTTATATAAATTTTTTAATCACGTTCGAAGAAAGAGAAATGTTTGGTTAAACTATAAAGTAGCCATCACAGGGAAATTTATAACGGCGCATTGCATCTTCTGTGGTAATTTCATAGTTTGTAAAGTCAAATTCAGTAACTCTTGGTCAGTAAACTCTAATTCAGTTGTCATGCTCGATTGTCTATGTCAATTGTCAATGTCAGTAGTCACAGTCAGTAGTCACGGTCAGTAGTCACAGTCAGAAGTCAAAGTCAGTGGTCACAGTCAGAAGTCAAAGTCAGTAGTCACAGTCAGAAGTCAAAGTCAGTAGTCACAGTCAGTAGTCACATTCAGTAGACAAGGTCAGTAGTCACACTCAGTAGTCACAGTCAGTTGTCTAAATCAGTAGTCACAGTCAGTTGTCTAAATCAGTAGTCATAGTCAGTTGTCTAAGTCAGTAGTCACACTCAGTTGTCTAAATCAGTAGTCATAGTCACTAAAAGGAAGTCAGGGTCGAAGTTCTTAACTATCCGCCTTTTTATTTGTGGCCTTCGCTTTTTCTTACATTTTATTCCAATAGTCCCACGCAGCTTCTCTTCCCTGGAATTTTAATCTTATTCTACAAATAATAAAAAATACTTTAATTAGACATAATTTGAGTTAATAAAATAAATATTCATAGCATTAAATAATTTTGTAGTCCACCCCACAGTTTTTGGCATTATTTTCAGTGAATCCGTTCCGAAATCGATTGATAGAGATTTTAAAACCAAGCAAAGTTGTAACAAGGATTCTTTAGAAATAATCGAAGTAACGGTGTTTACTTATACAATTTTGCTTGTGGCGCGTTGATAAAAGTAGAGATTTTTTTATTTTGCCGAGTTATAACCAAAGTGAGGATGTCCATGAAAATGCAAGGGGCTTAGATAAAATTTAAGCAAGAAAAAAAATGTCTCCTATTTCTTGAGCTATATGTTATAGTTTTCTTTTTAATAATGTATGGTTATAACATATTCCTCTTTTACTACTACTCCGTCTTAAAGTTATATTAAGGTGGATGGACCATGGAAGGCCACTATAACGAATAAATAGTTTTTATGAGTTCAATTACTGCATAAATGGAAGAAAAAATATTAATTAACGCTTTGTTTCATTTTATAATAATTAAATTGCTTCTGACATTCTTGTAATCTGAAATTATGCGTAAAAAATTTCATCATCTATACTATTATTGACTTATTCTTATAACCACATTTACAGAAATAACCTTTCCATAAAAAATTAAAGATATATTTGTAATAAAAAATATTTGAAAAGAAATATATGTTCAGTCTGAGTTAAAAAGTTGAATAACCCTTAAAAAAATAATATTATAAACACAAACATTTTTTCAACTTTCTCGGTACGTATTTACAACAAAAAACTAAGTGTTCATATTTCCATGATTTGTAAAAGCTCCTAGCAAGGTCCATGTACCCTAGCAAGACCAACTGCCAATGTTTTGTTTGGCCTTACAAGGAACCTGCAGCTTTCATAGGAACACTACAGATATTTTAAATAAAATATCAATCTTTTGCTGAGTGTGCGAATTGCAATTTTGACGTCGGTGACCGAAGTCTACGAAGCGAGGCAATGCACTAACAAAATAGCGATGCGAGAGACTCTCCGCCGCGTTTGGGTCATCGAGTTTGATGAAGCTAGGTGTGAGTGGAAGGAATTTTTCATAACTTGAAAATAACTGTGTTTTTTTTTCTTTTTTTGTAGGCCTTCAAAGGAGCATTGTCTTCCATGGTCCACCCACCTTACTTATATACGTAACAGATGTTTTTTTCATGAATGTCAAACACAAGGCTTGATTATTTTCAATAATAAAGTTATAAACATGTATAGCAAGTAGCGGAATGGAGAGATAAAATGTAGAAATGAATACTATCGAATAACTTTATAAACGTTTAAAAACTATTTACCTCCGGAAGAGTTTTCCCAGGCTTGACATTTTTGCCTTTTTTTTTCTCCCGATGTAGTTTTCATTGTTCTTCTAAATTAAATAATCTTTGGTCGTAGATTCCGGAATAAATTTTAAACCAATGTAAATCGAAGTCAAAATCTTCGTCCAAAAGGTTTGCCGGAATAGTTGGTTTATCGGTAACCTGGTTAGGTAAATTGGTTTTCTTGGCAAAAATGGTTTTGGGTATGATAATCTTTGGATGATCAGGAATGGTGGAGAATTTTGTAGGTTTAGAAGAGCTATTCCTAAAGGAAATAGAGAAAGTTAATTTAAATAACTTGGAATAAAATGCTTTTGAATATATGCACCTATGTAATTATGCGTTAACTTGCTAAAATGCATAGGGGAAATACACCAATCTTACGCATTCTACCAAAAGTTTAAATTGCCAGTATATTGTCAAATTTACTAAATACTATTTTTCAACACACATTTGAACTAAAATGATAACTACTAATTAAGCCGCAATTTAATTAAGAGAGCTTAATATTAGATTCCCACTAATCATTGAAAAAGCTAATTGTTTGCACAATTAACAAAATTACTACTTTGATACTAAATTGGCCTCGTTTTTTTAAACATTAAATGATTTTTTCTTCTTTTTATTTCCTTAAATAAGACTTTTTAATTTTTCTTATTTATGAGTAAAATAATTGGAACTTAACTATGGCATTGTTTATAAAGACTTCTAGTAAGTAAAACTTTCATGTAAGGTTACAAAAAAGAAAACAAAAGGTTTCGAAAAAAAGTTCTAAAGGTTACACTCCTGTACACTCATCGAAGCTTTTAGAGCTCTCAGAATCCTCTTCGCACACTCTGTGACGTTTTGAGCACTCAGAATGAACTTTGTACAGTCTTTTTCTTTAACTATTTTTTTTAATCTGGAACCTGACTATTAACCGGCACTACCATGAGAGTCACGGTTTAGGACGAAAATCTGGATTTTGGTCTATTCGCGTTAGATATGAACCCAGGTACAGCGGATTGACTGCATAGGCGACTAGTTAGTTCGAACGGAAAGGGGCTCCATCGTTGCTAGTTTTGCTTTATATGAGCAATAGTTTTACCTTTGAAATTAAACTTTTGTAACGTTTTCCTGCTAATGCATTGCAGTAGTACCCAACTGAAAGCATTCAGATCAAAGAATAAATTCCCCTGTCCCTACATTGTACTAACAATAGACGCGAAAGATGTTAGGAAAGGAAATATTGTGCCATAGCTTCTAATTAAAAAGGTAACCCTTTTGCAGTTCTTGAGCCGAACAAGAAAATCTAGATTATCCTTGCAGCCGAACTAGAACCTATGCACTTTAATTATTTTAGCTGGGAATATTTAGTATGAATTGACCTACATCTAGAAATTTATTCAGATTGGTGACGCTCTAGGTTTGACCGTTCAAACCAGACTGGGTTCCATGACTCTAAAATTGGGGGAGGGGATTTATTCTGTGATGCGAATGTAATCAGTTGGTTCATACTGCAATAAAATTGCTAGGAAAAGGTATATACAAATATAAATTTCAAAATAAAACCCGATTTTTTTCAGGACTCAACTAGCAACTTTGGACCTCCATTGCTGTCAAACTTGCGGCCTAAGCTTTCAAAACATTTTACCTGGGTTGATATCTAGTGTGAACTGATATAAATGAAGAATTTCGTCCAGATCTGTGACCATCAAAGTCGTGCCGTTTGGTTTTGTTTTCGGTTTTAGTTTTTCGCGTAAGTAGGAACTGAAATTCTTATTGTCATTTGGGAAATTTAAATTAACTTTAGTTCTTGCTGAAAATGAGCTAAAATACATTGATAATGAAAAAAGCTATTTAAAAAATATTACCCAGAGTTTTTTGGCATGTCGTGAGATGGTTGTGAGAAATCCATTTTCATTCAAAGTATCTGAAATAAAGTAACAATAATAAAAGTTAAAATATTGATACTGCTAATACTAATTATTATAAACTATACAATATTAAAACAATAACTGTATTTTGTATATTTTGTTTGAAAGGGAGGGTGGTCTGAAACGGTTCTAACGAAAAAAAGAAACATCCCCAATATGTTTTCCTACATACAGGTGTATCGGAGCATTTAAACTAGTGTTCCAAGTAAAAAAGAAGCAATGGCGGTATTTAAATGATTTCACTGATTCGCTTCTGAGAAGAAATGCTTAAAAAAATCGGTTTATCAACATCTTTTACAAACTAAGCATTATCTTTTCAACGTTCCAGGACTATTTTCATTTTCAAGATTCCATCGCTCACGAATTGAAAACCAGTGAAAATGAGAAATATTTTTCCAAGAATATTTAGGTCCATCGTCCAGCTACTTTTCTTCATAGTCACAGTTCTAACTGGGACATTTTTTTAACCTGGTACTAACTTGCCCAACCCTTTCTCACTGATTACAGCCAACTGGTCCAACAACCAGGTGCCTAAGCTTGTCTGAGTCAAATATTTTTCATACGAATCAGATTTTTAGTTGAAATAACAAGAAAAAAAGCTCAAACGGAAGGAATCAAGTCTGAGCAGTGATAGACACAAAGCATCCCAAACCTCTGCTCAATCTTTCTTCAAAGTTTGAACACCACTTTGGCTTTGTTGCTCTTACTCATGAAAATGTTCTCGTACACAAAAGCAAATCTAAAATTTTTTATGTTTAGTAACCCGATACTTTTCCATTAAATGTACGTCAAATCGCACTTTTTAAATTTCCTTTATGGTTATTACTTTTTAATTTATGCATCGCTATTGCAAACCAAATGCTTTGCATTTTGTTACATTCAATAACTTCAATTCCCAAATTTTACGGTTGTCTTACACTTGCAGACATCACCAACTGCTTTTAGCATTTTTTCTGCTGTTGCCAAGGTAGAAAGTAAATAAGTAGCAAAGGCAACTGATTTACGTTTAAGTGGTGTAAAATAATAGACCTTATAAATACGGGGGTTTTCCTTTGGATTATATGAAACCTGACTTTTTATTCAGTTTGTAGGTTGTAAAGAGATACTGCCGCCACCACCTCATATTTTAACACCAAAATTATTGCCACAGTTGGTGGAACCATTACTATTCCGCAAAAAATACAATTATTGATGTTATTTTTTTTAAAAAAGCAAATATATCGCCATAGGAAATCTGAAGATAAGCATTAACTTACTTTTCGCAGGAATATTTCGCAAATTCTCGTCACAAAACTGAAATTTACTGAGAGCGGAAGTAGAATCCAACCTATACGGTATCAAATCGGCTTCGAAGTGAATTTTTCGAGTTTCATTCGCTCTGTTGTAGAGTATGTCATTGTTGCCAACAAAGACATTTTACCTGTTACATCGTAACTTTTTTTCCCCAGTTGGTAACAATACGCAATGTTTGCATTGTTGGGATACAATGAACTAAACATTTTCACGCTAATGATCAAATTGTAATTAGTTAATGGAAGAAAAAAAAAATGAGAAAAAAAAAAGAAATATTGCAAATTAAAACTGATGATAGGATAATACATGTAGAACACATAATACACGGTTAAATGAATCAGCATGTAGCTTTCTTCTGCACAGTTAGTCCAAATACTGCGCAACATCAAACTCAAACATGCATTGCCGTGTATGGCGCACACCCAAAGCTGTTTAACATTATTTTTTTAAAAGAAACTCTATAAACAAATGAAATGGAGGATCATACGTCCTTCTTTCATAAGATTATTGAAAGATTATAAAAACGAACAGTAAAAAAAAATTTAATAAACTAGTATTTTTCGCTGATCAAATTAAATTGCTTTAAATGTTCATGTTGCATCAAATTTTTAAACTTTTAATTTTAAAATTTTATTACAACGCTTATATTATTAGTTTGAAAGTCTTCTGAAATTTTAGTATGCCAGAAGGGAAAACTGCTTGTTATGCAACCGAAAAACATGAGAGCAGAAGAGATATTTTTGTAAAAATGCTTAGGGTCTGGTGGGAAAAAGTGGTCAATGGGGTAAAGTGGACATTCGTCAAATGAATGGCTATAGCTTGGAAATAAATATTCCAATGAATATGAACATTTTATTATAGAGTAGGGCAGTTAGAAACTACATTTTGAATACAAAATTTTACAGCTGACAAATTTTATTTGGTAAACCAAAATATTTTGTGTGAATATGAAAAGTTTTTAAATCTAAACACCTCTTTTAACTTCCTTTGGAAATTTTGTTTGTTAGAATTATGAACAGATAGACGGCGCATGAAGCTTCCTACATGTCTCAAGAACTCTTACACATTAGCAGTTAGCTGAATCAATTTTGAATAATTTTTTAGAACAATTTAAGTAAGATGGGGTAAAGTGGTCATAATATTAGTCTTAACAAATATTGTTGTTCTAATGTCATTTAATCGTTAAGTATAAGTCAGATAAAATTAAATATTAATTTCACTTAATATGTATTATTTTTGCAGCAAACGGGATTAAATATACGAGTATATGCGTATGTATACGCATATACTCGTGCAGGCACGCGTATATAGTGGACGTATTCACGTAAATGCACCAATAAATACGAAATGGGTATCTGCAAGTATTTTTAATCTATACAAATATACATTCGACTATACACGTATGTACTCGCTAATACTCGTATATATATATATATATATATATATATATATATATACTCAGGTAGACACGTGTATACGCGTACGTACTCGAGTAGACACTAACATACAAGCATATGGTATACAAGTATACACGGTGAGTTTAAACTTTTGAGCAAATTATTAAAAGGTGTTAGAGGGGAGGATAAGAAGCAAGAATCATTAAGAACATATGGTCACAAACACAATGCTGACGCGCTACATGCACGCAAAGCCAGAAACTGATGGATGCAAAACAGGTCACAAATTTATTACACAAAAACAATTTTGCACAACATTTTAGGTCTGAAGAAAGTTTTAAAGCGACTGATGAAATTTGCGACCTGCAGTTGTAATACATGTGCATCGCAATCACAAAGCACTCTCTTCTACAATAACGAGACTTTTGAAAAACTTTCATCAGTCGCTGCGCTTTCGTTGCGATGCTTGTATTAGAGCTACTACAGGCCGTAACTTTTAACAACTGCTCTAAAAATTTCTTAAAAGCTAAAATGTTGCGTTAAATCATCTTTGTGTAACAAATTTGTAGTTTGTTTTGCATCCATCAGTTTCTGGCTTTGTGTGCATGTAGCGCGTCAGCGAGCGTAAGTTTCTTATAATTCTCTGCTATTTATCGTCCCCTCTCACATCCCTTAAATTTTTGCCCAAGAGCTTGGATTCACTCTATAGACACACATGTATATAAGCTTATATACTCGTGTATACATACATGTTCTGGTGTATGCACGTAAATGTACGTATATACGTCTATACAGGTTTATAATCGTTATTGCACGTATACATACATATATACTCGTGCTTCACAATATATATATATATATATATATATATATATATATATATATATATATATATATATATATATATATATATATATATATATATATATATATATATATATATATATATATATATATATATATATATATATATATATATAATGTGAGTAAACACATACAAGCACACACTGGATGTATCTACGAATTAACTCGTGTATACACGTATATATGTGTATGTACACTTATATATGCGTATATACGTCTGTTGTACACGTATATATTCAGGTATGCACGTATATCGAGATATAAGTGCATGCACGCATATGATCGTATACACGCGTATATACCCGTACATACACGTGACACGTATATACACGTGAAACGTATATACTCGTGTAGACACGTATATGCTCCTGTAGGTAATCAAGTATACATGCTTATATACTCGTGTATACACGTATATACTTGAGCAATTACGTGCATGAATCTATATGATGCATACATGTATCTACTCATGTATGAGCGTGTTTAGTAATGTTTACACGATACATATACACTCGTGTGTAGTGTGTACACACATATGCTAGTGCACATACTTGTACAAAAATATACGAAATATACAAATATTTAGGTTGTTTATAATGATGTTGCATCTATTTTTAACTATGACCACTTTACCCCATGCTATGACCACTTTCCCCCACCCCATGGGGTAAAGTAGTCATAAATACAAAAGGAAAAGAAAGTGTTATAAAACTACGTAAACCAATATTTATTTTCCTAAAACGCGATGTATCGTGTTCTTTAATAATGCAATGTAAAATAAAAACAAAAAAAGTTTAAGTGTTTAAAGAATTTGCTGTATTTATTATTCACCTAAGTTGAAAACCTACTTTTTTATGACCACTTTACCCCACCAGACCCTATATCTTCATAAATTTAGGCAATACTTTCACAAAGATCTATAAAATTTTTGTACATGATCAGAAAACTAGTTACTGAATTTGCAGCTTTTTCTATGATATTGACGATGAAGAATGATCAAAATTTTTTTTTGCTTTCTTCGATTTGTTACTAGTTTCATTAATGGATGGGTGATATAACTTTTATTGGCAAATGACAGATGTATCATGCATTTTCTGTGACGAAAGTTACAGAACATTTATTCTCGTATTTCGCAATTTTTTTTTCAAAAACATGAATTTTTACAATTGTTCAGGTAGTTGAAATTGATGATTGGTAGTGTAATGTAAGTCATAGTAACAAAATATGTATAACGACAAAATTCGTTGCAAACATTTACGTAATTTTAAACATTGTCTCTCTTTTTACACTATTACATTTCATTTGAAATAAAACTGAGAACATATATTTTTTTCAGCCATGATAACGTAAATGAGGGCTATTTTGGCCCAAATTTTGTTACTTTCCTCATCTTATTCTCAATACTTTTGTACTTATTCATATTTTCAAGCTGTGGAAACCTTTTTTTACACAGCTAGAAGTATCTAATTTAATTTTTAAATACTGATTACTTATTTTCAAAATATTATCACCATTTTTAATTGTTTTTAATTTGGGCCAATATGTTACCCTTACGTTTGGGCTGCTTTGGCCCAAAGTGGCCCTATTTAAAATCATTGTAGAAGGAAATAAAGCCAAAGAAATACGTGTGTTCACAGGAAAAACTGTTAATTTGAAAACAAAGAAACAGAAAAAAAAACTTTTTTCACACTTTTGTTTTAAGGGAAAATTAAAAAAAAAAAAAATGTGTATGCATACCTATGTTTTTTCTCCAACACTACTGACGGAGAACAGTCATCTTTTCAACAGTTTTGGAGGTTGAACATTTTTTTTTTTAATGATGACACCATTCTTAAAACAAAGGATCCCAATTTTTCGGTCACTTTCAAAACTTTCTGGTGCGTTCCATGTTCTGATTATTAGCTTCTTCTTCCCACGAATGAGCAGTTATCTCCGGAAACCAGAACCCATTCCATTCCAACTAACAAATTTCCGTAAACTTTCTAAGAAATTACCCATTAAACAAATTTTGGAAGAAGTATATATAACTAGGTTAACGTTTTCTAAGCTTCCAACAACTTTTAGTTCATCTTCATCTTCCATAATAAAAGCCATGTAACTGAGCTCTGAGGATTTGAGTCTATAAACGCTCTCTTAATCCGTTCCTGTTCTTTCTTGTATTTCTCACGTTTGAAGTTTTACTTTTAGCTTTCTTTCTCTTTTCCTAATCTCTGACGGATTTTTTCAAGTTTTTACAGTGGGCCAAAGTAGGTCGTAATTTTTTGGCTGTTGTCACTGTGAAATTATTAAATAAAATACCTAACAGATATGAGAAGTACAACAATGTTACTACATAATATATCGAGTAGTATTCATAAATAGGTACTTAACAGACTCTTAGCTGTTATAGAACTGCTTCTACAGTAAAAAGTCTGAGAGGTTATAAAGACAGATGTTATCACAAGAAACTCAAAACCACACAGTAGTGTTACTCCTTTTGGAGAACTATCAAACTGCTTATTTTACTTTACTGAGTCTTTGAGGCTGCTCTCGAATGGATTCTGTCAAAATAAGTTTCAAATTGCTTCCTGAAGGTTTAAAGAGAATGTTGTGTATGTATATATATATATATATATATATATATATATATATATATATATATATATATATATATATATATATATATATATATATATATATATATATATATATATATATATATATATATATATATATATATATATAAAAAAATTATATATTTTATTTTATTTATTTATTTATTTTTTTTTTTGGACTATGGAAGGACCCTACGGCCAAAGTAGCCTGCGTTTACAGTACATTCAAACTAACCGTTATTAATGTAGGGAAATTTTAAGGACGTGAAAAAAACGCAACAAACATTTAAAAAAAATAATAAAAAAAACTTTCACAAAATAACAAGCATTTTCCAAGTTAACTTTTGCTCCGTTAGTATGCTTATATCAACTAGGTTCAGAACCATTTATGTAACCATGACTCTTCAAAGAATAATGACCCTACATATTCTCCAAATCTTTTTTTTTATTCAAGGAATAAAGTAATGTTATGAAAAAGGTTTTAAACGGGGAATCGCTTTCATCTGTCATAACTGAAACATGTTCGTGATTGCTGCCCCATGCAGAAAGGTTGCCGGTGGTTTTTTATTATTGCATTTATTCTACACTTATCTACAAGTTAAACGGAAGGATAAATTGTAAGAAAAGCATTGGATCTTTCAAAAGCGGTTGTAATAAAACAATGTCTGGACCGATTCTATATAAAGCACATACATTATTGGCATAATTTAAGTATTTTTTTTAATGTAACCTATCCAGCAAATTTAGAGGTATTGCAAAATAACCAGAAACAATATTTTAACACTTAACTTTTTTTTTAACAATATTGGTATTAATTGTTTACTTGAACTCCGAAAGTAAATTTCTATTCCTTTTATTGCTTACCGATAGATGTTTGAACCATTCAGTGAAAGAAATACAGCGGTGAGAGATCCGGTATTCGAGTTAAGACGAGGTAAAGTGTATGTCTGGTTTCGAATAGCAGTGTGAAAACGGTGCGATTTTTACGTTGTTTCGTTGCGTAATCCTTATATATGAAGTCAATGATCGATTAACGCTCCTGACGTCATCAGAAATGAAATTTGCTCCACGTCATTATAATTTGATAATATACTTTGGTAATGTTTAACATGCAGGGAAAGGCTTTATTTTGCCAAGGTTGAACTCTATCCGGTAACTTAACTATTTTATTGGCAAGACTGTGCCATTTCAGGGGAATGAAGAAACGAAAAAGTGGTCAACAATGACCGCTATCTACTCTGCTTGACAATTGCTAAGGAACAATTACGTTTTTTGGAATAATTAAGAATAGATAATAATTAAAGAAACAGAACGAAGTATATAGTTAGTAGAGATGATGTGCCTTTATTATAAGTACAAAATAATACAGAAATTACTGCATCAATGAAGTAAAATCTTAAAAATAAAAAAAAATCCTACTTAGATGATTTTCAAACAACCACAAAAAAGTGATCTAGGTCAGAATGATGAAGACATGAGTACTTTAATATGATGTATGATTACCAGGGACACTAATGCACATTTCACATCTGTTTTCCATACTCCCCATTAATTATTGAGGAGTGCTTGGGGGATGTTTTCTCACTCCTCTTTTAAGGCAGATTTGAGTTCTTGTTCTGTTCTGGAAGGGACATTTCTTCGCGCAACACATCTGCCAAGGTCCTCCCAGGCAAGTTCAATTGGATTTAAATAGGAAAAGTAAGCAGGCCATTGCATAAGGAGAATGTTTTCACTTTGCAGTGTGTCTGACACTTCAATGCTCCTGTGCGGCCGTGTATCCTCGTCCATGAAGAGAAAGTCTGGACCTACAGCCCCCCTAAAAAGACGAACATTGTCCAGCATAACTTCTGTGCAATACATTTGCGACGTAAAGCTTTCTTGTTCAAAAATGTGAAGCAGTGTTCTGTCATTGTGCATGATGCCTGCCCACACTATCACGCCTGGGCCGTACCGATCACGTTCGCAAACAATTTTTTGTGCAAAACGTGTTTCATGCCCTCTCCACGGTAGTTGGTGACCAGAATCACTTGTCACACTAAAACGAGATTCGTCAGAGAACCTCACTCTAGACCAATTTTGACGATCCCAACCAACATGTCCTTTACACCAGCGTAATCTCTCTCGTCGATGGCGTGGTTGAACTTGGATGCAACGTACGGGCTTCCGTGCATACAAACCAACATTATTTACTCGCCGTGAGATGGTTCTTGCAGAAACATGCGTACTGGTAGCGGTTGTAAGATTTGCAGCTATCTCTCCAGGAGTGAAATTTCTGTTCCTTTTTACCACGAGGGCTACATAGCGATCCTCTGAAGGTGTGGTGTTTCTACCACGACCATCGGCATGCTTTTTCAAAACATTTCCACCTTCAGCGGCCTTCTTTAATCCGGAAATGGCACTTTTTGAAACACCTATTGCAGCAGCCACAGTGGTGACACTTTGACCTACTTCCAGTCGTCCAACCACTCGTCCACGATCGTAGGTATTCAAATGATGTCTTGCTGACATTTTACTGTTAAATATTTCAAGAACCAAACAGAATTTCAGAGAAAAACCTTTTTTAACATCCAGAACTATTTTTGTTAAAAACTAAACAGCGTGAATTTTCGTACGAATCTTGAGCGTGTATGCGCTGTCTTTTATACAGATAGCGAATCTTGATCTACCACGCCACCTGAACTTGAATTTGTTTCCATTGGCCAGCAGGTTGGTGTACAAATTTGCATAAATCACTTGTTCCTTAGCAATTGTCAAGCAGTGTACTGGAGTTTAGGATTAATCAACTGGAGTAACGTTAAAATTTCAGCAAACAGGCAATTGCTTCGTTCAAATGTAGAAGCATTTTTCACTGTCATATCTTGACGGGCGATTTTATAGCTAAAGCAATAATTACAGTGTCAGATCGAAACGATTGACTGATAACAGCAAAAGACGTTCTAGTATGATTAAAAAGCACTCCTGAAAGCTAATCTAAGTATATTGTTACAATGAACGCTCTTTGATCACGGGACGCGGGAGCGTCCCGCCCCACCAAGGAAACCAAACGTCAGCAGCCAACAGAAGCAAATCCACCGCCAAAGACGAAAGAAAATAAAACGACCAAGAACAAGATTACGCGACAGAACGAATTGGGTTTTTTTGGGTTTTTTACCCCTCTGTATCTCAGCCCCATAAAGACCCCCAGAGTTTATTTTTGGTATAGTCAATCTCTAGTGGCCCCTGAAGCCGTAAACCAAAATACAATCCCCTAGACCATCAGGGGGAGGAGGTATTAAAGTTATAAAATCGTTGTTCCAAAAAGTTTTCGCTTTCTTTGACAGGGCTACAGCTCAGACGAAAAAAGGAATCAAGCTGAAATTTCGCACACACATTCCTTGTGCCCTACTGATATGCCTTTTGTGCCATTTGACACCCCTCCCCTTCCCCCCTCGTTTTTACCCCCAAATTGTACCTTTCCCGGGTTCTAACACAGCCCCCCGGGGGGCTACGGTAATGATTCTTTGTTTACATATTCTTGGGGGCCATTGAGTACATATACAAAATTTCAACCCCCAGGGACATCATGGGCCGGAGTAATTAAAGTTTGAAAATCACTAATTTTCCCTAAATTCTTATGTACTTACTCTCGGCTCATAGGGTTTGTTTACCTCGGACTGCAATTACAAGGTTAGAACAGATCTAAAAGTTATTCCAAAGTTGTCTTTGGAAATGAAATTCAATCAAGACTAAAACATATCCAACAGTTGCAACTAGACGTTAAATCGCGGATATCAGGAATTTGCCACAGCGACTGCGCATGCGTGCAGACTTAGCTCATTGGGCTTTCTGTTTTCAGATTTTATGTTGTTTGCTTATACTTAAGCAGAGAAACAAATTAATGAATGAGATTAGAATGCTGTCCTCCCCCCCCCCCCAGTTTCGCCGATACAAAATTTCTTTTCTTCCTGTTTTTCAGTTTTGATATATTTATGGAGTGAAGAAATTTTAAATGTCGGCGCGAAACTGGGGTTAAACCATTACAATATTTTACGTGACAAATTATATGAAACTGTACGCATATGAATACGACACATATAACTTTTTAATTGAAAGCGAAAAATAACACTTTTTTATTGGTTTGCTTATTTTCTAAATTAATGGATTTTTCACAAACAATACATAATGAATTGAAAATATATGAAATACGTGTGTGGATATCCGTGCTTTGCAGTAATTTAATAGCTGAAAAATTTTTTGCAATTAATTTAAGCAAGACTTTTAATGAGCTTAGTCCGCGCGCAACATGCGCATTCGCTATGGCAAATTTGGGATGTCCGCGATTTGACATTGAGTAAAAGTGTATAGATCTTCTGACACATTCAAATTTAAAATATTTAATGGCTTTTTTTTTGACTTGGTGATAACGTGCGTTATTTCGTTTTTTAAATGAACTTTTGAGCAAAACTAGGTATTAAACAAGACAATCTTTTCAAAGTGAAGTGGTTGCTTGGTGAGCAAAAAGCTTCCCGCCAAACAAGCAAAACAATTTAAAAGATCTATCCATATTTCTGAGGAGTTGAAGGTGGGAGCAGTTTCTAATGGAAGTAGCTGAGATGAAAAAGGAGAAGAAGGAGGATGATAGTTTGGAAGATACTTGGCGGGCAAACTAGATATCATAACTTTTTATGGCTGAGGGTTTTTGGGTTTAGGATGCAGGTTTTCTTTTTTGTGCAGAAAAGTTAAAGGTTTTCTTGGCGGGAAAATTTTTCCAACAGGGTTGTTTTTGATGAGATGAGAGTGATTACCTTACACGCAGCTGATTGCTCTGCATGTGCCGTGCTGCTACAGGAAATCGATATTTAAAATTCATTTGAACAGTACAGTTTACAGAAACTATACATTATCGTGTAACAGCATATTACTGTGATTAAGTAGAATGAGTGGTGCACAAAAAAGCATTGCAATGCAATTAAAAGTCGACTATGAACTCTTCCTCTGGACAAAGGATAATATACAAGTCTAGAATATTTTTAAAAGAAATCTATCGGAAATGACAATTATAATGTGTTTCTTCAAATTTCAATTGCCAATGAAGAACGGTAAGTTGTCCTTTTTGACATTTTTGCTTTACAATAGCACAGTTTTGGCATATTTTGTGTTTGTGTTAACATAAAAGGTGAAGTGTAGCTTACATTTTGGTTTAAATGGAAAACCAGCATATTAATCCAGCTTATTTAAATTGTAAATTCGTTCATATTAAAATATCCATTGCATACTTCCTACGCATTCAAAACGAATTTATAATTGTTAAAACAAATGTTTTAGATCTACATGTATGTACAAACATTTTCCAGAATATTCAACCGGTAGTTTTTTTTTTTTTTTTTCAATTTATTGTAAACAACGTCTAGTATCTTTCAATTATTCCCATTAAATTTATTTAAAAGTTGTGTGTTTATGTCATCTGAAAATATATAGCGAACAAAATGTTTTAAGTGTTATTTGTTATGTTTTAATGTGATAAATATGTTTGTAAATGCGGTAATTAGATCCAAATGTAAATATTGAAATCTTTCTACTAACGTAATTTCCACATATACGGATAGCGCGAACTATAACAAAGTGAATAAGTCTTTTTGTAATCATATGCAACATGCCATCCTGTATTAAGTGACTACTCTGAACCATTCCAGTTACAAAATAAATATATTTAAGAGTTATTTAGAATAATGTGGATTTTTTTTTCAAAAAGTAACGAACATCTTTTATACGAATTTCTAATCTGAAACGCTAAACTATAGTTCATTTTATGAATAAATAAATCGTTCATGCATTTAAAATAAGTAATTATATGTACTAAATCAGATTCAAAGGATTAAATTTTTTTTTATTCTTCTGTTGCAGATTACTTCTGTTATATTTGTAATTGATTTTAAACATTGATTTGTTTGCCGTTTGAATTTAAAATGGCACGCTTACGATTGCGTAGGTGTAAAAACAGATTAAAAGTGAATAAGTTTAAATAGTGAAGCTCTGGTTAGTTGAGCTGTGACCTTCACTATGTTTACTTGTTTTAGGGTTTAGTTTTGTGAAAAATAGACGTGTTATTGGCTCGGATTTTAGTTGGAATGTTTTTGAAAAGCTACAAAGAAATTTTTCTCAACTCAACTTAGCGGCAATTACCCCTCCCCATTTTCCGAAACAGAGGTAAACATTGTCACAGTCGGAGCTCAACTTCTCAGAACATCACAATATTTTACTATGAAGAATTTCTTAATATTTTTTAAAACATCTAAAAACAACAAGATTTTTCGTCACTTCAAGAAACTTCTTTGCTTACACTTTTACATATTATGTGTGACGGAATTTTTGCATTGCTGATGAAACTTGGTTTCAGAATTCACAAATTGGTTTTAACCAATTGCTTTAATAAGAGTAAACAAACTGTAAATACCAAAAAAAAATGTTTTCTATTAAACACGGTTTGAACATGATGAAATAAGATCATTGGAAAATTAGTAAAACAAAAAATATATTTCCCGAAAACACATGCCAGTATTTTAATCTAGAGTTGTTATTTTACGTTATTTTCATAAACGTGATGTTTGCTCTTGCCCACGCCAATTTTGCCTCTCATATAAAGTTCTTAATGCAGATCGTTTAATTTCTTTTGTAAATGAGAAACCTTTAGCTGATACTTTAAGAAATGCTTTAAACTTGCATTCTATTTTCTTTCATTCCGTTCCTTCTTAAGGTAGTACATTATCTAACACTAAGACGGAAATAAAAAGACGGATATGGAAGTCACTGATATTACGTAAAATATTTTAAATATGTTTTTCAAGATTGCAATGTAAATTTTTGCACTTTAATTTCAGAATATAATTGAAACATTCGATACTTTCTACGAATTTTTTTACGTCTGAAATTAGCTCTCAAAACGAAACATTAAATACGTTTAGTATTGTGCAGAGTACATGAAACATATACCTTCCGCATTTTTTATTATTGGACTTGCAATATAAATAAGTGTAAAGACCAACTAAAGTAAAAAAAAAAAAACTTAATTGCAATTAGGATGTATGCAAACAAATATTAAATTGTTTCTGTTTTTAGACTTGACCGTGATGCAACAACTCACAGCTTTACAGAGCTTTATTTTGAACTTTTGTTTATTCACTGGACAGTTAATAAATGTCGTGAATTGCGTTAGAAAAATCTGTTCTCGCGTGAAATGAGGGGTCAGCTCGCATTAAGCAGTCATAACTAATTTTTATTTCTGCAAGTTTTAAGTAAACTTGATAGCATACATATTTTTTCTTTTTCTTATTATGTATAAAAGTTTTATTCATAACTACGCCGTTGCCTTTTTTATGGCGATCTCTGCCAGATTAATTTTACGGAAAGTTCATTAAACTTACGTTCAAAGCTTTCATAACGAAAGAAAATACTCCTTTAACTGTGTTATTACATAATATAGTGTTTTTCCTTTTTTACACTGCATAACATTTAAAGGAACATCTCAAACGGTTAAATACATTATGCATAGAAAAAGTGTAATTAATGCAAAAGCTGATTGGAACCGTCAACGAAATTATACTTCTACGTATCCAAGAGAAAAGTAATACACAAAATAAAATGCACTTATACGGTATGATGTTACACACAACAATTTTATTTTGTTGCACCAAAAATTTAACTGAAATACATCGACATTTTTCATCGTTTCAATCGTAATTAATTTAAATTTTTTAACCTTCAGATATTCAATATGAAGAAGCTCAAATAAAAACTGATAAGTAATGAATATTTTTTAGCTATGTCTTGCAATAGTACTAAGTGGATTCCGGAAGTTTCGTTAATTGAATAATTAAATCTCTGTTAAGTGCATCAGACCGAATTAGATAAATTACATAAATTTTGTAAATTCATTTGGGGCAAAAATTCCTGAATTTTGTTATGCAATATTTACCCTGTTACTCAAAATTAAGAGCTTTAAAATAAATGAAAAAGTCAATTGTTTATTTCCAAAGTAAAACTTGCAATGTATCTATTTTGTGTCATATATATTGTGTATCTATGTCTCAATTTTTGAATTTTGACGGATTTAAACATTTTGAGGTATGCTGAGTCAATTTCAACCATTTTTTGAAAATATTTGTCTGTCTGTGTCCATGTGTCTATGTGTGTGTAACCGGTTTTTTGTGGCTGCTCTACAGCAAACACTACTGCAGGAAATCGATCGAAATTCGGTACACATATGTGCCTCTATGTGTACTTGTGCCTATTGGTTTCTGGCGCGAATCCCTCCAAGGGGGGTGGATCAATGGGACGTTTCTTACGTTATGCGTGCCTGCTATTCCCCAGGAAGTAACATGTGGAATTCAACAAAATTTGATCCACGTGTTGCCCCTAACATGTACAGGTGCTGATTTAATTTTGGTTTCAATGGCTGAAATGGGGTCTGAACTGTAGAACGATTTTGTCGTCGCTTGTGACTGCTATATCTCAAGAAATATTGAACAAAATGTATCCACAAGTAGCCCTTAGAAGGTACAAAAGCTGATTTTATTTTTACATCAATAATTGAAAAAAAAAGAGTGGTGCAGGCGAGAACGATCTTTCGTTTTCATTGTGAGTGCTTTACTTAAAAAAGTAACGCTTCGTTCTAAATGAAATTTGGAATAAATGTGAACCTCTATGTAAACAGACGGTCTTTCAGTTTTGGCACCAATCACTCCAAGGGGGGGGGGGGTGATTTTTGATTTTTTTGTGTTATATTAATGCAACTACAAGAAAGATAAATCGCCATAGACTCGTCTGCGTATTTCCGGTGATTTTAATTGATGGGAAATATAGACTAATAAGTGCTTATTATTACTACATCTTGTTATTAGTCTATGATGGGAAATGAACGGCAATATTAACTTATTGATTTGAAAATTTTAACTGTTGCCATCTTATGTTTGTAACGAAATAAAGTATTTGTAATACCAGCAAGGCTTTTTAAATAACTTTTTATTTTCTTTCTTTGCTTTGTTTTTGAAATAATTCGGAATTTGGGATGATCGTCAAGTTTTTGTGTGCCTAATTTCAGAGTTTTCTGTCCAATGAAAAGAAACGTTAATGTGTGTATTTCTTTTAAAATGCAGACTCACATGATGTTATTTGCGTTTGTAAATGCTTGTTTCAAACTGCACTTTTTTCATTTAATTCAATGGTAGATCCTAAAAGTTATATATATATATATATATATATATATATATATATATATATATATATATATATATATATATATATATATATATATATATATTAGCCTTTTATTACTAAGTAGGGGAGTGCGGGCAAAGTGAAATGGTTAAGATGACTGAGTTTTTTCAAAATGAACAAATCAGAAATTTGTTTTGAAAATTATAGTACATAAAGAAACAAGATTGTATTTTAAAATAGAACTTTTGTTGAAACAATATTTTTTATTTTTAGCAGTAAATTAATGAAGAATAAAATATTTTTTTAATAAAATACTTTTCGATTGCAAAACATATTTTTGATCAAAAGAATCAACAAATAAAAGGTTAAACGAATATGAAAAGAAAATTAGCAATAAACGGGTAATTAATTGAATAAATCAATTGACATATAAAGAAAAATAAATGAGCAAGTAAAAGAATAAATGAACAAGATAATAAGTGAATGAATGAATTAATAAGTGAATTACTAGATGAAGGAATGTAAATGAGTTAATTAAGAAATGAAAATGTAAGTAGTTTATATTAAATGATTGAGTGAGTAAATGAAACAAACTATTTCACTTTGCCCCATCCACTTTGCCACGTATGTACTTGACTAATTGTACAATTTATTTAAAATAAAAATAAGCATAATATTAACTAAAATAATACTGCGTTAAATATTAGGAAGTATCAATTAATATTTAAAATGTTAATAACAAGAACTTTATCTTTTTATAGTAACAAATAGTGGTACCCGCACGGCTTTGCCCGTAATAGAAAAAGTAAAAGGTCTTTTGGTTCGCCTGTATATTTACAAATAATATATGGTGAATTTTCTTGCCAGTTGGCTTGTACCCATGTTACGGTTCCACGTTAGGATAATTTCGTAATTTACTCGTTCATCTTATGATTATTTTGTTCTTAAAATTGGAATAGAAAAAGAACTACATCGAATTTTCGAAAAATCGCTTCGAGGTGCTCACTCCCATGCTACAAACTAATTATCTGCCAAATTTCGTGAAAATCGGTCTTTCAGACACAGATCCTGACAGGCAGAGAGACTTTCAGCCTTATTATTAGTAAAGAAAATAATTTATGACTTACAACACAAAAATTACAGTATGAATATCAGTTTTTTTTTTTTAAATTACCAGTTTTCCCAAATGCTTTAATCTTTGGCGGTATTTTTCTCTGATTGGAATAGACTGCGTATGGTACTATATAGTTAAAATAATACCAGATAGGTGGAGCTAAAAGCAGAGTAAGTGTTTCACTTTACTCTGGTATTTCACTTTACCCCATGTTCCCCTACTTTAGTCGAGTCTTCCCTTGCCAGTAGAAGAGTAAAATCTATTTTTAAGAGATGACAGAATATGCTTGTGAAATTTTTGTGCTTTGGGCCCGTATGATACGAAAAATTTGATCATTTGACGCGTGGAACGAATTCAACTAAAGAAATCCATGACACAGTGACCACACGCTTGCGACATCGTTAATAGCAGTTGACGGCGATGTGAGGTTTCATTTTAAAACTTTCATAAAAGGAAGTGCTCACTTCAGATTTTTTTTTTACTTTTACATGGAGTATCAAGAACAGTGTTTCAAGTGACTGATTACGTTTTGATCAATTAGCTTAACAAGTTAACAGTAAAGAATTTTTACGAAGAAAGTGCACTTCAGTTTATCAAAATAAAGAAATGTTCTTCATGATGCATGAGCTACTAGTACAATGCTTAGTTTTTATCAATTCATACATATACTAGCGGCTTTGCCCGTAGTAGAAAACTAAAACGTCGCCTGTATATTTACAAAGAATGGATGGTGAATTTATCGCCAATCTGCTATGATCATTTGCTCGTCCGTGTTACGGTTCCACGTTATGATAATTTTCATGGTAAAATGTTCTTAAAATTGGAATAGAAAAAGGGACACAAACTTTCTGCTTTATTATAAGTAAAGATTAAAAGAATTGATGCATTTAATTAATTGTTGTTATTTTATGTTTTTAATCAGAAACAGACATTCATGATGTAACTAATTTCATTTGTATTTTTAAAATAGTAGTTACGGAAAATCAACTGTACAGATAGAAAGATTGGAAGTTGATCTTTCCCGCATCTTATTTTTAAAAATCTATTGTAAATCTTTGTAGGATATCCCGTACAACATTTTATCTCTAACATCCATTCTTTGTCTATTGTTAGGGTGTTGAAGAACATATGGATCCATATCGCACATGAAGAATGAAAGGGGTACTTCTTCATTTGCATTATTAATACAGAAGCCGGGGTGTGGGTGTTGTAAAACATGTTTCACTATCACACTTGTCAATTGTAATATTATTAGAGAAGTGCTCCTTTCATTCTACCGGTGCAATATGTCGAAAAAGATTTTTTAAAGATTAAAATATCAATGTAATATTTTTAAGGGAAATCACTTTATTCAATTCCTAGAACTTAAATTGAAAGCTTTTATGCAAGAAAAATGCACTCCAAAGAATTTAATTTTCTTTAAAAAAGAATAAAGCTTCGCATTTCTACGGATTAGGGTTTAGAAGAATATCACGAGTGACTGATTACTGCTCAGTCAATTAGCATAACAAAATCTTCCCCGGCTTTAACAATTTATTACTGAAAGCAAAAATCTGTTTCCATGTATCTGCGGAGAAGAAATATATATTCAAAACTAAACCAGATCGTTCAATCTAAACAGCCCGGAAATATCTCCGGGCTTTTAAAAGTTAAACGAAACGGTTCGGAAATCAAATTTCACAGCACCCATAAAAGTGCCATAAAACAGGATAAAATACGAGAGGCACTTTTCTTTTAAGTTATTTGGAATCCCATACCCTTCTTTATGTGCAGGGAAAAAGATTACTCGCTTGGCTAAAAGAGGCCGTTACTGATTTGGCGATATGAAAGTTGCTTGACACAAACTGACAAAACGACTGTATGTCTTTACTCAGAAGTATTGGTTAGCGATTTCAGTTTTTGTTTCGCTGGGTTTAGAGGGATTTAGTTTCTGATATTTTTGTCGGTTTTCTAGGAATACGTTATAGAAGCTTAAAAGTGTGGGTGAAATAATGTGATTGTCTGGATATTTTATATCTGAAAATGTTTGGAAACATAGTTTATTCTCAGTTTTAAAAGATGTTTATAAAGAAAGAAACAAAGAAAATTCAGCACATTTTTGTTCTTTGATAGATATCTCCAAGTTAAAATCTGCCGAAACATAGTTTTGATCCGTCTTGCATTTTATTCAAGATTATAACAACGAAAAGCTTTGATATAAGTATAATGTTTTCATGAAAACATTAAGTGATTTTTTTGTTTGTAACATATGTTAAATTTCAACAAATACAGTCGACCCCGCTTAAAGGAATAGTCAATTTGCTGGGAAAAAATATTCTAATAAACGGCATATTCCATTATCCGGGATAAAAATAACACACATCAACGGTGTAGTACATTGGAATTTTATTACATTAAGCGGGATATTCTATTATCCGATATTCCATTAAGCGGGCCCGAATGTATTTAGTTCTTCCGATTCTTTACCAATTAGGGCAGTGAGAAGCAAAGGGATGTAAGTAGACCTGTTCAAGTTTTGAGTAAAACGCTTTTAAAGTTGTGGTCCTAGGTAGGCTTTCATTTTTTATCTAAATCGTGCTGTATAGCAGTACATACCAGCGCTATTAGTACCATCTCTTGCCCCAAGAAAGATGAGAGGTTCACGTACCATGCGTACTGGTTATCCCCAATTTTTTAATTTTAACATTTAACATCCCTTTGCCTCAATTCATTTTTTTTTATATATACATAGTACGATCTAAAAGTTCAAGGGAAACCTTAAGATGAATAGTTTACATCACCGAAACAACTCCACCTTCAAAATAGTCACCTTGAGCTATTCTGCCCTTTTACCAAAGTTTCCATAACTCCTGGAAACCATTTTTTCCAACTTCCTGTAAGGTCTCCTGCGATGCAACGTTAACTTCATAAGACGAAAGAAAGTGGCGTCTCTGGATAAATTTTTAACTGCTGAGAATATAAAAGTCACACGGGCTTAGCTCAGTTTGAGTATAAGGAGCATAGGACATAAGGTGACAGTAACTACGAGGGCAAATCAAAAAGTCTTTGCGCCTAATTTTTATTTCTCAAAAAAAAGATACCTATACGTATTTACAAATATACACGATAAACTATGCCACTTACACTATTTCTCCACATAGTCACCACACCGGTTCATACATTTCTCCCATCGCAGCACTAAATTAGAGATCCCCCTGTCGTAGAATTCTTCCAGCTGCCTGTGGAATCACCGTCGAACCGCTTTCTTTGCTTCTGTCCTGCCAGAAACTTCTTCAGTAGACCGAAATAGTAAAAATCACCAGGGGCAATGTCTGGACTGCAAGTGCATTTCCCTGTGAATTGCTAAGGGCTTTTATCCCTTGCTCCGAATGAATAACACTTCGCTGCTGAAAAGCTGTGGACATCTGAAGAACAACCGTTATCTTAAATGACTGATAGCAGCTTTGCTCTTCCGAGCAAAAAAGCAAATATGGCTGGTACGGTTCAACAGTGACGACCTGTCACTGTTGGGAAAGTATATGTTTGCCTTATATTCACTGCAATATTTTGGCTAAAAAAATAGGCGCAAAGACTTGATTTGCCCTCGTTGTTTGCACATTTCACTGATTGATGACGCAACTTTAGCTTCATCTGACGAAAAAAAACGGCGTCCTTGGATAAGTTTTTAACTGCTGGGAATAGCTAAGCGGCACTCGGGGCTAAGCTTTATTTGAGTCATGGGAAACGTGTTGACAGTAACAAGTATACTGCATTTTACTGATTAATGACATTTGAGTAGCCTAATATACGTTTATTTTTTCTTTGGAAAATATTGTTAACTTTTACCAAGATAAAAACATTTTTAATTATGTTTCTGGAGTATTTTTAAGCTTCATTTCACATGTTGGCTTATAGACTGCAGGTCTCGTAAATGTAGGCATGCTCATTGTGAGTGAGACACTGAAGAAACATATAGACGTTTAAAAAATCAACGTAGGGGAGTGGAGAGTGTAGCGGGCCACAGAGTACAATGGAGCAAATGGGAATTCTTAAAATTATTGAAATACTAAAGATAAAATTATTAATAAACATTGTATTTAACGAGGCTTTACTTAAAATGTATTTTCAATGACATCTACGTAACTCTACTAGCCCGAATATGTATGGATACTATGATATAATAATGAATATATCCAATGAAGTGTAATCTAAATGCATTCCTCTTAGGTTTTGCGTTTCCAAACATATTTTAACGCACTAAAATAAACAGAGCCTATTGCTTAGATCGTCAAAAAGGGCTAGATTAAATTTTATTGCAGACTTACCCGGTGTTTCCAGTTTTAAACAAACTTTTGAATATATCTTACCTTATAGTACTCCCATTTTCATATCCTTGACAGTTTAATTTAATGTTACATTTGTATTTTCAATGCATTAAAAAAAATCACACATTTTTTTTTTTTCATTTCTCACATGTATTTTATCCATATCATTATTTTGAGGTCATGTTTAAAAATTCCTTTTACAATTCTTGTGTTAACTATGATGGATACTTCAAACAGTATTTAATAATAATAATTTCACAATACGGAAGGAATTTATTCGCATTTCTCAATGTTTCGCTGATGCATCTGTTGCGTCATGCCCTGTCAAAACTGGGACAACTGGAGAGCCTTTTGAAGTTATTTTTTGTAGGAATATAAAGTAGAAAAGTTATAAAAAAAAGAGCATTGAGAGCTGAAAATTTGTATATTCATGTTCTGCAGTTAACTTTTTTTAATAAAATTTAAAGATTGTTAAAACAAAATCACAATTGGCTCCAAATGCCTCCCCCCCTTCCTCCCCATCAGTGCCGTCTAAATAAGGAACTTTCAGTTCAGTTATGATAAAGAGACATATGCCCTGCAAGTCGTATTTTGAGCAACACAAGATGTAAATAACCGGATTCCACATTCAAATAAATACCATATGAGTATTCAAAACTTATTGAACTGTTAATTTATTAGTATTAAATGAAACGTAACTGTGAAAGAAATAAAGTTATATAATGAAACACGTACTATTTAAGGTGTGAATAAACTACACTATCAACTTACGGAGGAATTTTAATGCAAATATACTTCAATGAAACATTATTTATTTGTTAACATTCTTAAAAATCACAAGTTTCCTGATAGTACTTTTTAATGCTTCTAAACACAATTGACTATTAAATTATTTGTTAAAACTGCTGTTGAAAAGGCATCCATAAACTAACCCGTTTATATAAACGAAACGTGCATTTCTAGTAAATAAGTGTTATGCCAAAAATGAATCCATTTGTAGTAAAATCGTTTTTTCTCAATTAAATGTGTCGAGTAATTTAGGAAATACATGTAGGAATAATACTCAAAACCGCGCATTACTTGATTTCAAATAATGCAAATTATCTTGTAAACACCTTTTACAAAGTAGAACACGACTTAATTATGCTAAAACAATTGTATTTCTTAATTGGCTTTGTGTATGCGGTGTGTCTCTTACTCGCATTCTGAAAGTATGAATAAATTAACGTTATTTGGTTTGCTCGAAGTTTGATAATTAGTTGCAGTTTACAATTCCATTACTAAGAAATTCACATTGTTTACAACTGACTAAAAAGTGCATAAATTTTATACATACTTATTTATTACAGTTTAGAAACGGTATAACATTCACAATATATTTTCTGAATTTGTTATATTTGGTTTAAAATCACATTCAGGATTAAATAGTGTAAACTGTAATGAAATGCAGAAGTATCATTTTAAAAAGTTATTTTAAATGTGATAATCCTTTTATTACATGTGGATTTTTGAATTTTGACTTTCTGTATTCTTATGTAAAATGTAACGTGTAGCAAAACTTAAATTTATTTTATGATTTTAGACACGAACTCAATACTGAAATTCGACGCAGAAAGAAAACGCGATTATGAAAAAATACACATTTCAGTCTGCTTTTGACAGAAAAAAAAACGGATTAATATTTTTTCCCATCATATAATATAATACTGGCAGTTAATAAAAATAGATTGCTGCCAAGAACACAAATTATAACTGATCTGGAATATTAAACACTACAATTTATTCCATTAGTGTGATCGTTAAAGTGTATATTTCTTTTTTTTTCGTATTGCAAGTACTAAAGCATGTAAAACATGTACATATATTGCATTGACTTCAGTCAACTCCTTTAAAAAATTATATTAACGAGTATTTACTCCAAACTGTAGATTCATACCCAACAACAAGTTAAATGTAAATTTCGGCATAGCAAAAGCATGTAAAAATTCATTTGTAAGTAATTATTAATCGTAAGTATTGTGTATGTAAGAGCATATATTAGTTTACGTCTTTTGCAATATATTTTTTTTAAGGGTGTTTAAAGAAGGAATTTTATTTAAATTTATATTACAAGTAGCTTTTAATTAAGTGGCTTTAAGGTACATAAACTGTTTCATTCAATTCTGTTTTCATCAAGTCATTTATTTTTAAATTTCAACAAAAGCTTTATTGCATAAAAAACTAAAACAATTTAAAACCTCAGAAAACAAGCAACTGTAATATAAAACTTCTGGCTTTCCTTTTATGCGACTGCCGTAATTAAACCGCGCGGTTTTATTTACTGTTCGGAACACTGTCACAAAAACAAACAAACTTGGCTTAAAATGAGAATAAGTTTTCACATAAACATGGAGATCTGGGTAGTGGTATAGTTTTATTTAAAGTTTCAACTTTCGACAGCAAGCATTTAAACGCAAAGATTCTCACACCTAAAGAATGGAGAAAAACATTCTTATTTTTTTTGTGGTATTAAACTATTAAATGTCACATGTTTTTATGAAAAGTAGAAAAACGAATGTCAACAGAATACATTTACTCCACATTTTGCTCTTGAATTTTAAAAATTGTAAAGAACAAACAAGAAAACATCTTGAATACGAGTGTTTATGAGTTATAAAGATTTTTTTTTCTTGACTTACAGTTAGAACCAAGATATATATATTTTTTCATTCATGAGTGAAAAAGAGTCATTGCGATTGTTAATAATGTGATGTTGGTACCACATGAACTGCCACGAATGTTTCATTAGGTTTTAAGCTTTTTTTTTTGGCTACAAACTACTTATAAATTATCGGTCGTTGTTGCCGCTCTATGGATGTTTCCCCTCATGGAAATAGTAAATGCTTCCAAAGGTTGGAGTTTTGACAAAATTATTATAACTAGCTCAATCATCGACATATGGTGCCACAATTGATTTCCACGTACTAAAGAAGAAGTTTAAGGGGAGGGCAAAATCTTCATGTATTTTCTTTTGCAGCATCGAACACGAAATGTTCTATTGATGAATTCAACGTCCTAATTAAATTTCCGAGAATCCAATTCCAGGCGTCCCTCGTCAAACACGGTTAATTCGTTACGTGTCGTATCGAAACCGTGAGACTTTTTTTTTAAATAACTTTTTAACTTATTTTTTACACTAATTAATGATGTACATAGTAAAAATCATGTCAAGATATACTCTCTTAAATCGACTTTGTGTTTCGTGTTACATCGAAACCGTGCTACACGAGGCTTAAAAATAATGTAAATTATTGCATGTGTACCGTGTTATATCTAAACCAAGTTTCATAAAAACAAAGTAAAAACTTATTAGAGTTATTAAACATGAACAGAATGTATTAAACAAAAAGGAAATTGAAGCTTTTTTAAAGATAACATTCGTGTTATATCTAAACCATGAAGTATTAAAATGAAGTATAAATACTACAATGAAGTAAGTTTCGTACAGTGTAATATCGAAACCGTGTTATAATAATCGCGAATGGGGTTCCGTGTAATATCGAAACCGTGTTGTACAAGTACCGTGTTATACGAGGGACGCCTGTAACTGAAATTTATTTGATTCTTAAGAACAACTTTAAGCTACATAATGTTATTTTTTTAGTTGTGCTAAGACGTTGAATGTAGTAGGAAACTAGTCGAAGATGATGCAACGCTACAGCTACGGTTTTAAATAGTGGTCGTGACCACAGAGCAAATGTCTACATATTTTTATTTAGTAGGGACTGGAACATTGTAGTAGGAACTGGCTTTTGTACAGAAAAATAATATAGTAATCAAAAAAATTTCTAAATTCTGCCTTTGTATGACTATGTAATAGAATTAAATTAACTATTTTCAACAAACTATTAAGGAACAAAGCTGATATTATGAATAGAATTAATATTAACTATATTGTTTTCACTTTCATTCTGATTAAAAATCAAACAACTTTTTACTATAGGACAAAACATGTCATTATTTAGCATCTATATGGCCAGCTGCCTCAAAATGTCACAATGCAACGCTATCGAAAAATAGCTTTTTCCCGGGAGAAAATGTCTTCCAACTGAATTAGGGAATACCATAAATTAGAGTTATGATACCGCATTTGAAAACTGATCAACTTTCTGATTTTTGAATAAAAGGAACTACAGCCCTTTTAAGGAAGCTGTGACGTAATTTTTTAAATAATAAATGTAACCATTTTTCCTGGATAGAAAATGCAGCTTATGAGTTTGGGAAAATATACAGTAACTTTTAACAATGTTTCTTCCTTATATTGTATTCAAAATTAGTGGTAATGTCAACGTATATCAGTTATGTGTAAAATTTAATTGAAATGTTTTTTTAGAAAGAAATTGTTTTTCAGTTTCTGCTTAGTGGAAAATTATTACTGTTTGTATAAGCGAAATATAAGAGAAATATTGACATTTCATGATTGTAAACAAATGTTTTCAACCGTTTGTATATTAGTTTCATGGAGAAGATAAACTTCGCGATGCATCTTCTTCCGACTTCATTTCCCTATCTTTTTGAAAAGTGCATGTTTTTTTCCACGTGCAAGCAAACAGTTGCAGCCAATGTAAAATCTTCGTTTTTACAAAAAAATAATTCCATATGTGCCAATGCAATGATAAGTTCTTTGTTTTATTCTTATTGCATTCACGTTCACAAATGTGTACTGCAGTCTAGACTAGACTTCCACACTCTTCTCTCAATGGTTTTCCAATTTCCTTAGATTTTAGGGAGCTCATGAAAATAGTGATATCTCGAGAGATTAATAATAAAGAAATCCATCTTTATCCTCAAGGATTATTCGCATGCTGTCTTTTCCTCCAAGATATAGGATTTTAAACCGGGAGTTTAGATTTAAAAGAAAGAGGTCTTGCAAGTTAAGACGTTTATTCGATTATTTAACTCGGATTTGGCATCAAGACAAAAAATTTTGCCAATCACGCTACTTAATCAATATTTGAATTAAAAAAAAAGAAATGCAAATAAATATTAGTAAGCGTTAAATATGTTTTTATTAAGCAAAAAGTAATCAGTATTGAATATTTCACATAAAATAACCCCCCCCCCCTCTTACAAAGAAAACATATATTTCGCTCAATTGACTACTAATGAGATAAGATTTTGTTTTGTTATTTAGACATCACATTTATTTATTTCACCATACTTAAGAAAATCACGTAAAAACGTCAAATCATATACTATATCCTAAATAAGACCCCTTAAACTTATTATGTTAGGAAACTGGTTAGGAAACGAGCAATAAATCAGCCGTTCAAAACGGCAATCATTTATCTAAATAAACTAACCATAATTTCCTCATGTCTGCGCCATGGAAGTGAACATTGATTGATCTGTCAATACCTGGAAATTCTATGAGTAAATGTATTTTAATACGTTCAATTAACGATCTACGCTTTGGCGAACAATGTGACTAATCACATTTAATTATGACATGTTTTTATGACATGTTCATTTCTATTGCCAGTGCCTTTACGTATTTTTTAAGTGTTTTTCAAGTTAGTGATGTTTTAATTTTTTAGTGAAATTTTTTTTTATAATTCTCTGGGCGTATTTGGTATGTATTTTAGCTACGGATTATTAATGATTTTATTTAACCCCCTTTTTTTGGCACTTTCTCATTGAAATTCTGTGAGCAATATAATGTAAGAGAACTGCATTTAATGAGATAAATTGATTGGTTAATAAGTAGGGTGGATTGTTTTCAGTTTTATGTTTGACTTTTTTCAGCATCAATATAGATGACAACTGTTATTTTTGAAGTTTTTATTTTAAAAAGAATATGTGGTACATCCAGTTCAATTAAATTATAATTTACAGCAAAGATTTCGAAAAGATCTACAGAATTCACAATCTCGTAGTCCTAAAGTTGAAAAAAAAAATCCAATAAAACATGACCCTGATACATTGAAATCAAGTTTAATCAAGATTATTTTACGCGTGTGTGCTACTATTTTACACATTAGTTTCGTAATAACGAAAGTTGCTATACAGAACTTGATCTATTTATAACATTTTTTTAAACTGAAAAAAGCAATGTAAAGAAAGAGGTTGTGAAATGCATCGATATTTAAGATACAAAGATGAAATGAAGAGGTTGCAGACCTTATTGGTTGAGGTTTCAAATGATGAGAACTCCCTTAATGAAGATGATGAAGAAGAAGTTGACACATAACAGTAAAGCGATCATCAGTAATGCTCAGAAGTAGATTTATGTATCATAAAACTTTCTGAAACTTTACTTTTTAAAACATATTATAGAGGTTGTATATCAGTTTATAATTCAGTGTTGAAAACACAATGTTTTTTTCTATTTTGCAAACTTAATTTACTGAAATAACCACTCCGGTGCCTACGGAGCCCCCCGCGAGCGTTCGTGTGACGAAAAGTACCGCGAGTTCTCCCGGGTTAAAAGAATAGGTGGTACATCAAGTTCAATTAAATTATAACTTACAGCAAATATTTCGAAAGATCTACAGAATTCACAATCCATAGTCCTAAAGTTGAAAAAAAAATCCAATAAAACATGATCCTGATACATTGAAATAAAGTTTAATCAAAATTATTTTACCCGTGCGTGCTACCATTTTACACCTTAGTTTCGTAATAACGAACGTTGCTATGCAGAACTTGATCTATTTATAACATTTTTTTAATTGAAAAAGCTTTAGCAGCTTTTTGCACACAACTACGAGTTGTGTGCAAACTCAGTCAAGCACGATCCATAAATATATAATTTCAATAATTGTCCCCTTATTTTGAATCACAAGTATTTCACACACAATATTGAACTAGGGATGTTCAATAATTGTCAGCCCTTATTGCCCATAATTAAGTGTTTTATATTTCGAAAAAAAGGAATAAAACATAATAAAATAATGTTGAATAGGTTTTGTTGCAAAATTGACGGACTGAGATAGCTGAGTAGCATTTAGGTTTAGGTTCAAGTCTGGCAGTCACAAAATATAACTTTCGAAAATAAAGTTTCAAAAGGTGCGGAATAGTTACAGTAACGTCACTATAAGTTAGCTCGGTTACAGATCACAAAATGACATAACTGCAGTATTTCATCGGATTCACTCTGATAGGATTTTATGATATGTTTCCTTTCATTTCGCTGCGACGCCTGTGTTACATTTTCTTTGTGACCCTTCATGTTGTGACATTATTATAGAATTCACTGGCTACGTCTTTTTGTGAAGCCGCCAAGAACTGATATTCTTATGTTGTGATCGCCGTTGAGAAATGTGGTATCATGTTTCAATAGGGTAATTGCCTAGTTACGGGCATAATTAAGGGCATTTTTTAGTTCACTGTTATTAAACTGTGATGTTGCAGCTGTAGTACATAAAAAAAAATATTAAAAAATCACGATGTAACAACTTAGAATTTGCACTTTTATAGCTGTGATCTTTTTTTTTTTTTATTTTCAAATTGGATTTATGTATATATTTTCACATTAATGGTAATGCACTGGTTTGACCAATTATGGTCACACTCGCTGATTTTTGTCGCTTATTGCATACTAAAAACTAGTAATGGTCATGCTAGCTAAATTTAATTATTTTAAGGAAATACACAAAAAAAAGTATTCAACAGTATTAAAATACTTATTTCTCTTACAATGAAATACAATTTCAGCTTAACATTTCGATCAACGTTACAATTAGAAATGGATAATTAAAAAAGTGCTTTCAAAATGTTCGTCGTAGCAATAGCAGGGAAATAAACACAAAAAATTAGAACTATTTTAGATTTGTGTTTACCAATGTTAGCCTTTGTTTCACCATCAATAAAAAAAAAGGACAAAGAACGGCAAAAATATAAAATCTGGTCACATGTGAACATATTTAAATTTACGTGTCTTGTTATGTTAGCTTTGATGGATCTTAAGTAATCTTAATAGTAAAAATACGCATGAGATTTTTAAAAAGAACAATGAAAAAATACTTACAATTGCAATCTGATTGAGAAAAGCAATGTCTAGTCTTTAAGAAACCCTTGAAAAACTGAAATGAAAAGAAAATTGACTCTTGGTAACTGAGAAGCGTTAGAATAAAAAATAAAAAAAATGTTCGTAAAAATGGATACGTTTTTCTTAAAAGATGCTACTTTAAGAAGCGACTCTGGTATTCCTTGAATATCGATCACAACTTGCCTTTAAAAATATCAAACAAACTTGCCCATTACAGGTTGAGTGCCCATAACTAGTCATTTACCCTACAAGTTTATTAGCCACAAAGTGATACATGATTAAAAACTTAAATAAGAAAAACGTGCTGCAAGCGGCACATTTGGTGATACTCTGACCTTTGATAGATATTTTAAGGGAGTAGAACGGAACAGGACGTTAATCTTTACTAATAGTAAAGCTGAAAGTATCGCTGTTCGGATCTGCCTGTCATGATCTCTCTCTGTCCGGATCTCTGTCTGTCTGTCATAGCGCCTAAACCGATCTGCCGATTTTCATGAAACTTTGCACAAAGTTAGTTTGTAGCATGATGGTTGTGCACCTCGAAGCGATTTTTTGAAAACTCGATGTGGTTCTTTTTCTATTCCAATTTTAAGAACAAAATTATTATAAGATGGACGAGTGAACTACGAAATTATCATAACGTGGAACCGTAACAGGCCAATTGGCGAGAAAATTCGCCATACATTATTTGTAAATATACAGGCGAACCAAAAGACGTTTTAGTTTTTCTATTACTGGCAAAGCCGTGCGAGTACCACTAGTAGTACATAAAAACAATGATTTATGTGTTGTTGGTTAACCTAGTAAAACTCATGTGCCATGCACCATACAAACAGTGGCGTGGGGTACCTGTATGTCCCTACTATTATTTTTTGTTTAGTGCAATTCGTACATATGAATTTTAACAAAAGTTAATTCTTGCTTCGTAAAACAGATAATTTTACACATAAAAACGATTTAAGAGACTTTAAATGGATTACTACTTTACTTTTCCAAAAAATACCTTATATCTTTAAAAAAAATAAATAAAAAAAAACCATGAAAAGGCACTTTAAACATTCCCGCATAAAATTTCATCTGCATTTATTACAGGCATGGTTGGAGTAAACCTTGCAAGCAAAGTGTTCACATTAAAAAAAAGAAATTTAAGTTTTTTGAATTCGGCCCAAAGTTAGTTTTGGCCTGCAGTTGCAGATATCCTTCCAAGAACCGAATGCAGATTTTCAACAAAGGAAAAACACCAACTACCAGCTAAACAGAAAAAAAGAAAAAGAAAAATTAATTTGAATTTTGACACCTTGGATTCAAATTATGTTTTTCGCAATCACGAGTGTGTGTATGTAGGCGTGTGTGTTTGTGTGTGTGGGGGGTATATGTGTTTGTGTGTAGGGGGTATGTGTATGTGTGTGTAGGCATATGTGTTTGTGTCTGGGTGCAGGTATGAATGTGTGGGTTGTGTGTATGTGTGTGTATGTTTTTTTGTGTGTGTATGTGTTTGTTTATGTGTGTGTGTATGTTTTTTGTGTGTGTAGGTGTTTGTTTATGTGTGTGTATGTGTTTGTGTGAGTAATTGTGTATGTATGCGCGTGTGTGTAGGACATGGATGCAACCTGAAGACGGCTTTCGCTATAGGAGCAGCATCGTGAGGAGCCGATCGACGGTGATGGTGCGGAGGGTGGCGGTGGGAAAATAAAATGAAAGGACGCCAAAAACAGTCAAGTGAAAGCAATAAGCAATCGTGATTGCTCAAAAAAAAAGTTTATAAATTAAGCTACTAAAAATCGGGTTCAAATCTGTTGAATTACACACTCAAAAATAAAAGGTTTTAAGTAACTGGGGTGACTCAAGACCTCTGCGCGAGTTCTCTTGAGTTAACATACAAGGAAACGCATGCTCATTGTCACATAACTTGTAAGTGATTCACGAAATCTATTTTCGATTATCTACTGTATTTTTCGGCTTAGGAGAACCAGATTTTTAAATTTAAAAGGTGCCGTTGAAAAATCCTGGAGCTAAGTGTACAACGTTCGATTCAGATGTAATGACTCTGTTATAACTTTTTTATGGACTAACTTTATTAGGATTTTTGTGCTAAAATGTAAAAGATAATGAAATAAAGCAAAAATGCACAATTTTACTTAAAGATGGTTTTTTCTTAATTAAGCCACTTTGAAAGGTTGAATTAAGTTTATTTGTAGAAATGAATATTATTCATATTTTATTTTGATCGAATTCCGCCCTTAATATATAACATATGTAATATATGTATGTATATTCTTTAAAATATTTGCTTTTTTGTTCATTTAAATTATGGAACTAAGTTAAATGCGCTAATTTTAAAAGATGTAATTTTTTTAGTAGATTACATTCAAGAAAATATTAAATTAAATTTTGTTCTTGAAATTTCCATGAATAAACTCCACTTGAGCTTAGCTTGTTGAACTACTTTTCCAATAGATTTTAAAAAAATATGCCTATAACTATTATTAAAAATATCAAACAGAATATATAGATCATAATGGAAAGCCAGATAAAATCACTTGAAACGGAATTGAACCTTATCCTTATTTAAAGGAAAATATTTAAAATAATGAAAATGTTTTTCTCTTCAAATGCCAATTTTGAGCAAAAACCAGAAATATTACTGATGATGCCTGGGATCATTTTTCTTTTAATTTCTGTTCCTGTGCAGTATCTGAACTGAACAAGTTCATAGACATCATAAATCAAATTTTCGCTCCATAACTCATATTTGACAGGCCATCCATCAGATTTTCTATATTTCATTCCAGAAACTTCATATAAAGATCAAATTACCTAATTAATAAATCTTTTACAATTACGTATTATCAGTATCTAAAATTAGCTATACGTTTTTAATTTATTTTGCTTTTCTAATATGAGTATAGAACTTTCTGAACGTTAATTAATTTAAATGCATTATATGTTTTTGAAGTTTAACTTTCAGGCAAATGTACGACAGTTTATATTTTAGGAATGCTATGATTTTGTTTCTCGGACTTCTAGATTTCAGATTTATATTGAGGTAGGGGGGAGGGAAGAGAAGGGTTGACCTTTGGCTGACATGTGTTTAAGATGAATGTAAATTTAACGAAATATAGCTTTTGAAACATGAGTGCTGATTTTCAAGTTTAGAAGAAAAAAAATTAAACTTTTTCAGCTAAAATTGTAGCTTGCTGTCGACTGTAGCAAGGCATACCGTCAGAGCTTTTTATCTTTGTAAATGTTTAGTGAAAGTTTGCTTCTATAGTTGGGCCACACCGAAGCTGGCAGTGTTTGTAATTGTATGGTTATCTGCGAAGACTTCACATTACTGCCAAATAACCTGTAATTGTTTTATTTTTATTTTATCGTAAAATACTCGAGTAACTAAATTCTTAAAGTATCAAAAAATTCAAAATAAATAAAATACCCGTGACACATTGCAAAAAAGTCTTAGTATTAAGCGCGTCATTGGCGATCAATAATTTCCTTTGTTATAAATATGTACAACTACGAAAAACATGTAGTTTGCATGCAATTCAATCGAACTATGCCACCAGTTCATTTTTTTCCCTGTGTAAACAACAAACACCAAATGTAATTCTAAGCGACGCAGCCTCGTAAATCTATAATTAGCTTTCTAGCTTTTGTCTCAATTTACAGTATGAACATGACGAAAAAAATATAAAAAACAACGAACAATTTATTTGCAGATTTTAAAGCTAAATAACTGGTTATTAAAAGAGCCTCCTTTATGGGCAGAGAGTTATGGTAGGAATTTAATGAGGCTGGCGTAAAAGTTTAAAAATTTTGCTGCAAGATGGACTAATTAATAACAAGGAGGCAGACATGAGCTCTCCCTAGAGGATTTGCATCATCTTTTCATTTTTCACTAATTAACTGACCTGCTTGCGTTTTGGCGCCATGTATAGATGTTTTGTTCGAGCTTTTGTGAAAGTTGGCGGTATAATTTGGAGTATTAATTCATTAATGGCTGTCTTCGAAACAGCTCATTTAAAAGTGAGCTTAGGTGGAGTAAAGACGATGGAAAGTTTCAGCGTTGCTCTTGTATTTTTATAAAGCTTTATTTATTGTTACATCCGTGCTGATCAAGTGTGCTTTCGATAACCGAGACTTTCGTTAAGATAATTGATTAGCTATTTTTTCCGTTTAAGAAACTTCTCGGAAAGAGTTTCTTATAAAATGTGTGGTAACCGTACACTGCAAATAATCAAACACTTTTTGAACACTATTTGCACACGTACACTTATCTCCTTTTTAAGAACACTATTTTTGTAATAGGTATTAGAACCGTTTTGTGAACACATGTCATAATACTTTTTGAACACGTACACTTGTCCACTTTTTTAGAACTCTTTTTCGGTCAGTTTTCAAAACACTTCTAGAGACACTGTTCGGAACATGTATATCTTTTTTAGCGCACATTTTAGACATTTCATGAATAGTGTAAAAGAATGGTTTTTGAACACTTGGGCTAAACATTTTGTGGCACACGTTTTAGTACAGTTTTTAGTATATGTTTCGGAACAATTACCGATCACTAATACTCTCGCGGAATGTGTGCTACCCAAGTATAAAAGATGCTTATAAAAAGAAAAAATACTCACTAAATTCATTTTTGTTGAGACTGCAGGCTTGATGATGTCTTTAGGCTTTGAGTGAATATGATTATTAATCTGTATTATTAGTATGAAAATTTAAAATCTAATGGCATCTCAAAACCAATTGAATAGTTTACAGCAAAATGACAAACGAGCAAAAAAAGTAGCATGAAATTGTAGTACAAAATCGTATTTACTACAGAAATGACAACTAAATTTGAAAAAAAGAAAAAAAAATCATAAATAAGTTTTCAAAGCCAATCAATAGTGAAAAGTAAACAAAAATGTGTCAAAAACAAATGGTTATATAAATTAATTCAAAAAAATAATAATAATAATTCGTCAAGAACAAAAACTTTTTTATTACTTTCTATAAATCTAATTTGCTTACGTTCCTACTACTTAGCTACTCAGTAGTCTACTGCTCGGTTTATGATCAATGACCATTAAAGAAAGTAGTGTTATTTTATACCATTAAAATGCAATGAAATTCTTTAATAACTAATCATTTCTGTGAAACTTCTCTGCAAAGGACGGAATTACCAATTAGTTAGCATTTAGCTTTTCTTCCTTGTGCAAACCAATTTCATTTGAATTAAACCAAAAAAAATCCATTTAACTTATTCCCAGATGTATGTTTAGTGTTTTCGATCCGTCTTCAAGAGCAAATGCATGTACCGGCAATGAAAATGCCCATTTTTTATAATTACTGAATTCATTATCACGAGTTTTCTCGTGACGTCAGTAAGTACATATGTATCAGAGGTGAATTCGTAAATGTTCCAGTATCAGAGACCCTAATGATAAATGGTTGAATAACGATTTTTCACCAGTTTTGTGTGGAAGCGGAATTATTTTTCTTGAAAAGTAACTGCGTTCCAGTAAGACCAAGCACGAATTCACCCCTGGTTTTAACGTATCTTGCATAATTGAAAAACTGTATGCCTTAATAAGTTAAAATTTTGTATGTAGACTGAGTGGAGTCTTGGTTGTGCATCTCCGTTTTTGGTGTGCACAGAGGTTCCAAAAGTAGCGTTTACACTTTTTCTTTTTTTGAGCCAAATCGGTGCAGTTTTCAATGACGACTAAGAAGCATATTTTTCTCGATTATGTTCGATTCGATCGAATTCTATCTACCAGTCACGTAGCGAGACATTTTCTTCTGGGTGAAGCGAAGGAAATTTCTGGTTTCACTTTTGGTTGATAGAATTCGTTCGAATTGAATTATCAATTATGTTAGATTGAATGTGCCCCTGAAATGATGTTATGAATGGACGCCCACTTGGTGAAAAATTGAGCGACAAATATTTCACTAGGTACTGTTTCTAAATTGTTATTTCAGTATGATTTTTTGGAAAAATTACTTCTGGAATGAAATTTTGTGAAAATCCGATTATTAGGTTGATCGAAAGTTATTAAACGTAACTTGCTTTTTATTAATGGCACATTCAACTCGATTGTGTTCAATGCGATGGGATGCTATCTGCCAGTAGCGCAGTGTGAAATTTCAACCGGATAAGGCAATGCAAATTTTTGACTGTGTTATTGGCAGATACACTCTTATTCGAAACGAATTACTTGGAGTTGAATGGGCCACTTCAACTTAAAAAGTTTCAGTTGTACTTGAATTTTTTCAATAGTGCGATTTTCTTTAAATAAAAACACGAGTTCCCAGAAATACCTGGTCAAACTCGCTTAATTATACTTTGAAGTACAGAGTGCTGTTTAAAAAGTTAAATTGTCTCAAGGAAGAAATAAGTTCCCTAATGCAGCTAAAAATTAAAACACGTATTTAAATTACATTTTAAACTGATACACTTAGAACCTCTGAACTCCTATTTTGCAGTTTACTAAACACATCTTGTCGTAAAACAAAATATTTTTTAAATTAACCTAATTGACATAAATACACATTCTAAAATTTACATCACATTGATGAAAGTAGTATTGCGGAATCCTCATCGTCTTTGGGCAAAAGTTTAATTAATTGAGTGTTGATCAAATTTGACTTATTTTGATTCAGTCGAACGTTTAAAGTAAATTTAGTGTGGTAGGTTCATTGTTTCAAAGCTTTTCAAAATACGAAAAAAATGAATTTCAGTTTCAAATGTGTGGAAACTTAAATACAAATGACGTCAGGAAAAAGTCTTTCATAATTCGAGCTTGAACAGGAATATGTTCATTTCTTTTCAATAAAGGAAATCTTGAAACGCATCTGCAGAAATCGTTTGCAGTTTTACTACTTAACAGTCATTTAACTCAATATTTTTTAAATTAATTTATTTGATACATGTACAGATTTTAAAATTTACATCACATTGCTGGACAGTTGTATTTCAGAATCCTCGTTTTTACATGCAAGTCGATCCGATTGTAAAATTCCATAAAACTTAATTTATAAAAGCTATTTTTTACATTTATAAACTTGATCAGTTGAACACAAATAATATATGTCCCCTTTAACACTAAATTATCTTTGATAATTGGATAATATTTTTCCTAGGATTAGAACCCCCCCCCCCCCCCAACCTCCTTCCCTTTTATCATCAAATATAGCTGAAATGTTTTTAAGATTTTTTTTTTTTAATTTACAGCGAGATTCTCCGAGTCTCCTTCCTCTAACGTCTTTACGTTCAGCTTAAAACTATACTTTCAAAATTAAATTTTGAAACATTGAGGTTGGATATCCTCTTAAGTCCCCTAAATATTTTCTTAATTCTTCACCTCTGAATCGTTTTCAGAGGGGATCATTCATGGAAACTATTACCCTTATAGTTTACTAAAGACCAATCTAAAATTGCAATTTTAAAACTCCAGTTTAATTCATTTTTCTAGACCCCCCTCCCCGCCTCGTTTTCTCACCTTTACATCACCCAAAGACAGTTTAAACGTTATTTTCAAAACATCAGCTTCAACAAATATCTCGGGAAGGTATCCCTACACCTTTTTTCCGAACATTAAAAATATGACCTAAAATTGCGTTGTTAAAGCTAAAATTAGATTTTTTTTAAATTAAAAGCCCTGAAAATTCCGAGTATTCCAGTCTGTGGCTCTCTGAGCCTCTCTTTTATAGTGTTAAATAGTTTGCATGAAATATATGTATAATATTGAAATATTTCTTTAATGTCTGCAACAGAATGAACTTTTTACTTATCCAATAATTACACGTTTTTCATCAAAATTTTCATCATATGTTATTTAATTTTAGTTCATCAGGTTGTATATTTTTCTTAAATAGGACATGGTCATTTTTCAAAACATAAAATTTTTTATTAACGTGTCGAACAGCAAATTGAAAAATTGATTTAAATAAGGCAAAAAAAAAGGTAAATTTCTCAGAATTATCTTCTAAACCAGTGGTTTTAAACCTTTTGTTTCCCAGTCCTATTTTTGAACAATTCCAGGCCCAATATATGTACTGAGGCACACATTCATTTATACAAGTCTATATAAGCTTTAGTAGTTTCAGAAATCAGATTAAGATAGCTGATATAACTTTTTGCATATATTTCAAGCTCAGAGTAGAAACTCAAGCATCCTTTTTTTTTGCTTTACTATGCATTTGTGTTAAATTTAAATTGTGAGACTCAAATTTCATAAATTTATAAAGTGTAACAAATAGCAATAAAGGTTATTGATCTTTGTTCCAAGCATAATCGATGGTCAAACATCTGGATTACAATTGTATAATTTTTAAGTTTAGTTATTCTTCTACAACTTAAACAGTATGATGAATAAAAGTTTATTTAAAACAAAATGTGAATGCTCAGAGATGTAAAAGTCCTTAATGTACAAATGCTAACGCATAATGTACACAAAATATGGAGCTCAACAATCTGTGAGTGCTAAGTCAATTTTGAAATGTTTAAGCATAATGTAATGAATAGTAATGGAAATAAGTAACTTGCATTAAATTATTCCAAAGCAGACCAAAACAGCTACAGATGAAAATTCTGAAATCGACATCAATGTTTACTAATACTTTCTGCGTAGCTTCGCAGAATTTGGCACACGTGATGAAATACATTACAATTTCGTAGCACAAAGTTCTTTCAATTAAATTTATGATTGAGGGTATTGAAAAAATGTAACGAAATTTACCGTAAAAATAACGTTCTTTAATTTAATAGTGTATACATACAGTATATAGTACAAACAACCAATCTTCATCTAGCCATTCTCACTGCAGTAAAGAAAACAATGATTTTACAAGTATGCCCAAATGTGACTAAACATGTTTTCAAATGTGTTGACGAACCATCTGCTGCCTGGACTCGTGTGTTGGCACTCGAGGTTCAGTATCTAGAACATATTCGGAATACTCTCCTTCCGACGGAGCTTATTCAGAATGCTTCATAGCGCACATTTACGTATTAGGATCACTTTTTCTGAAACAAAGTGTTCCAAATTGTGCAGGTTTATTTGCAGTGTACATTTACTTGTTAAGAAAGTGACGACATTTCTTGACAACAGGACACATTTTAAGACAAATTTCAAAACTTAAACTGTCGGTTTTGTTAGAATTTTTGTTATTGGGTTCAGAAGTTTCAGTCATTTTTTTCTGCTTTTAAGTCATTTGAATATTTTTATAAAATTGCCTACGGCTACATTTACTCTAAACCAGCCATTTGGCATAACTGAACATCTACAATTCGTCTAAGAGTCTGAATTTGAACTTCTTTTTTCTTCATTTTTAAGTTTCTTTGAGAGAGTTTCTTTAAAAATGTAAGGAATGCGTATGATTACGTGTTAGGAAATTTACTGACAATGCTTAACAACTGGTTTATGCTTTGCATTTTCGTATTTTATTTTACATGAAAATTCAAGCAACGCTGAACATTTCTATCTTGCATAATCCATCCAATATCATTTTTAAATGCGATGTTTTGAAGGTAGCCAATTAGTACTTAAATTATACAGTCAACTTTGACAAAATCTCGGGAAAAAAACATGGCCAAGCTTTAATATATGTTGCTCAATTGCTGACACTACTTTTGTTACTTTGAAACATCGTAAGATTTGACTACTGCTGTGAAATGCTTTAATATGCTGACGTCGAAGATGTTTCTCAGGAAACTGTATTTGCAAAGATTATATGGGGTTACAGTACCTCAAAAATGATCAAACGATAAAAAAAATTTTATTGCTTATTTCAAAACTATAAAAATTAGTCCAAACACAGGAAAAAAGGTGAACTGCTTTAGCTCAAAGATTAAAAAGGTATGAGGGTTTTTAGGTCATGCTCGCTATGTGTTCTTATGCAAAAGAAAAATTTTAAATTGATTTTTCTCGATGATATTTTTTTTTTGTGTGTGTGTGTGTGTGAGTTTTCATGTCATAAGAATCCCTAAGACTTTTTTTTCTATTAACAATAGAGCTTTAAAGTAATACTTTTTGCAATTAGGATAATATATTTAACAAATCTGTGCATTGGGATGAGCATCTTGTGAATCATTCATATGTTTAAAAGATGTTAAACCTTTAAAATCCAAATTTAAAAAAAAAAGCGATTTTTACATAATTAATCAGGAAAAATTTTCTAATAACCACAAAAGCAAATGAATAAATAGATTTTTAGAGAGTATGATTGTGATCGTTTAGCAAAAAGCTTTTTTTAAATATTAGTTTAAAAACAAAATAACCTTACGGATTTAAAAAAAAAAATAAAATGTTCCTAAATGTTTTGAACATTTAAAAAAAAGTAGGCAATATTTTTAAATTTTAAAAGTTAATATTAATTACGAACTTTGTATGCATGTTATGGTTTTAAAGAGAAAAAAAACTTAAATTTAAAAAAAATCGAAATTTGCTGTGACCCCTTAAGTAAGCGATATATTACTGTAGAAATAAAATTGGTTAATACTTTTATAGTAGTCATTTTGCCAATTTTGATATAATGAGAATAACTTGTAAAAAGTAACGGATGATCCCAAAGTCCAGATCAACTTTAAAAATGAATCATTCGAAAACGAATAAAGATAAAAAGATGCGGTTTGCACTAAACGGATGGAAAGGAAGCCGGATTTCGTCTGGCAACGAACCAAAAATAGTTCTGTCGTCGACCAACAGATGGTGCTGTTCGATTTCTGATCTAGGATCATGCAAAGCAACAAGCGATATAAAAAAGGTGCAACGGCAGAAGGTAATGGTATTCAAAGCTAATATGCTTTAAAATATTTTTCATAGTTGAGAAGACCGTTTCATTAAACTGTATTATAAGAATTATAGAGAGATAAAAAGTAACAGCGCCGTCTGTTAGTCGAAAACATAACTACACAGTAAAAAAAAACTAAATTTTGAAGAAGTTATTCGTATTTTTTACAGAAAAAAACTGTTCGTAATAAAATACAGGATTTCTCTGTTTTTTTGAATTGTAACCGGTTATAAGCGTTAACTGTTACCATTGCCTCACCGCGTACTTTGTTTTTCTTCGAAATTTCGCCCGCCTGTTTGGATTTTGGTTTTCGTGCTCGAGTTTTTTGATCTTATATTTATTTAAAGCGAGTAAGTATTCGGAAATTTACCTTTGTATACATGTATTTCGTAGTAGTATAGTAAATATTGAAATGTATTTATAAAAGTATAGTTTCATTTTTTAATCTTCATAAAATAATAAATCAGCTTGAATAAATAATAAAAATACGGAAGATTTCTGTAAAATAAACGGAAGAAAACTGGCGTCCTGGATGACAGTTTTTTTCCGTAAATTTTACAGATTTTTTTACAGTGTATTTTTGTTTCGTTACCACACAAAACCCGGCTTCTTTTCCGATTTATTCAGTGCCAAACCACATTTTTTTTAAAAATCTTCATTCGTTTTGGAATTATTTATTTTTAAAGTTGGTCCTGACTTTTGGACCACCCTGTATTTAATCAATTAAAGTTCAATGTTTTTTTCTCATATATTTTTCTATTTACAAAACGTACAAAGGCGAGAAATGCATAACCGTGTGATCTAATCTTCAGATGGGCAATAGTTACATCAAATCGGTCAAAATTTTTAGTTTTAAACTTCAATGGAGAAAAGGTGAAAAACGGACATTTTGTTTTATACTGCAAAACTTAATCTAGGTCATTCAGTTCAAGTGATTTTTTTTACATTTAATATTAGCGACGATCTAACTGTGAATCCTGGTAATTTTTACTTTTGTAGAAAGCTTCGAATCTCTCTAAAGATAAAGTATCTCAAAATTACCTTGCAAGATGCCAATTTGTTTTTTTAATGGCAAGCATTTTTTTAAACATATAAATTCTCAGTATTAAAGCATATGTTATTTATTGAACAAAATATTATCTTGGGAGCGATCTTAATTCAACATTGCATTTTAATGCATGAACAAATACTGAAGATGCATAAAATAAAATATCACTTAACCCATTTAGGACTGGCGTTGCGAAAACGCAACATTATTTTTTTTTTTTTTGACCTTCCGTTGCTAAAAAATACATTAGTTCGCACTTGACATACTTGTATGCAAGAGCGTGAACATAAATGGGATCCGTCACAAATGACTTTTCCGGGCTCCCCTCCATATTGCTTATGCCTATATTTCAACCCTAGTTTCAAATATATTGGGCCCCCTTCAGTCCCGGGCCAACAGGTGTCCTCCCCCCTTGCACGCCCCTGCTTGTAATAATATTAACTTCTAATGATTATATACTATTTGAAATTCTTGAAATTTTCATTAAGAGAAGAGAAAAAAGAGAAGCACAGTAGTTCTCGGTGGTAGTGCTCTGTATTACCATGCTGCAGATACGCGTTGGGTACAGTCAACTTAGCCTTTAATCTCTTCAGTGGACCGATAAGTTGAGTACAAAGAGGGCTTAGGCCTTAAACACGGGGGGTTCCGAGTTCAGCAGACCACCTAACCGGAACCTGGCTTCCACCCCAGAAGCTTCGTTTTCGTAAACTGAGACGGGTACAGTATACCTCTTCTCCCATCGACTTTTGCGCCACTTTCCTTTGCTTAGAGTAAAGAGAATGGTTTAAATGTCGTTAAAAATGTTGCTATTAAAAAAAATAATAATACAAACAATTTAACAAAGCAAGCAAAATTTGGTGTTAAGTAAATGCATAGTTCTTACATAATTACATTCAAATTGTTTGCAGATTGTATTACTCCGTAAGTTGAGCACTAAAATTAATGTTCTATTGCTATTAATTGAGTGAAAAGCTTTCATTTCACAGAAACTCAAATAATTATGTCTCTTATTTTCTGGCTGCTGCGTTTCTAGTTATGCTGTAGATTGCATTTGTCACTTCTACGCATGGAAAAAGCACTCTTTTCATTTTTAGTGTACGTTTCAATTATTAATTTCATTTGTGACTAAATATGTGATTCCAATCTTAGTCGTGAAAGTTGATCAAAATGATTAGCATTGCTAAGTTTTTAGAATTAAAGTCATTGTAGAAAGTACGAGATACTTCAAAATAATTAAACTAATTACATAATAATGAACAACGTATTTTTATTTGTTAATGATGCTAACTGAAATTTTCTGAACTTTCTATTAAATTATATCTGAAAGCATTTATCGCTTAAATATTCCTGTGTTTTACATTTCCGCTTCTAATTTAATCATAAGATTTGCAAACAAATCATTACTCCAGCGCTAAACCATAAAATGTATTGCATTTTGTTGATTAATAATTTCCATTATTAGTTTTAAATATTTCGAAGTCTTTTAGAAAATACTTTGCTAACTATTTTGCAATTCGCTAACTATTCTGTAACTATTTTGCATGACATTACGATGAAATTTTGTTGAAGGATTTATATACGAAACTAATATTTCTTTAGCAAGGGATTTAAATTATACAGGAAGAATTGATATGATAAGAATTAACATTTCTTTTTTTTTTAAGTATAAGTACGAGCTATAGAATGTATGTTATTTTCAGAAAAGTCACCATTCGGGTTTCAGCAAACTATATTAAACTAGTAATCCCGACGTAAGCTTTGTCAAGTTTATTCGTGACGTCTAAAATACGTATGTATGGAAACCAAAGAATCTAATTCGACAATCCCTGAGGCTATTTTCAGAAATTGGGTTGGAGCGTATGCTTGTACGGATTACTCAAAAAAAGTTAACTGTAGAATGCCGCGATTTTAAATTTAGTTACCAGGTCCGCATTCATTTACTCATTTCTTCTTTTATTGAAATCGGCAAATCGTTTTGACGTTTGCACTTGAACCGCTTAAAGCGCAATTTCTCTCATAGTTTGAAATATTATTTTATTAATTTTATAATCTTAAAACTTATTATTGAGTTTCTCATGAAATTTTGAAATTTGGATTCGTATAGCACGTGTTTTCAAAAACTCGAATTTTGAGCTCATTTTAGGTTTTTCTGCATTAAGCTGAAGTATGAAATTGCATTTCATATCAAGCTTTCTCTTATACAAACAATTGATATCCACATTGTTGAAAATAAAGTCCAATGTCACCAATACCTTGGTGAAATACTGCGAACACATTTGCAGCAACCATCATATTTGTGATAAAGTGGACCCATTTAGCGGTGCTTTTAAAATACTATTATTTTAGCTAAATTCGGAATTGATTTCATTGTGAGAGGTTAATTCACTTTTAAACGTGTTTCTTAAGAAAGGAAAAAAAATAAACAAAAAACATTTATTTGAATTTTGTCATCTTGAATTCAAATTATGTTTTTCGCAATCACGACTGTGTGTTTGTATGTGTGTGTGCGTGGGGGGGGGGTATGTGTATGTGTGTAGGCATGTGTGTTTGTGTCTGTGTGCAGTCATGAGTGTGTGGGTAGTTGTGTGTATAAGTGTTTGTGTGCGTGGGGGCGGGGTATGTGTATGTGTGTGTAAGCATATGTGTTTGTGTTTGTGTGCAGGCATGAATGTGTTGGCAGTTGTGTGTATTTGTGTGTATGTGTAGGTGTCTGTATGCTTGCGTATGTGTATGTGTTTATGTATGTGTGTAGGGGTATGTGTGTGTATGGTGGTGTTTGTGTATGTGTGTGCGTGTGTGTTGGTGCGTGTATGTATGCGTGTGTGTGTGGGATATGGACGCAACCTGGAGACGGTTTTCGCTAGAGGAACAGCATCGTATAGCCGGCCGACGCGACGGGTGGTGCCGCACCGGTGGGAAAAATGATAGCACGCCAAAAACAGTCAAATGAAAGCAATAAGCAATTGTGATTGCTCAATAAACAACTGAGAGAACGGCTGATTAAATCGAGACTTGAACACAAAACTATTGATTAGAAGCCACACGCCCAACCTTTGAGTTCAGTTTTTGTGATAAATTTAAGCTTATTTTCTTACTAATGTTTTTCAAAGTCAAGATATCGAAAATAAAAATAGAGATTTCATTTCGAAAATGCGTCAATATGCTTGTCATTATTTACTACTATATCTCACTTTTACAATTTTTACAATGTATCGCACATCACAATGTCGCTTTTACTTTCTTTATTTTTTAAGAGATAAATGTTAAAGTTAAAAGTATTTGCAAGAGATTTATATTTGCATGCTTGCAGCACAAATTTTACCTAATTATTTCATTTCAGTATAATTATATTTTACATATGAGTTTGTATCAAATACATTTTATTTGTGATCCCTTAGTGCATATATTACTTTATTTAGATTTGCTTCTAGTTTTCATACATTTGTGTTTGAATAAATAGATTAATCTTATTTTCAACTCTGAAAGTTTTTTGGGGGGAGGGGGAGTTGAAATGTTGATCCAAATCTGTTTTTTTTTTACTTTAACAAAGTAGGTAGCTTAAAATTTAAATTTATTTTTCTTGTGAAAGAACTTTGTGAACTCAAAAAATAAATGGCATCCAATGTGCTAACTATTTTTAATAAACATAGAAAAAAAAATTATTTCAATTTTCAACACGTTCGACTACATTTCGTCTCATGACGACGTTATAAAATGTTTCTGTTAGCGGCTTTTTGCGAGTTGAACAGAGATTTTAGTTAAAGTTAAAAGTTTACTGGCCAAAACTGAACCAGCAAATAATGAATCTTGTATAATAGTGAGTCAATGTATTTATCGGAACCTTAGTGAAACGCTAAATTTTATTTGCAACGATGATACATTCTAGTAATAAGTTCTGCAATGCGTGACGCGTGTGTGGACTGCGATACACACATTGCACAAGTCTTTAATACTGTTTTGAAGAAGTTACCACTGGAAGAGTATCAGGTTTAACGGAACTCACTTTTTAGTATTGAAAAAAATATAAGTAAAAGCACCCACAAAAGCGTATAAACAAATGAGTTGATGTGTGCATCACATTACTTCCTTTTGCACCAATTTAATGTTATTTCCCCAGTATTGCAGTTTTAATGTGGTTCAATAGTTTACTCTCTAATATTCACTAACAGTGTCCAAATTGAAACCAGATTTTTGAAAAATCGCCGAATTTGTCACCAAATTGGCAACAAAACTTGGCGACTCCAAGACTGACGATATATCGCCAAGTGTCCACCAAATTATAATACCACTTGAGTTTGCATTGATATTAACAATAATTTCCCCTCAAAAGGGTGCAAAAGACCTCATTGGAAAGACCCGGTTGCAACCCAAACGGAAGGTGCACAACTAGACCCTACTAGGAGTCTACGTAAGAAATATCAACTTTATAGGACATACCGTTCTTAAGTTATTTGACATACATACGCACATACGTACATACATACATACGTACATACAGACGTCACGAGAAAACTCGTTGTAAGTAACTCGGGAGTCGTCAAAATGTATATTTTGGACGTCTATACGTTCTTAGGTATATATGCATGTGTGGTCGAGTCGGAAAAAAAACCCTCAACATTCATTCGGGGGTGAGCAAAATGGAAATTAAAGTTGATTCTTGAGTGGAATTTTTTTCACGAATACAATACTTTCTTTTTTTGTAAAAGGAAGTAACAATGTCGAGTCTATGGTAATCAATTTGTGTATGTTTTGCTCGACTTTTAGATGCGTTGAGTATTTTTTTGCTTTAAAAATATTATATTGTAGCCTTGAAATATCTATTGGCAGAATTTCCTTGATAATCTGTACTTTCATTTTTTAAAAACTGTATTCGAATTTCAGTAACAAGTATTTCTGATCATTTTTTAATGTATACTTCGATTATTTATCATCGTAAAATATCTTAAACGAAATATATCTAACCTTTAATTTTGTCTATAGATTAATAGATTAAACGCAACCCTATTTTCTGTGTGTTCATCTCTATAAAACTCCTTTATTTGAGGAAAAAAAATGGAATTCTCAGTTTAATCTTAAAAGCATCAAACTCTTTACATTACAAATAAACAAACAAAGCTTCAAGAAAAAAACTATTTACTGTCCATAAGAGTTACGCAGACACCGCGCATCGACTCAAATAAAAACGTTACCGTAAACAATATTTCTTGGTTGTTTAATCTTAGACCTGTTTTTCTTCAAATGTAGTGTAGAGTTCAATACAAACTAAGCAAATGTCGTTAAATTTTTGAGAAGGTAAAACAAGATAAGCTAAAACAATAGTGATAAAAATTTTAAAAATGTGAATAGAATTACTGTAGCTAGAGGTGAATGAAATGTTTGCAAATTATTCTTGGTGCGTCATTTTTGCAGAAATAGAAGAAAAAACGAGCTGATCTGTGCATCACATGACTTCATTTTACCCAAATTTAATGTCATTTACTCATTACTGGCAATTTTAATGTGATTCAATAGTTTACTTTCTAAATATCACCAACAGTGACCATATTGATATCAGATTTTAAAAACAAATCGCCAAATTTATCGCCAACTTGGCGAAAAAACTTGGCGACCAAAGGACTGCCGATATATTGTAAAGTGTCAGCTAAAAAATAACCACTTGAGTTTACATCGAAATTAACAATGATTCCCCCCAAAAAGGGGCAAAAGACCCCTTTAGAAAACACCCAAATGCAACCAAAAGGGGAGGTGAACAATTAGATCCCACTAGGAGTTTACGTACCAAATTTCAACTTTCTAGGACATATCGTTCTTGAGTTCTGTGACGTACATGCGCGCATACATACGTGCATACAGACGTCACGAGAAAACTCGTTGTAATTAACTCTGGAATCGTCAAAATGTATATTTCGCGTTTGTGTACGTTCTTAGGCACTTATTCACGTGTGATCGAGGCGTAAAAAAAAAAAAATCTCATTAATTTGGGGGTGAGTAAAATGGAAATTAAGGTCGATATTTGAGTGAAATTTTTTTCGTGAATACAATGCTTCCTTTTTTGTAAAAAGAAGTAAAAAAAGATTGGTTTCAAGTGCAACAAATGGACAGATTTAATCATTTTCTCCATTCGTATTTGCCTAGAATCAGTTTTCGTGGATAAAACAATTGTGGAGTTTTTAACAGTCAGATATGTTATAAATTTAAAATCTTTAAACATAAATTAGTCTTCCTCATTTTAAGTGATCTGATCGGTATGGATGAAAGGTTTGGTAGTAAAGTTACGATAATTGCCGGACATGCTAATGACCAACTAATGTATGTAAATGAGTTCTTTTTAGACTTAAGCAAGTTTACAACAAACCTGAATGGTTACAAGTCAATCGGCAGTACGTAATAATCGACATTGCGTAATACAATATATCATTTTAGGAATGGGGTCGTTTACCCAGTTTTAAAAGTCCTTTTTTTTGAAAGAACATGCTTAAAAACATAGGATCTAATTATTTTTTAAATAATTTGTTTAAGTTTAATGTTTTTAAAAAAATACCTAAACCTGTGCGTTTTTATTGTTATGAAATGCCATTCTGTATTGCCATTCACTGAGCAAAATATTTAATTCGCATCTTTACTCACGTATATTGGCAACGATATGGTTGATAGCAAGCATAGAGCGCATTTTAATTAGCTTCTTGATTATCATAACGTGGAAAGGTGGTACACAGATGCACCAAATAGCATCATTTGTGACGTCATCAAGACCACGCCTCGTTTCAAAAATCGGAAAGTTTAGAAAAATAATTAAAACATAACTGTTGAAAAAAAAAGAATTTTCTGGGTCCATGTCGTTTTTTTTTTTTTTTTTTTTTTGCTTATTCTGTCAATTTTAGTGACTAAAAGTACTACTTTTGGCTGAAGGAAACAACCCCATTGCCATTACTCAAAATCTTGTAATGTGTAATGTAGAAAATGTGCAACTTTTGATAAGAAGAACTTATCTTTTCAGGATTCTTGAAGGACATGAAATTTATGCATTATCTGTGCTTTGCTTACGACACTTTTCAAAGGAATGAGTGGGATTGACGAAAAATGACAAAGATAACTTGTGAAAACTGTCATTTTTGTCATTTAACCTTTAAAAAAAACACTTGTCAATGAGTATGTTTTACACTGAAGGTAATAAGTTGATTGCTTGTTACTTGAAAATTTTTAGAGTCTGAAATAGAAGGCCATATTACCTACTCTAACTAGCTGTATATTTCATAGATAAAAAGTTGGAAATGTTCAACTTATGATTACTGAAGAGTTTTGTTTTCTTGTTCTTCAATTGAAGAAACCGTTTTTTTTTTTTTTTTCTATAGTCAGATAACTAGAAATGTAAAATATCTTTTAGAGACGTTTCAAATATTTTTTAGGTTTCAGTAAAACTTGTGCGCGCAGTAATCGACAATCCTAAGGTGGGACACAGAACCCTCAGAAACCTAACACCTATGATTCAAATACACCTTATAATTTATGAATATGGTGAACTTGAACCATATGTGTAATTTACGTTCACCTTATAATCATGGTGTATGTACTTTACGTAAGAATGATTTTCACTTTCGATAGCAAAGAATATCACATGAAATAAAACTGATCTTCATAGGCATTATTTTGTTTTCCAACGACTTTAGCGAGAATTCAATAAATATCTTTGTACTTGAAAATTAAAAGAAATTTGAACAACGCAAAAAGGCAAAAATTATCACAAATTATGCCGGAAAACTGGATACTGACTCAAATATCCATCAGTTCTTCATAATGCTGTGAAATATGGTTAAACCGTTTCTTCACTGAGTACCACAGGAGCACAAGAGTGTTACGGATTGTTAAATATGTTTTTTTTTTTAGAATAATTCTATTGAGTTAGAATTTAACTCTTCACGTTAAGTTTAAAGTTTAAGATTTTTTCCAGAAAAATAAACAAAGACGTAACTTAAACGCAAATAAAACTATTTAAACCTTGTTTTATGAGCATAACTGAAACTATCTTGCAGCAAATACATTTCAAATCTAAAAACTAACAACCTTTTAATATTTGTCTAGCTGCTTGTTAATCTTCTTATGGAATTATAAACTTAGTGTTTACACATTTTCATTTCATAGCACTTTTATAGCTAAAACAAAAATGAAAAACAATGTGTCTGTGAAAAATTCATGGCGAAATAAAATAAGCTATTATTGTTTCATACTAAGCATGTAATTGCTGTGCCGTTAATTACTGTAAAGATATTATTTTATCTCGGGCCAACCCGAAACAAAAAAATTGTAGCAACAGCTTAATTCCTTCTATCTTGCTTCTCTAAGTCAACAAGCGCTGAGGAAATTAATTTAGTTATATCTCTAAATTAAATTAAAAGCACCGTTAATTGATTAATTGTTTTTTATGAGAAATTTTCGCTTCCCGTTTGTTAATTATCTCGAATGCTGGGAAGAACATAACCGGGGTTCCGTTGCCATGGAAACTAAGCAAAAATAACGTCCTAATCTCTCTAACAGGAAACAAAGAACCCTAAATGTAAAAGGATTGTTATTTACTTTTTGGATTACGGGTATAGCACATTATGTGCTTGTATCGCGTGCTTAAAGTATAAAGCGGACATTTAGAGATAAATGTAGCTTTTTAAAAGTGTAAGATCTTTCTGCATAAAACTCATGAAAAACAGATGTACGAGAGCAGGCTCTTAATTCAATATAAGATTTTAATGTGCGCGATTTTCATTTGAACAGGTTCAAGTAATAGTAATAGGATGTGTAAATTCCTACAGTTTTGTCCACGGTAAATTTTGTACTTATGTCTGTTCAAAAAATGAAACCAGCTTTAGAGAACAAGATTTACACGTAAGGAAATAAAAAGCATTATTTGTTTTTGCAGTTTTTAAATAATAGAAAATTACACATACATTTTATAACAAAACTCATGCATTCATTTTGTATACGCTTCTCACCTAGTATTTTTAAACATACGTACACAAATAATTTTTTTAATTCCTAATGTTGCTCTCATAAGTATTATGAACCTAAACGTAAAACTCATAGTATGAGCAAAAATATATAGCAAGAGTTAAAACTAGAATGAATTTTTAAAAATAAATTCTTTCAGACCACGAAACATTTGGATAGACAGAAAAAAATCCTTTTTTTTATTCAGAGGTGGAGGGGGAGGAGATTCAAAATTTAAAGTAGATAAAAAATTACCTCTGCAGACACACGTATAAACAAGATTTAATCAAAATTTAAAATATATATATTTATAATCCACCTGGATGTGCCCTTCTTTTTAAATTAAGGTTTTTTTTTAAAGCTTTTAAGCTGACTAACGTAAATAGTAAACCTAAATGTTTTTTTTTTTTTTTTTTAATTTGCTTTTACGTTACATTTCGGTCTTTCGCATAGTACTTAAAAATGAAGATTTTGTCATTTTTCATTATGAAGAAATTAATTATACTGCGTGACAGGAAATATGCTTCTGACACTACTCCTGCTGATTCTTGTATAAAATGACCTCTAGAATCCAGGGTAGAATCATAGTTTGCCCCATTACTCTTTTTTTTCACATTTGATACTTTCATTATTGCCATTACTTTTATTTGAAGGGCATTGTTAGTAGGAATGGAGACTTTAGGAAGTAGATCTGCAAGACAATTCTTATACAACATACAATATTTCCAAAATTGTGTTTTTTTTTTTTTTTTTTTTTTTTTTTTTTTTTTTTTATGACGAAACGTATTTTCGGAAACGGGGCCCATAAGAGTGAGCTAAATTTCCGGTTTTAAACCAAAAAATAAGAATCAGCATGAATAGTGCCATAAGCATTTTTTATGCTACGCAATGTAATTTCATTATCATCATCAAAAACATAGCTGAAAGTTTTTTACTGCTTCTTGGTCTTAACACCGTTTTCTAGGTCTGGCATGGTCTCGCTTGCCTTTTGGCTTGCAGTAAAAGTCAGCTATAGAAAGTCTACCACGTTTTCATACATCGAATATGATTTTTCAAGCCAATGTCGCTTTGATAATTTTTTCCACAGAGAACAGAAACCAGTAATTATTTTCTAATATAATGATTCCTTATTTTTTCCATAAGTGTACTGCACTTTTGAGATATTAGGTACCGCATCTCAGCTGCCTGGATTCTGCTTCTCTCTGAAGCACTCGGAATCCCAAGTCTCTGAGATCTAATAGAAAAGTCGGAACTGCCTTAGTCTTGTAGAGTTATTGGATTGGAGGAAGTTTTACGTAATAATAAGCATGAAGTGTCATGTCGTGCAGGTATGACACTATCGTCACATGAATGAAATATCGTGCATATATTATTCCGCGTATGAAAAATTGAAAACAAACTACTATGAAATATGAAGAGAGGACATTTCCTGTCTTATTGGCCGTGGTCTAAATAAAAACAAAGAATTACCAAACGTTTCGTCGAGCTCTGCGGTTGACATCATCGTGGATGGATTCGAAGAACATTCGTTTTACTTCGAATTCATCCACCGATGATGTCAGCCGCAAAGCTCGACGAAACATTTGGCTTTTCTTCGTTTTCATTTAGATCACAACAAATAAGCGGGGAAATCTCCTCTCTTCATATTGACGCCAACCGTGAAAGCCTTATACAGTTTTTACTCTGAAATAGATTCATACCACTACGAAATAGATCGTAAATTGTGTCATTGTCATCACACAATTTACGATTGTGTGAAACAATTAATGCTCATGATGGAAGAAATAAGGTATTCATTTTAACTTCTATGTACTTTTTGAAAGTTTTGTATTTGAATAAAATGCCATGGTATTCTACTTTCGAAGAACTTCAAAACAGGCTTTCAATATTATGACGAGCATTTTATTCGTACGCTTTATATGGAAAACTTCATATTCGTATCTAACTTCTGATTTTGTCGCATTTGAATTTTCTTTTGACCTTTTGTTGCATTGATGCTTGAACATATATTTAGAAAGAGTTCTTCTTACTAAAGCAACTTTTATTTATTTTTTTCTAATTTTACTTTAAAAAACGAAATAACAATGCAATTCAAGTCAACATACAATTAATTATGAAATTTGTTTCCTCTGTTTTGCGTTGTTTCATGGTATGTTTACTATCCTAGAGTAGAGGCATTTAATTTAAAAAAAAAAAAATTGAAAAAAAATAGAACCGACTTCAAAATTGCTCTAAAAAGTGAAAAATAATTTTATTCTTTAAACACCATCGATAATGCTTTTAAACATAATTTTTGAAGTTGGCGCAAAAACAAAACGTAAAATAAAGGGTAACCATGCTTCGTTCATATTTTTTTTCAGAAAAGCATCCAAAGTTACGAACGAAACATTTATATCGTTATTCAAATTTGCTGTCATCAATGCATAATGTATGTGATAGTGAAGAAACTGGGCCTGGTTAAATTCATAGCTGTATTTGAGTTATGGCTGTGAATGATTTTATCCATCGTTTTTGCGCCAACTTCAAAAATTATGTTTAAAAGTATTATCGATGGTGTTTAAAGAATAAAATTATTTTTCACTTTTTAGAGCAATTTTGAAGTCGGTTCTATTTTTTTTCAAAATTTTTTTATTTCATTCTTTTTAGTGTAAATGTAGGTATTTCAGAAATAGTAAGAAGTTATCATCACGAAACTTCACATTTTTTTCTTAAAAATGCTCCATACTAAAAAAAAAAAAAAACTCTTGACACGCGTTAAACTTTAAGCGGTTAGCACTAAAAACTTATCTTTGTTAATCTCTGTAAACCATGCGTAGTTAATTTAATTATAACCATTTAAGTATTGCTGTTTTCCTAATTTACGTTCCACAGCATCTAAGTTGCTCATGATGCAATCCTGTATTTTCTTACTTAGCCCCGATCATCTGTTATCGGCATAGACGATAACGATAAAAATACTACAGAGTAGTTGAGGCAAACCTAATGGTAGCATTGTGAAGGCTAAGCAGATCCTAATCACTGCATCACCTCGCTTCCAGGTTAGGTTTACCCCTACTATGGAGCAATAGCACTGAAGAAAGGAAGATTTTGATAATTCACATAGGGTTACTATAAATCAGCAGGGTTACTAAAATAAAATTATTTACGGCAAAAATGAGGCGACTGCGCCAGATTCCTCATTATCGAAGTATCCCTTGAAGAAGATTCCCGATTATCAAAATATCCCACTGAAGAAACTTGATACTTGCTTCAGGGAAGCCTTCATTCAAAATTATCCTTACAATTACTATTAATGTTACTGTCATATGGCACCAAACTTTCATAACAATGGGTTTTAAATTTAATCATTTAATCAGGGAAATTGCATGAAATTTATTGATTTTTGCCCATAACTTTTTTTCTAAAAAACAAATATGGTCAAACAAAGTAATGGGACCTAAGTTGAGCCATTCCCTACCCATTAAAAAAAGAATCATCAAAATCGGTTCACTAGGTGAGACGCTGTGAGTGGACAAACAAAAAAAAAAAAACATACATACGGTATGAACTGATAACCGCCTCCTTTTTGAAGTCGGTTAAAAAAATAAATAAAAAATCGGGCATTTTCTGCAAATCTTTGGTTTGCAGAAAATTGTGTACTTTTTTTTTTGCTGAACCAACAACTTTATTAATTTTATAGAAATATAATCTCAGTTTATTGCATTTAAAGCAACACCGTAGACTATGAGTCGAGGGGGGTAAAGGAGTTTGAGTAGGAAGTCAAAGACTACTAAATTTCAAACGTTGGAGTCACTCATTTTACCTCAGTCCACAATTTGCCATGGCCCTGGATTCAAATTCGGAGTTTGCGGGCTTATTTTAGGGTAATGATTCGGAGTCTCTAAAAATTTTACAGTCGGAACTGGAGTCTGTCATTTTCCTTCCGACCCTCACTATCAAAGTATGAATTATAAAGTAAGTACTCTTTTTGTTAGAAATAGGAAAAGTAATTTTGGTTTTAATTATCCTTCCCTATGGGAGGAATAAAATATCAACATAATTGTATTTAAAGAAATATATCTCTTGATAGATTTGCATCACTGAAATATATACATATTTTTTTCGTTTTTAATATCTTATTACACTTTAAGCATAAAAATAGAATTATACATGTTTTTTAAACCATTGACTGTATTTGACTTATTTGCAAGTAAAACATTAAACATAATGCACTTAAGTATAATTGAAGCGAAAAAAATCTGGATTAATTACTTTTCAGTAATTAATAAATATTGGATTCGCTTTTAATTAAATCCCTAAATGTGTTTATTAGTTGGAGCAAAAGATGTCTCGATTTAAGTACATAGATAACTAGACATTTTTCAAATAATAATTATACATGCATCAATAAATGCATTATGAACTTTTTTATACTTGAAACTTCCACTATTACATATTAATAAACGTATTAAAAACGTTTCCTTCATTTGAGTACATAAGTAACAAGACATATATTGACGGCTAAATACGTCTGAAAAAGTAAAATAAAAGCTCCTTCTTGATGTTGTTTTTTATGCATCACATTTCTCTAATGAGAACATCTAATTCGCTTTTTCCGCTCCGCATAAAATAGAATCTGCAGTTCTAATTCAGTTCTTTGCATTTTTTAATTTACGTTATTGGACTTCAAAACATTAATGTAATATAGTAAAGCCACCGCCATCAAATCACATCGGCCAACTGCTTTAAAATGCCACGGAATATAGCGGTATCGGAAAATTAGTTTGGCCTGAGAGAAAATTTCTTGTAACTAAATTAGGGGGTAGGTTGCGATAGTAATGAAACGAATTACATGGGGACATAAGTAAACATTTCAAATCTGAATAAATCGCTGCAGATCGGCAAAGGGGTGATTTAGATTACTGAAATCATTGGTGACTGTTGGAAGGAAGCATAACTGCTCCTTTAAAGGAAATAGTGAAATTAATCGCTTTGTTTTTATTTATTTATTATTATTTGTGTGTGTGTGTGTGTGTGTGTGCGTGTGTGTGTGCTTGAAAATAAAATGCACCTTATGTTTTAAGAAAATGTACTGCCCTTTTCTAGCAAGTAGTTTTTTCATTACATAACTTATTCATATTTTTCGTTGAAACATTTATCTATAATTTTTTTGGAGGAACTATAATAGATTTTGCGTAGGGTTGGTTTAATTTCTAAGAAAAAGCGTTTATCTGTACATGTGTTTCATATTTTTAAACACTTAATATTTTAGGACAAATGCGCGAGGTATTGTACAAAATAGTTTCTAAGAATATTTTCAAAAATAACTTTTTTACATATTTCTTCATTAAAACAAGTTACAGTTTGAATAGTACATTAAGAGAGCGATATCAATGCGCAAAGTGTGCCCTCGTTCTAAGAAACAAGCAAATGATCTTGGCTGGCATCTACATGGCCCACTCTATTTGTTTTTGCGTAATGCAGATTATACATGTGTTTTGTTGTTTCATTGAAAATTTGTAAAATCTCTTTACATATAGATTACAATTTAAGACATTTTAAATAATTGCTTCTAAAAGTTTCTAAGAAAACTAACTGTAATGTTTTTTTAAAAATCTACGAAATCAATATAAGTCACTGAAAAGACACTCAAGTCACACTCGTCATAAATTAACCTTGCATTTATTGCTTACAAAATTAGACTGAACATTGTCACTAAATTGTTCACATTTAAGACTAGGGATTTTGATTCTTCTGGATTGTTCCAGTTGTAGATCACCTTCTAAAAAATGAGTGCGGTTTCTAAACGAATGGTAGTTGATCTAAAAAGAAAACATATAGAAACTTAGCTGTGGGTTCATATCAGTTAAATTTCACGATCTTAGTAAGCTTTTAAGGCTTCAAGAGTTACTAAGGTCCCCTTGCGACTTCAACTGGGTTTATAATTAGATAAATTTGTTTCATTAATTCTGATAAATATGGAATATGCGATAGTTCAACTCAAATATGTTAATCCAAATATGTTATTTTTAATTGCCTGGAATACCAAAGCTATTTTTTAGGCAGAAAAACAACATTTTTCGTGTATCTCATCACACAAAATATTTTTTAGAATCTAATTGTGTCATGTAAGGTAATGGGGGAGTAGAAATCATAATGTGCTGTTCAGTGAGTACTATTTGAATCATTAATATTTAGTTTTGTCCTTCACTTTAAAATAGCCGAAAAGTACTAAAACGCTAATTAATAACAGATACATTATAAAGTTATAACGAAGTTATTTTTTTCTTTCCTTGATTGTTTTTATTTTATGGGAGGAGGGAAGAGTCGAAATTTTCAACCGCCAACTACTAAAGCCTTGGTTTCCTAGTAGCGAACACGTCGATCGTAGGCGTCGCTCTTCGCCGAGGAGAAAACTTTATTCTTCTGCGCATGCGCGCCCGGGTGAAATCGACGTCGTAAATGGCCACGCCGGAATCCACTTGACTTGGATTTCAGCGTCACGCCGAGAAGCGACGTCGAAGATCGGCGATTCGCTCCTAGGAAACCAGGGCTTTAAACGGCTCAGAGTTTGTATTTTTCTGTGATTTTGTTTTTAGAATGGGGGATTCTGATTGCACGTTGCGTACAATTCATATCTTTCTAGAACGTACTAGTATTTTCACTTATCTTTATCGGATCACATGCTCAACCAGATGCCTGAATACAGAATCTTTACTAACTGAAGTTCCACAACCCCACTTGCTTTGACTCAGATAAAGCACGTAATAAGGGAGCGGAATAACTAAAATAAAGTAATAATACCCACTCCCACCTGCTTGCATCAAATCAGAATTGAATTTAAATGTAAAGCTCAATCATCATGTGATAAAACTATATTATTGGATGCGTCGGAATAAAAATACTGTTTTAGCTTGAGCAAAGTTCAGATTTAACTTCGACTTATGTCAGCCAGTGTAAATAATCCCAAATAGGCTAAGTGACAAGCCTTCAGGGAATGGCATAAATCGGGCGTTTTAAGCGAACACTTCGAGACTTTTAAACAACATAAATGATGAACTCTAAGTGCATTTACTGATTATGAAATAAGTGCTTTGAGAATTAGATATTTTACTCAAGAGACGAAACTTGTTTTGCTGGTTTAGAAGCGTTAGCTTCTAAAGGCATGTATTTTAATGATTTGAGCTTGAACCATCCGGTTTAGGACGTTTTAAGCATGAAAAGTATGTTTGCTTTCCCCCTTAAAAACACTTTATTAAGATGCTTCATAAAGCCTGCTTTTGGGTCGTTAAAATACCACTACTTCAGTTTTTAAGTAATCATAAGCTTGAATTTTACCCTCAGATTTGATTAACGCATTTAAGATGAAATTAAGAACAATGCTTGGCGTTGTTGCCAAAATGAGGTTTTTTCTCTTAGTTTAGTTTTTTAATATATGCTTTTTTCACTTGTAGATACAGATATAACAGTGCACTAATCATGTGCTTGAAATGTTGAAAAAAATAAATGGAAAAACATATTCATTCAACAAAAATGTGTATGTGTATATGTTTGATTTAGGTTTTAACTCCTCTTAGGTGACGCTAAAAAACTTTCGGTACAATGGGGTACGTAAAAAACAATTGGGCAATCTTTGATTGGTATATATATAACTTTCTTTTTAAATTTGAGGAACATATAATACCAGTGCATTTATTACCCCTCCCCCCCCCCAAAAAAGAAAACTACGGTTACAGGTATTTTCAAATTTTCAGTGGCTCATTAAAGATTTTTTTTTAATTTGGCCAAATTATTCCATGCCAGAAAATTTCAAAAAAAAACGATTATGTGCAAAATGTTAAGATAGAGAAGCTGAAAAAAAAATTATTATAATATGATTTCTTAATCAAAAATATAACTTTAACAAAATATACATGATTAGAAGTTCTTCTGGTGAATTTTTACACCTAAAGAAAATTTAAAACGCCTGGTCTAGTTAAGTACACGTACAAGAGACTTTTATTTTCTAATTATAAGAAGTGAAGAGGCTATTTACGAAATATTAGCAAATCAATAAATAAATAAATATGATGAACAGAATAAATAAAACAGTTTTCAAAAGGATTTTTTACATTTTTTGATTAAATGACTTTAAGCACTGGACGTGTTCTATGAAGAACTTTCGTATCAAATCACTGTATCTAATATTACACAAAGGGTTTTGCTTCTTCCGAGTTAAGTGAAAATTAATTTCCCCATCTGTTGGAAATCAAATTAGTTTTACCATTGGAAAGCTGTTAATTGCTTCGTTATATTTTTATGAGCGCATTCAACACACTCTTCGTGAAATCTGCTCTTTCGAAGGAACCAACAGCGGATCAGATTATCTCTATGGTAACGTACAGAAATGAGTTTATAGCAGAGGCGAAATAGCGATATTTAATGAATTTAAAAAATAACAGATTGTTTTTAAAATTTACTTTGTTTCTGCTTGTTTAATGTTTTTGCAACTAAGAATTGAAGCCAAGTTTTGATATTTTACTCAAAAAAAAACATTATTTTTTTTTGGTTTTTTAAATTTCTGTGCTGTTATTTGGCCAAGTTTCAAACACTTTCAGCTGTGGGGTGATTTTTAGATTGTATTTTGATTGTTTTTCACACACGGATCGTACAAAAAGCTCACTAATATACCATAACACTTTGTTATTGTATATATTCAAACCTGCTTGTTACAATATGCGTTAAAAGAATATTCTGCTTAATGCAAACATCTTCCGATAACTTAACCATTATAATTTGTTATTTTGATCCTGGATAATGAAAAATCCGGCTTATTAGGATAATATTTCGTGATAAATGGGCTATTCCCCTAAGCGGGATGAGTAGTACCAAATTCGAAAATCAATCTGTCAAAAAGTCAAGCATGAAGTTAGAAACGCATATAGTTTTCTAATATATTCTATTTTAATATTCTATTTATATAGTTTTCTAAATCTAAAATATATAGATTCTATTTATAGATCAATATCAAATATATAGATCAATATCAGAAACAGACATTAATTTTCAAACAGACAAAATGAAGTGAAATGAAGTATATTTTAGATAAATAAGCTTGGTATGTAGAAATTCGTGAGCTAAATATATTTTATGCAATCACGTTCTTAAGCTACCATAATTGAGAATGTTAAATTAAATATTTCCAAGAAACGTATGCTAAAGGAGAGGATAATGCAATGTATGTTTTACACTTAAGGATAAGGCAGTGAAAAGCTAAGGGATGTAAGGGCCAAAGTTAAAAATGTGAAGATTAGTACAATGTAATAAGTACAAATAATGAGTACAAAATAAATTTTTTTTTATCAAATGCTTTGTCAAAATTTAATCGTAGCTAACCTTGTAAAGTGGTTTTGCAAATCGTATTTCGAATACTTTAATTGGGATTTTCAACTGTGCCATCCTCCCCCCCCCCCATCTAATTCGTTTTCCCGTTTGAATATGCTCTGAGACGATAATCTTTTAAAGGACTAATTGCTGTTCTGGAAAATGAGACAAAAAAAGCTCTCCTATGTTTTGAGGCCAGATATAGTACTAGTAGCCCTGGTAGGTGCTGCTCTACAGTATAATTTAGGAAAAGAAATCAATGAGAGCCTTACTAACATCTGAACATTAAACCTGTTTAACTCTAAACTTTCTAAAGTCCACTTACATCCCTTTGCTTCTCACTGCCTCAGATGTCAACCTAAGGCACGGCTTTTTGACTGTCAGCTTTAGGTCACATTATATCAAAAAAAGAAAAACGCAGCGTTTGTTCCAACAAGCTTTTCAAAACAAAACAGGCTACTCATAAAATAAGAAATATCAACGCTTAGTTGCACAAAACTTTAAGATTACTTAATCCATGTGTTTTGACCTGCCCGAAACACGGGGCCGAAAAATTTGCGGCCCACTTTTCAATGCAAATTAATTGAGTTTATGGATGAAAACACATCCAAAAAAAGCTTTGGAGATTGTCTTTTGTTGAATATCTTTTCGTCCATGAGCTTAAAAATTTTGCATTGAAAAAAAGCTAATGTTAAACCGTTAAACTTTGAAGTAATCTGTAGTTTTGGTGCATTTAAACGCTATTTCTTACTTTTCATTTCAAACAACAACTGTTTTCTTTACTCGTTTTAAAAAGCTTCACGAGAATGCAATTCAGACTAAAAAAGAATAATTCTGTTGTTCAGAATGTAGTAAAGAATTTAAGTCTTGTAATTTAAATTTGCTTATGTATTTATAACCAGATGGAAAAAATATATTTTTTTTTCATTAAAAAACAAGACATGGTATACTCAATCCATTTGTAAAGATTATACACATTAACAAAAATTATAAAAAAAATCTAATGAAAGTTTCTTTTTGAAAAGGGCGTGTCCGTACAAGCACGACCACACACGTACAAATATTTTTTTTTTTAACCTTTTTAAAAAATATATATTACAAGTAAAAGCTTAAGTTTAAAGTTACAGGAATAAAGTGCAATTATAATCGTAAAAATGTTGCAACTGTGCAAATGGATAGAACTAAAGAAAAATGTAGCTAATATACAGGGTGTTCCATTTTAACCTGCAAGACCTTTATTTTCGCAACCGTTAGTCCTAGATTCATACTTTCAATTGCAAAAATGATCCAAATCAGATGCAGAGTTAAGGTATTGAAAGTTTGAAGCAAAAATAAAAATGCGTCAAAAGAAAAAAAAAATTTTATACGGAGCCCAGATACTCTAACTTACACTTAGTTAAATAATCTTCATTGAAAAATAATTCCAACACAAAAAGTTTGAAGTTAGTACGACCAATGTTCACCGAGATACGAAACGCAGCGTTTTGTGACTTACACCCTTTTTTTATTCGCCGTCAATAACACCTTTTGGGTTTTTTGGGAAATATAGCGGTTAACAAGTGTTTAAAATTATGTGTGCATAGAGTGTGGTTTTTCAAGTTGCGTATCTCGGCATGACATTTGCATTTATTTTTGAATTGCAATGAAAAATATAAATACTTTCTTTTCTTACTTTCACGACCTGTCATTCTTCTGAAATGGAGTCAAGTTCCAATCTCATCTTCTGTATGGTCTCTTAAAACTTTCAACTGAAATATCTCCTTCAGTTTTGGTCACACATATGTCATTTTTTTTTCTATAAGTAAGAGTTTTCAATGGATATTATTTCTCTAAAGTAGTTAGAGGACCTGGGGCCCGTGTAAAGAGTTAAATTTTGTATTGTTTGACTCATTTTTATTTTTGTTTCAAACATTCAATATCCTTACTCCGCATCTGATTTTGAACTTTTTCGCAATTCGAAGTATGCCTCTAGGACTGAAGGTTGCGAAAAAAAAATGTCTTGCACGTTAAAACGGAATATTCTGTATAAAAATCAGTGCTGCGGAGTAGGAGGGGAAATGGCCGACTCCGACTCTGGCGGTTTTTATTTTCAAAAACCTTAAGCAGAGATTTAAATCCTTTTTATGAAATTTCAGCGCTGTATTTCATTATAGACCTAAGATGCACACAACCTTATAAATTCAATCTAAAAATAAAGTTTTACAGTTGTTGCAATTTTCAAAGTGAGGTTACTTAAATCCCATTTTTTTTAAAGAAAGGTTTAATTTTCTCCCCTTGTAAAATTTAACAAATAGAAGGTTGATCAAAACGTGTGCTTTCAATTTTTGAAGCCTGTAACTTGAGCGAAAAGAAAAGGCTTTCTTGCTATCAAGAAAAAACTTTTCTCGAGAGGAGCTAGTCCACCATGTGTGACACCCATCTGGAAAGTGATAACCCAAGTCAATGTAAAATTTTATAAAAATTATAAATACTTCAATTTTGAAACATTCCGACTATAAATCTTAAATTATAATCTATTTATTAACTAACAACGAAAATCGGGCACTATTTTGCGGGGAGAGACCGGGTACGTAGGTGACTAGAGCAAATTTTACACAAAAAGTGGCGGTAAACAGCTTTGTACAAACAGCTTTTTTTAAAAAGTTTACTGGCTACTTTAGAATTAACTTTAATATAAATAGTTTAAGATTAACTGCAAACTATTGAGTTTTGTAATCAAGAAATCGTATACTTATTTTATGTCATACTTTTCAGTGAGAACAAATCCTATAGAAATAGTCTTTAGATTTAAAAGTCAATTGGTATATTTTATTGGAGCTTTTGGATTCGCAAATCCGTTTCCTGACAGTTTCTATTAAATAAAGACAGTTATAAAAACAGGCAAACGAGCGGATCGGTAGAGGTCGCTTTTTACAGTAAGTTTGGGGGGACAATCAAGCCAGCTGGTTACCAATGGCAGTTGCTTTCTTTATAGTAGGCTTTAAAAAATGCAAGGAGAGTCAGAGTCTTAAGAAAAAAAAGAACCCCGGAGTAGGAGCCGATATGTTTTCTAACGACTCCGACTCCTTTACCCCAAGGTTAGTTCAACTACGACTCTTTGACTCCACAGGCCAGGAATGTATCTTACTAGAGCTTTCTTACATAACATTAAATTTCTATTAATATTATTTGGTGGTTTAGCAGTCACAAGGAATAAATAAAGCCTGCAACAAAATCAGAAATAGTGGTCACAGCATTCAGATGGCTCTGAATCTGCTTCGACTTTTATGCACTTGATGCTATTTGCCTTCCGAAACGAGCAGCTGGCAAAACAAACATGGAAGAAGATAATAACGGTTGCAGCGAAGCAGTAGCTTTCAAAGTCGTTTATTGTGTTTTAGAACGTTTCTCGAAATGTCAACAGGGAGAAGTATTTAATTATTCGAACTGAAATTAAATGGAAAGTGCTCGCTGCTTGTCTTTATTTGATATGCTAAGAAACAGTGCAACGATGGGGAATCTGCTTGGGGAGGTATAGTTGGATTTGAATTATTACATCCACGTAGATTTTGACAATGAACATTATATGCTTATTTTTTTAAAAGTGAAATCACCTTTAAAGGCAATCCCAAATAGTGGACACTTCTAATAATCTGGCATTTTTGTGAATCAAACTCCCTTAAGATAGTTTTTTCTATATTGTTCAAACTCAATACTTGTCACTCAAAGTAACGGACAATAATCTGAACAAATCTTTTCGAATTTGAAAATGTTGGCAATCTTTGTAAATCTAACGATGTACAAAGTGGTTTTTAAAATATTATTTGTGATCATCTATCTCATTAGTATTTTCAACTCTGCTACCCTTCTGTCCCACATTTAATTTTTTTTCCAGTTCAAATAGGTTTTTAGATGTTCTTCCCCACTGCAATTGCGTACTTTTCTTTCTAAAGGCGTCTAGATTCAATTTAGAGGCAAAACGTACAAATTAATATGGCATTTGAGACGGAAAATTTGATATTGTGGAAGATGAACAAAAAGAAAAGCTCATAATAGCTCTGTGCCAATTTTTTCGTGTTGGAAAATATTCAGAAGTTTTAAAGGAAAGTTGAAATTAGCAAAATGTAGACCCTAGTTCAATATTACGAGTTATATATATAGAAACAAATTTGTACAATTTATTCTTTCGGATTGCGATAAGTATGTAACACCGGTCAATGGAAATGATGCCTGAAAATTTGGGATTTTTTTAAACACATAGCGTAAAAAGTGTTTTCTCTTTTGAACATATGAAATTGAGACAGGCGCATATCTCGGTTTCAATATTTGTGCCTAGAAAAATAAATTTTTTATGCAAAAAATGGCAATCTGTTAGAGCATGATGATAATAGTACTGTTTATAATAGTATTGTAGTTCTTATTAAGTTGATTGCTATAAGCTGAAAAGTTAAATTCTTACGGACAAAATTTCGTGCCCTGTCACTGTCCGCTATTTGGAGGTACCATTATAATAAATTTTTGAAATCATTTAATTTGTTCTACAAATTTGATCGAATCAAAATAGCAGCACCAGAAGACACAACCCCGATTTATTGCGACGAACATAACTTTTAAATATTATGTTAAAAATTTTAATGATTTTTTTTAGCATAGCAATTATATTGGGGGGGGGATGAAGAGAAAATCACGCTCCTTTTTAAACACCAACGGTCTGGTGCGACTCTTTTTTCACTCTTGACAACTTTCGTAGTGGGATCTATTGCATATTAACATTTTATATAGGTACTTATTTTTTGATGACTTCAAAGAACAGGTTAGCAACCAAATTTCTACTCGTCAGTACATAGCATATTAAATGCCGTTCTCCTTGAAAACTCTTGTTTTAAAACCTGATCAATTGCTCTCATTTTTTGAAATTTTGATAACCAACTATTTTTTAGTTACGTTAAATATTTGGTGGACAGAATGGACAAGGTTATTTAATATGGAAGTGCTTTAAGCAACTCATTACATTGTAGAACATGGCAAATTTCATACTTATGGCCTAAACATTTTTGGAAGCACAATAAAAAAAATGAATTGTATTATCGTCAAAGGACAAGGGATGTAATGCATTACACAACCAGTGGAGCTAGTCTCAAACTGTTACGATATTCTGGTTGAAGTTATACACCTTAGATGTATTTCAAGTTTAAAAAATAGAATAAGACAAATTGAGGTAAAACCTCAAGCAGCGTATCCTCAATTTTAGGTCGTTTTCTCACAATGAAAATTTAAATTAATAAAAAATTCAAATTGTAACGTGTTTTCATTCCCAATCACCAAGAAGTAGTAATTCTTAAAAAAGAGTTAGTTACTGTCTATTGCAATTAAATCAATGAGTTATAAATTATATTAAGTTACAAAGTCATAAGCTACTATAGTACTTCAAAGTAGTAGTTAATAAAGTTACATCTACATAAATACAAAAAAAAAAAAAAAAAAGAGCTGATGCGTGGTGCATCACATGACTTCGTTTGACGCCAATTTAATGATAATAGTGTCTTAAAGTAAGCAAGGAAACACTAAATATTTTCACCCCTAATTTCTTGCAAACCGAAGCAAAAAAAACCTTTTACACAGATTTATTTCCCTATCATTGGCAATTTTAATGTGATTCAGTAGTGAACTCTTTAAATATCATTGGCAGAATTAAAATCAGATTTAGAAATTTAAAAAAAAAGTCAAATTTATCGCCAAGTTGGTGACGAAACTTGGCGACCAAAAGCTTGGAGATATATCGCTAAGTGTTTGGCAAATTATAACACTGCTTGAGTAAGCATTGAAATTAACAGTGATTTCCCATAAAAATGTGTAAAAGACCCCCTTAGGAACATCCGAATGCAAACAAAAGGTAAGGTGCACATCTAGACCCAACTAGGAGTCTACGGACCAAATTTCAACTTTCTAGGAAACGCACATACGTATCTACATACACACATACGTACATACATACGGACGTCACGGGAAAACTCTTTGTAATTAACTCGGAGATCATCAAAATGAATATTTCGGGTATCTGTACATTCCTAGGCATATATGCACGTGTGGTCGGGTAGAAAAAAAAACTCAATATTCATTCGGGGGTGATCAAAATGGAAAAAAGGGCCGATTTTTGAGTGAACTTTTTTTCGCGAATACAATACTTCATTTTTTGTAAAATAAAGCAAAAAGTGCTATATTATTAGAAAATAAACAGGAAACCGAGATACGATAAAGTTTTCTGTTAAGAAACACAGCTTTTTCAAAGGAATGCAGTAACGTTCCTTAAGGGGGGAAGGTAACGTTTTGCAGTTTCAAAAAAGTGATTTTTTTCATTTTTAGTTTGGTCCTGTAGTTAAACATTTAAAAAAAAATATTTTCAAAATTTCAAGTCGTTTCGAGCAAAATTCTGGAAGTTAAGTATTCAGTTTCCGCTCCGTCAAACTGAAGCTCCGAATGCTGGAGACGCTCAGAATGTCAGTACTGCTTGATTGGGGTTAGTTAAACATTCTATGAGTAATAAATAAAAAAAAATTAGGCTGAGAAGATATGAGCTGATACAGCGACTGTTTTCTTCATAGATGAAGTTTATGCATTGTCTCCTCTAAAACTTGAAACGCGTTTTCTCAAAACCACTTTTTCAAAGTCTGTGTTCCCTCCCATTTTTAAAGAAATTGACCGATTCATTTCGCATTTAGTACACACATTCTGCACATAAAAACGTTCGTTCGAGACTTTTTTTAATGGGTTTTTTACGAACAAAATGTTGGTGTAGTTACAAAGTGAAAAATAGCACTTTTAACTTCAAAAACTTTAAAGTCAAACGAAAAAACGATCTAAGAACGTAGGGGGGAGGATTAAACAATACTTTGACTAAATTCAAATAGAATTTGATTTCACATAAATGTCAGCTGAGAGACGGTGAACACCGCAAATCCTTTTTCTAAAAAGGTGCTCTGGGAAAACATTGTCACCGGCTTATCCGGGGATATTTTTTGATCAAAAATTTTTACACTATTTTCAGAACCAAACATAATGCACAAATCGTTTTATTATATTAAGGGAAACCATTTTCTAAAAGCAAATTCGTAAAAAAAAGTTATTTTTTTGACGCTTAAAATAAATCCCTCCTTCTCCCCCCCCCCAAAAAAAGTTATGTAGTTTACTAAGTTTTTTAGACTCCCAGTTTCCTGGAGATTAGTGCTAATGTTTTTTTTTTTTTTTACATTAAATATAGGTATCTTTAAAAATATTAAAAATATTAATATTTTCAAAACCTATTTTCTTTTACTTTCCTTTTGAATAGCTTTTATTGCCGTTGATGAGTTTTTCGAAAGTCGAAATAAATATTTTGCTGCAAAAATCATTCTTAAAAGCGTCAAGGATTAAAAATTAAAAACACAAACAAAACAGCGAAATAATTAAAAATGTTGTTAATTTGCACCTTTAAAGATTACAATGGTTATTTTATAATAGCTTAAACTTAAAATAGTTTTAAGTTACAAATCGAGACCTTTAAACGTCATTCAAAAAAAAAAAAAAAAAAAAAAAAAAAAAAAAACAGAAAAAAAAACGGATTTTTATTTATTTATTTATTTATTTTTTACTTTTTGTTTTTATTAAACTTACTTAATTCGACTGGTTCGTGACTAATATATGGTCCATTTATGAGAAAACTTACCTAATATCATATTTATTAGCGTTATTAATTATCATTAAACTAAGATATGAACACCGGAGTACTTATATATTTGCATGTGAAAATAAGGAAGATCAGACAATTTTCACACCAACCAGGGATTATTCTATAGTATAAAGTTTTTATGTAAAACTAATGTTGAAAACAACTTCCTTATACATTTATTTAACATATCAAAAGAAACTTTTTCTACTTTTTCAAGAATTCATATCGTAAAAAAAAAAAAAAAAAAAAAAACTTCCTACTAAATTCATATCTTTAAAAACATAACACAACTTGCTACAGCAGCCATAAAGTAACACAGAGCTCCACTTAGAAATATTGCATTGTTTACAATCGTGAATGTTTCAACATAGACGGCAAACTACCCCCAGAAGGTCTTAAATACGTAATACTTTCATAAATGCATCCAGCAAAACATGAGTTGCACCATAATTCCGCAATAACTAATGCCGCAATTTCTAACTGTTGAAAGTCCACATAAAAGTTTAAGCACTTTCCTTTATCCTATGCAAACAATTACTTATTGAACTTAAGCAAGCACCGGAAGTGAGGAAGGTTTTATGAATAATGGAGATTGCGGACGCTTACTGAGTAATGAACACTGTCATACTGTCAAATGACATTATGGAATGGTTGTCCAAACAACTTGAATCTCAAAACGCTTTAGGAAACCTGGGCATTTCTCGAAGCTCTAACAAAGCTTTTAGTTACAGCTTGAGTAATTTTCGTAACTGATAAAGTGAAGTGTCATTCAAGATAATTCTAGTTTGTACCGTTAAATATACAGTGTATCAAATTTTGGAATTTTTGGATAATCAGAAAAAAAGGAAAGTAATAAACAAGGATGAAGAATAAGCTGTTTTTAAAATGGGTGTGTTTTGGAATAAATGTAAGGGAATATGAAGTGAAGTAAAAAAGACAAGATAGCTTATATATTGTTTCAAAACTTTCAAATTGGATTTTTTTTTTTTTTTTTGAAAATCGCAAAACATTTAAGAGTTAAAATTAATTTTATTGCAGAACGTATATTGATCTTCATTTTTTGGTATTGACAGTACGTTTGTCTTGTTAAAATTATAATTTTCCTTGAAACATGAGGCATAGCTGTGATTAAAATATTTCGACGAAACGTTTTCTATTTGATCACTTTTTTTTCATTTTCAAAATAAACAATCAAATAAATGAATCAATGAAAAAAATAATAATGATTCTAGGTAAATGAGTGAATAAAACTGAAAACAATAAATGGATATTTGAAGAAAGGTGTAATCAAACAAACAGATAAAAGAATATGTAAATGAGGCAACATTATAGTTTCCGCCAAACATGGGATGAAATGTTTTCTATTGGATAAATAAAATATTTTTAATTTTCTAAATAAACAAAGAAAAGAATCAAAAATTTAATGAGCCTAGATAAATGAGTGAATAAATAAGAAACTAATAAATGAATGTTTCAAGAAAGGTGCAATCAAACTATAAAAGAAATCAAAATGTAAATGTTATTAAATGAACGGATAAAAAAAAACTTTAACTTTACGCATAGCACACATGAAATTGTACTCCTTAGGGCAAAGTATGACTAATTTTAAATAATTAAATACTAAAGTAAGCATCAATAAGTTTCAATTAATATTTGAATCAGTAATAAAAAGAAACTTCTCATTTACAGCGTCAAAAATTATTTTTGATATACAACGAACTTATTACTTACATTAAGATAAATAAATTTTAACGATGTTTTTCTTACTTTATTACTTACATTATCAAATAGCTTAAACTAACTGCTTTCTGAGGGGAATGAATGATTAATAGCATTGTTAAAATATTACCAGATAAATGACGCTATAGAATCAGTAAAATACTTTTTACATTTCATTGTACCCCACATTCTCACAAAAGTATTACTTTTAGAAAAGAAATTAATATGTCCATATGTATTTTCAAAGAATGAATCTTTTATGAAGTTACTTCCATTTTTAGCCAAATGTTGTTGATTATTTGTCAATGGTAAATAACATCTTAAAAAACTCTGTCAAAACGGTGAGTACGTTAGACGAAAGAAAGAGCACTAGTATAACATTAACGTTTTAGCTATGGGTTTATTGCCCTGATGCAACTCTAAAAAAATATTATAACTTAAACTTTATTTTTGATACATTTTCTTAAACATATAAACATCAGCAAGCATTTAACAGTAGAATAGGGAAGTTGCAACCTATTAAATGTTCATATTTTAGCTATTGGATATTGTTAATTGACCCTCAAAACTAAAAAACTCCCCATCGCCGAATTTTAAACACCGTGATTAATTTTTAATGAATTTTTAAAAATCCACGTGCAAAAGTGCGCCCTTCTGAAATGTCACGAGCTTACGTCACAGGGCACTAATGGGCAGCCTTCCGCCGAAGATCCCTTGTTTTCGCTAGGGACATTTTGAGCGCGCTGATATTTTTATTTTTTAGAAATTCAATAATCCTTTTGAACACACTATGGAGGCCGGATTCGTTGAAGCACAATCTAAATAATCTTCCTCAAGTAACATCAATGATGATATTCGAATATTTCCGAGAGGATGAGAGGTTTAATGTTCCAGAAACGCGAGGAGTTAAATGCGAGGGAGATAAGCCTTTTACATTTCGTCTTCAAAGTCGAATGCACTTACATCACGAAAACGTTCAGGAGTTGTAAAGAAGTCAGTTTGGGTAATTCCCAAAAAATCCAATTCGAGTGAGGTAAACTATTCTTAAGAGCCATTGTCTGTAAGGATCAGGCAGGTTGTGATTGTTGACATTTTTAATTTTCTTCATTTTCACATATGTTGTTCCTTATCATGAATGTTATGTTTGTGCAAAATATGAGCTTTGTCTGCCTTACCGTTTTTGGGAAATTAAATTTTTAAATTTAGTGGGCGTGGCACATTTTTGCGTGTTTTCCAAATTTGCAGATTTTAAAGTTCTTGTTGGTTTAAGTGCTCCTTTAATGACATGGATTTTTAAATTCTATACTATTATATGGTCTTCTTAAATACTATTACAGCTGTCAAATCGGTTTCTCCCCTATCGGAAGAGCGCATGACGTCACTTCCTATGCCATTTGACGTCACAAGCGCTTGAAATTTAAAAATTAATTAAAAAAAAAACTACTTATCGTATCGCAAAAATTTTTTCACCTATGATGATCATACATGTTACTCTATCATATAAAAATAAAATTGAAAAATCGAAAACTTCCCTATTGCGGCGCGTTCTTATACCTAGAATTACGGCGGGGGTCATTTTGACCAATTTTGACCACGCGAGAAGAAAAATAGATATCTCCCTATATGACGACACACTTTCCCCCCCCCCCATATATTTCGTCTGCGATACCTATAATAGATGAAAGAAACTAATATAAAAACAAACATTTATAATAAATTGTATGTCTAATGTTTTTCTAGTTTTTTCAGAAGCTACTTTGAGTGAGACAGGAAACGGAACTACGTTAATGCTTCAGATATAGGCGAAATAAACAGCCCCTCGCTGTAAAGCTATACCCTCGCCATGATGATTGTTCTTAAATTTATACTAAGAAAATAAATTCATTAAACTACTTACCTCTAATGCTGTCTCTTTCAAAGAATTTATAGAAAAAAAAAACAAATTTAACTGAAAATCAAAGATAAAATATCACCATTATTTCCAAGTCACGACCATGTAATTAGTTCCGTTATTAGTTCTTTGAAAAATAAAGATTATTTTTCCACTAATGTATTTCTTTACGATTTTCATTTTATGCACATAAACAAAAAACAAAATTGACCTAACATTTTCTCTTCACAGATCCTTTTCAGCTTTGAATTTAAAAATTACTTTTAGTCCTTCGAAATGACATAAAGTCGCTTAAAATAAAAACTGAAAAACCCGTGAACATCGCAGCAATTCTAACCAACTTACTGAAATAAACTCTCTCACTTTTTTTTTTTTTTTTGCGGACACTACTTAAGCAGTCCCTCGGGACATCAAGTTCGAAATTAGTTTAAAAAGGAATTTAATTTATGAGGATTTTTAAAAGTATTTATACTAAGTGTCAAGAGGGATTTTTTTGCAGGGAAATTATTTCTGCTGTGAAATTTCCGTTGACTGTAAAAATAAGCAAAAGCTATTTTTGGCGAACATTCATAAAAGCAAGTTTATAATTGTTTTATAAATTTCAGCGTTTATAATATTTCTGAGTAATGATACATAAGAATCATGCTAATAAAATAAAAATTTCAAGTTTTTATCAAAAAATGCGTTTTCTCATAGGATGTTATCTCTTTTTGCTCCTCTTTGGGAACATTTGCATTTTTTTCTATGCAAAAACCAAGCAATTTTGAGTAACAAATAAGTTGCTTTATTATTTTGCGATTCGTAATAAGCTTCATGATCGGTAAAGTATTAAACGTGACCAGAGGGTCCTGGGTTCGATCCTAACAGGGCGAAGATCCACCGTCTTCATTAATGGTGACTGAGGGACGTTAAATATGCTTGTAGTCACAAAGTCCTCCAAGTGAGTCTAGACATCTGGGAGTGCTAAACCAAGAGTTGTTTAGCTTCTGGTTTGGTTATAAATTGCCGAATTGTTGATAGATAAATTCAAAATGCGAAAGATGGAAATTATTTGTCATCGACAATATTTATCCAACAAGAAAAAAAGTTGGTTTGAATCGAACAACTCACTAAAAAATTATTGGGTGGTTGGGCAGACAGACCGGCAGACACACACATTTTTCCCATCTAAAGACCCTACTTTAAGTTATTAAGTTTTCGACATTTGATTATTTTATTTATTTTTGACCGTTATTTTTTCTTTCTCCGTCTAAAATGTTTCTGCTACTTAATTGCTCTTTATAAAATAAAAAGTGAGACAAATCTGTCACTTAATTTGTAACTTAAAATCCGAGATCTGTGATATTGCAGCAACAGTCTCTGAAATAAATATCTTCGTTTACCCACGCAGAGCTGTTTGTAAAGAGAAGAAGAAGATGGGAAAATAACTATCTCGATTCTTGACCCACTATCTTTCAATAAGCCGTTCGAGAGGATCGATCCAACAATGCTCCATGCCACCTGTTTTTGACCTTTTCCCGGACTCTCGTTTTTCATCTGTAATGACTTCTCTAACGAGTCTAAAAAGAGTATTAGTCAGGATATTTTGCTTTGCATCTCGGAAATTATACTTGTTATATTATTTGTTTTAATTCATTATTAATCTTTTTTGAATTTATTTATTACTTTTTACGGAACAAATATGATATTTCTTAATTGCAATTATGTAAAACATTTCCTTTTTAGAGTAAAAATAAAAAGGTTTTTCAAAAATCTCTGATGTTTCATTATTTTTTAGTTTTTCTAAGGTTCTTTTTTTTTTTTTTTTTGCTGTGTGATATGTATGTCAATTAAGTTTTTTATTACTTCGAAAGCAAAATCCTAATTTATGAAAATAAATCGTGATATATAAAAATATTTAACAATAATGAAATAAAAGCAAATGAAGTAACACTAATGAAACGATTTTTTTATAAATTGTTTGTAAATTTAGATGAAGTATGAAATCTGAACTCATAAATATAATATATTTTATGATTCTAAGCTCCCAAAAACGTTTCAAATTGCTCTCAAACAAATCAAGCAAACTCTCAAATTCCTTTTTTTCGTTTCGCTTTTTAGAAGTACCCCTTGGTTTGGTTTAAGTTTTACAACCGAATCCAGTTACAATGCTCGCATGTGCGTTATGGTTGAAAAATGACTTCTTGTACACATACATAAGTGCATGTTAGACGTTACATTCCCAAAATACGTAACAGGGCATTGCGCATAAAAGTATGTCTTTTTTCCTTTACTTTTGCTATCTATGAGTAGGTAGAGTAGTTAGTAGATTTCAATAAAAAATATTCAACCTTTTTGAAACCCTTCTTTTAAATTTTTTTTAGACACAGAATGTCTGAAATATATCTTCAATAACATATTAATCCTGCAAGGAACTACCTATAATTCCTTTTCGGTTTTCAAAGTTCAAGAATAAAACGATATATTTTTTAATTAAGCTGGAGCAACATGATATTGTATTTTTTTATTGTAGTAAGCTTCAATACTCTTTTTATTGAAAATTATGTCTAAGTTCAATTAAGGGCAAAAAATCATTTATATGTGTTTTTGAAAAATAGAAAACCACTTTCTCTAAAAACAAGCGAAAAAAATATGAATTTCTATGGTGCCATTCTGCCCTATGATTTTAACTACACCAGTGTCTATTGAAATGAGCTCCTGAAGAATTAAATATCGGAACCGATATGACATTCCGTCATAATGATTACTTAGCCGACTTTTGGAACCACTTTCATAATGTTAAATGCCTGCCTTCTACTGCTTTCGTGGTTATTTTAAACCTATATTTAACCATTTTATTAATAACTTGTGGTACCCGCACGGCTTTGCCGTAGTAGAAAATTAGAAGGTCATTTGGTTCGCCTGTATAATTACAAATAATGGATGATGAATTTCTCGCCTATGTTCATTCGCTCTCCCATTCCACGTCATGATAATTTCGTTTTTGCTCTTTCATCTTATGATAATTTTGCTCCGGAAAATGTTCTTAAAATTGAAATAGAAAGAGAACAAAATCGAATTTTTAAAAAATCGCTTCGAGATGCACACCCTCAAGCTACAAACTAACTGTGTGCCAAATTTCACGAAAATCGGCCGAACGGTCTAGGCGCTATGCGCGTCACAGTGATCCTGACAGACAGGGAGACTTTCATCTTTATTATTAGTAAAAAAGCTTTGTTAGATTCACAACGGTCTTTTAAAAATTTCAGGCTCCTTTTGCCTTTTTATTATGCACTTTTAGTCACACTTTTCCAACTTACTTCTGCTACTTTAGAGAAACGTTTGCAAAAAAAGTATTTTTTTTAAGCCACCTGTAAACTTTCTTTCTTTTTTTTTCTGCACAAATTTTCCGAAATAACTATAAAACTGCTCTGAATGGTTTTCAGATTATGAAATCTAGTTTATTTGCATGTCTCATTGAGCCTAAAGACGGGTAACTTCAAATTTTACTTCCTTCTGAATACGAAAATTAAGATATTTAGTTTCAATATGTTTTACTATGGTGAAATCAAAATAATAATAATAATAATAATAATAATAATAATAATTTGAATTTTGACATCTTGAATTCAAATTATATTTTTCGCAATCACGAGTGTATGCATGTAGGTGTGTGTGTTTGTGTGTGGGGGGGAGGTATGTGCGTTTGTGTGTAGAGGGTATGTGTATGTGTGTGTAGGCATGTATGTTTGTGTATGTCTACTGGCATAAGTGTGTGGCTAGTTGTGTATATGAATGTTTGTGTGGGGAGGGGGGTATGTGTGTGTGTGTAGGCATATGTGTTTGAGTCTGTGTGCAGGCATGAATGTGTGGATAGTTGTGTGTATGTGTTTGTGTATGTGTGTATATGTGTGTGCGTGTGTGTGTGTGTAGTTGTGTATGTATGCGCTTTTGTGTAGGACATGGATGCAACCTGGAGACGGCTTTCGCTATAGGAGCAGCATCGTGAGGACCCGGTCGACGGTGATGCTGTGGAGGGTGGCGGTGCGAAAATAAAATAATAGGACATCAAAACAGTCAAATGAGAACAATAAGCAATCGCAATTGCTCAAAAAAATAAATAAAAAAAAAATTCATATTTTTGTTAAATAACAAAAAATATCATCAGGGACTACACAAGCCTACTTTTCTTTATAATAACATCGAATTTCTAGAATCTGAAAAAAATTTGAAACTGAGTGGTATCAGTGGCTCAGCGTCATCAGATGCAGGCTTGGGTTCTATTCCCGCGTCGAACACGGTCGACTCAGGCGTTCATCCCTTCATTGGGTCGATAAAATGAGTACCAAGCATGCTTGAAAACTAAACCCTAGGGTTTCCGCGTTCGGCTGACCACCTAACCGGAACATCTGTCTGGTACCCCAAGAGCCCTTTGTCAGTAAGACAGATGGGCACAGTAGGCTTTGCCCTCCCCCTCCCCCATGGGCTCCCATGTCGCAGGGTTTGGTTTTTGATCAATATTTAATTTCTTAGCTACGACTTTGCAGCGAATTATGTCAAAACTCCCTTTTTATCATTTTAGGATGATTTCCCAAAAGAAAATATGCCGCTCTCACCTGATATAATACATAACTAAAAAATAAATATTCGAACATTTTAAGTAGTAGAACCTTTTAAACAATGCAAATATTTTTTCCCATAAAAGATCTTTTATAATTTTTGAAAAAAAAGAAGAAAAAGAGAGAACGCTCATCAAAGTAGATACATTTTCAAAAAAAAAAAAAAATCCTTAGTAGTTCTTTTTTCCTTGGCAAAAATTAAGCTCCTCGGATTTCATCTCTCGTTGCAAAAAATCAAAATAAATAAATAACTTAATAATTAAACAAATATTTTTTCAGAAAATACAAGAATAGTAGGATGTTCTTAAATAAATGTATTTAGTTGAAAAAAATTGCTTGCGCAGCTTACCTTTTCTCTTAAAAAAGAAAGCAGTTTGTATTTCCTCTTTATTTTCCTTTTACAAAAGTAAAATTAATTAAAACTTTAAAATAAAGATAAAAACATATATGAACAATCATTATTTCACAACAAAAACATGGGACGAGGAATTGGAGTTGTGGAGTCGAACTGATTTTGGGGTACAGGTCGGAGTCGATGGCCCTAAAATTTGAGGAGTCTGGATCGGGAGTTGGTAATTTTTTCCTCAGACTCCGCAGTCCTGGTAAAAACATATGCGCCTTGCATTCATTTCATTTTGATTAAGTTATACAGTCAAACTTCCATACATCGAACTTCCACATATCGAAATTTTCTATGTATCGAAACCCCAGCAAATTTCTATGTTTATTACTTAGAAAAATTGTTTCTTTATATCGAAAAAATATCTATATATCGAAAAAAATTTCGAAACGTTCGTAGATTGTTTTAAAATTTTAGACTGTTTGTCTCATGAAAAATGAAGGCTAGGGGACAAAATTATGTTCACTAAAGGTTGACGAAACTCATAAGGAATCTCGTGTTGAGATGTGTGCAGATAGGTCGTTAAACCGTTCTGGAGTTCTTAAATTCCCTCAAGTTTATTTCAAATCTTACTTGTAACCAGTAACACTGTAAAATCGGTTTTAGAATGTCCCTTTTGTCTGTTGATTATCATTTCTAGTCTTTTTGGATTCAGTAAAAAACATTCAAGTTAAGTAGATTGATTTTTTACTTTTCTCTTGATTACATTGTCGAAAAAAACATCCCCTAATGTTGCGGATCAAGTTGAATTACCGAAGAATTAAGATGTATGAAGGCGCAAAAATATAATTTCTGTAATTTTTTAATTATTAACTTTCATTTAATCCGATGCTCGTATAAATTAGAAATTTGGTTTCATACACGAAAATTAGCTTTAATTTTAATGTTTTGGGATATTTTTATGATAAAATAAGATTGTTTTTTATACATCGAAATTTCTATATATCGAATTTTTTTCCGGCTATTTGCTATTTCGATATGTGGAGTCCGACTGTATTTATCTCTGATTTGCGTCAATGTTAAAGTCTGCGAGAGATGGTGTTTCGATTTTTATAAATAACTTTTTTCATAGTTCCTGAAACCATACATTAACGAAACATTCAAAATGTGCTACACATTTTTAAAATATTGCGTAAATTAATAAATTATAATGCGTAATGCTTGTGTGTGTGCTTAGGTATAAAGCTTTAAAATTCTTCCTTACACGCCCATGTTTAAAAAATGTAATTGTTCAAAAAATACCTTTAAAATACCTACATCAGAAAATCCTTTCTATACATGTTCTATATCAACAGCTTTTTTCCAAAAAGAAAAATGTTTGAAGGAATCTGACTTTATTTGCCGTATCTTTATTTGCCTTGAATTTCCCTGTTAAGTTCCCTATCTCCTGAGAACTATTCAAAATTAAACGAAAAATTGTTCAAATCAAAAAGTGAAGTATGGGAATGAGTTGTTCTCACCAAGACCTTTCGAACGAAAGAGCAGGGGGGATGAAGGGGGACAGACACACAGTTTATCATCATAAAACCCTACTTTCCAATTTTTATTTTTTTAATACTCATAAAATTACTTTATTTTTGACATATTTGTTTTGTTTTCAGCGATATTTTCACGATGGATTGAGCCTTCTTTAATGTGTTTTTCTTTTTTCTTCTACTTTTACTGAAAAGTCAAAAAAAAAAAAAAAAAATCGTATTTCTTTAGTGGTGTGTAAGGTAAGTTTTATTACTTGATTTCCAAAAGAAGGAATGAATGTATACATAATATAATTTTCTGTAATTAATTGACCGAGTTTGTTTTTTTTTCTTTTTCAAAAAAAAGTGAGCCCAATTTCTCTTACTTCTAAAAAGAAACTTTATTCTCGAAATCAAGTAAGAGAGAAAGTCAAAAGAAAAACTAATAATAAATTAAACATCCCGACAATTGAATTTTTTCCAACAAAAAATCAAGTTGTACAAAAAGCAGTACAGAGTTCTTTTTTTTTTTTTTGAACATTTTTTGCAGCAACCAAAAGAATAGTGCTTCAAAATTCCATTTGAGCAATATTCTTTTAGATTGTATTATTTTGTAATTCCTTTGAAATGGTGTGCTTCAATTTATAGTACCTATTCAACGGATCTGAGACTTTGATCATCAAAGTAAAAGTCTGAAAAAAACTTTTACTCCATTTTTTTCTTTTTTTTAGCCTACGAAATAAGTCTCAAAAAATCTAAAATGAGAAAAACGGAAGAAGTTGATGTCTTGACATAATTTTGCTTTATACCAAACGCTACAAGAAAATCTGAATTTTACAGTGATGAGAAATACTGGGAAAAACGAAGAAAAAAAAAAAAACCAGCATATCTTGGTGTTATAAGATATTTTTGGTTTTCACTCATTTCCAGAAAGAACAGAAATGACATATATCAAAAAAAAAAAATAATTTTTTTTTTTTTTGAATAAAAAAAAAAACAAATAAAATAAAAACCTTATAAGTTTGAATCTGATAGGGGTTTGGATTTCGCAGAAAGTAAGTACAGTCCGCATTACAATGCACAATAGCGTAAAACACTTAATGTAAGTCTAAATACATTTAATACTTAATGCATGAGCATTTGTTAGTTGCAAATAACTTTTAAGTTTTTAAGTCCTAAATGTGAAATAGCTTGTGATAACCTTAAATCATGTCATGCATTCTACTCAGGAATAAAACAAATAATTATTGGACAGGAATCACAGTACCATTATAAAAAGGGAAAAAAGTAAGGAAAAATACAGTAGATAAAAGTATTTAAAAAAAAAAAACAATTAATTAAAGATACGCATAGATAGAAAAAAAAAATATTTAGAGGGAAATACGTTTTGATGAAAATATCGCAGAACTTTCAGAGAATTTGCAATAACAAAATATTTTTCTGTAGGTATATACACTCAGGAACATTGAAAATAGCGCCCCAAGCATTGGATTGAAGTGAAATTTAATGTACCGAACAATACAAATGACAGATACACTTGATCCCAGATTCTAGACAATTACAGGCAAAGAAATGAGATAAATACAGAGTGCTACTTCAATAACGCGTTGAACCCACTTTTGCTGCAATACATGCCGCAATACGGTCCGACATTGAAATAATTAAACGTGTGATGTTGTCCTAAGGCAGATGAACCCCCAAGTTTTGAGCAGCCATTTCTGAATCTTGCACAGAGTAGCACGTCGACACCTGGCGCTTTAGCTGATCCCTTACATGTTTTATAGGGGACAAATCGGGAGAGCGGGCTGACCATGAAAGAGTCTCAAAAGGGCGTAAGAAGTCTTGGGTAACTCTAGCTGCATTCGGGCGTGCATTATCTTGCTGGAAAACTGCTCCTGGGAGGCCATTTAGGAACAGTCTTCGACGTGAATGCAGAATGTCTTTAACATAACGCTGGTCCGTTAAACTTCCACGTACCACAACTAGAGTGGGCCGGCTATCATAGGCTGTAACCTCCCAGATCACTATGCCCGCTGTGTGGGCAGTGTGTCGTGCAATAGAATGGGTGGAAAGGTACCTTCATCCAGGGCGCATGAATTGGGATTCAACCCTGAGCACCACCTTTTGCCAATCATTGACATCCCAAGTCGCTCTGGCTTCGCACCATTGGAGTGACCATGTTTTGGTGTTAAAAGGAGTACACGAAAAGGGCGCTTGGACTGCAGATTTACTTCCGCAAGGCATTTAAAATTGGTTTGGGGAACAACTGCTACCCGTACGCCTGTTTGCATGGTGAAACGAGTCATTGGGAGATCCACGACCCCTAGCCGCAAGGTCCTTCCCTCCTCTCTCCTTGTGGTCTTCCTGGTCACTCCAGAATCGCTTTTTTGCACGTGGGTACCATCCCGTGTCTACTGCCTTCAACAGTTTCGAACAGAACACTCCGAACGATTCATCTGGGCAGCAACGCGCTTCGTCGACCAGCCTGCAATTTTCATGCCGATGATCAAACTTCCCTCAAACTCGCTAACCTGTGAGAAACGTTTTCAAACTCGTTTACCTGGCATCCTTCACTCATTAAGGCTCTCCGACAATCTGGATGTAATCGCAACATTTATAAATCTTAAATTATGCACTGGTTATAGCTGTAGGGTAAACGGTCATGCGCATTGACACCAAACTTGGATCATTTGCACATCAGAAGTCACTCTTCTTACATGCAAAATTTCGCGACTGTACCTTTCTTCTTTCTTGGGGCGCTATTTTCAATGTTCCTGAGTGTACATTTGTAGAGAGTGTAACATTTTTTTGTTCAAAGATCGAATTTTTCTAGGTAAAATATAGTGAAATATAATCTGCCTGTATTTATTCTTTCTGATATTGATTACGTCATATATTTTCTGAAAAGAGTTCAAAAAATACTTTAATTTCGTTCATCTATTAGAATAAGCCAACACATCAAAGAAGCTGGAATCAAATCAAATAGTTTGGCTGATTTAAAATGCTGACGACACAACGTTCACAGAAAATTAGTTTTGCCTCGGAGAGAATGTATAGTAAGTGAATTAGTAGGCAGCCTGCGATGGTAATGAAATAAACTAAATAGGTCGTGAATAAATATTTCGAATCTGAAACGCTGAAGCTGGACAACAAATCTCTGATAACTTTTAATGAAAACTTTGCTGAATTTACACGTAATAAGTTTTTTTCGTCAGTAATAAACTTTACAAAACAAAAATTCGCTATATTTGCTATTATAATAAGTGCAAAATAAATTAAGAGTTTTCTTATGTTCAAGTAATAAAAAAATTCAAACTATACACTACGTACAAAAAAACACTACGTAAATTTTAAAAATTATGTGAAATGGAACCCAGATACATTTTTTAGACATTGTGTAAAATATCCCTGCTTTATAAACTGATTAATTTAATGCCTTAATAAAGAGAAATAATTATTATTAATAACGATAGATTTCTCAAAGTACTTTATAAAAATAATTCGATGTTTATAAATGAATCGACAGTTATTTCATAAATTTCAAAAGAGATTTCATAGCGGTTATAAAAAGCAAGATAAACTTTTTTACTCCAAAATCAACCAGATTTCGAAAGCACTGGCCGAGTTGCGGGTTTTGAGGAAAATTGAACTACTCCAACTCCTGAAATTTTAAACCTCCGAATCCACTATCCAAAAATCAGTCCGACTCCAAAACCTGTCAAAAATAAAAAATTATTTTGTACTTATTTCCTTGTATCACCCTTATACTTTGCAACAACATAAATAACTACTCACTGTTAAAAGCCAAATAATTATCCTTATGGAAAATATATCTTAAATATTTTACTTTACATAATAGTAGTTATGCAACTTAAAGTAGGAATTAAAAAATAAACTAAATAAATAAAAAAACAATATAACAATATAGAGAGCTGTTGGTTCGAATAAATGTGCCTTTAATAGCCCCGAAAAACATAGTCCTTCGTATATCAAACAACTAATTACTTTCAGATACAAATGAAATCGGTGTTGCAAAAAATAACTCGGGTCTTATTTTCTTAATATGCCAGGAAATTCAGAGGAAGACATTCCCTTCTGGGAAAGCAACAAAAGTTCCCGTGAATTTTTGATTGCATGGTTTCTGCTATATTCCTTTTATGTTAATAAAAACACTTTGCCAAGTTTTTCCGTCTGATATGAATGCACTTGTTTATATTATGTCTCATAAAAGAGAGATGGTTGAAATACATCGCTTGTGCACTTTCAAGGCATTTTATGCTTAGGCTATCAAATATATGCATTTATCTCAAGATTATATTTTTAATAGCTTCCGAGTTAATTGAAACTAAAATCCGATTAAATTACATCCACCATTATATATATATATATATATATATATATATATATATATATATATATATATATATATATATATATATATATATATATATAGATATATAGATATATAGTTATAATAACCAAATGTTTGATTCTGACGTGATTGAAAGGAATAAGGCAAGTTCCAATCTTTGAGTAAAGCAAATGATTTTTTTAATACGTAATTGGAGAAGAAAACCGGATTTTCTCACTTTTCATTTAAATGAACATAACATTTTTAAAATTTGTAAACGGTATACGGTCTAAAGTAGGGAATTAATGTTATACTGGGCTTACGGTTCAGGCAGTTGCTATTAAATCTTATATGAATATCCACTTTAATAAATGTTCAATTTTTCAAGGATTATTCGTTTTTTAATCAGTCTAGATAACTTAGCGCCACTTAATAATTTTTATGGTATAGCTTATTTTAAAACCATAAAGAGCAGAAGTGTAATTTTATGATATTTCCACCAGAACGCAGCACATTACTTACTTTTTTTTAAATTCAAATGTACTAAAAACTATGAAGTTGCTGAATGTTATCCGGACTGACTCAACGATACCTTGATGGACTCTATATGTTCAAATCAATGGAAAACTCAAAAATACGAGTGTATTTTGCTCAAACAAAAGTTCCCACTAGGTTAGGCCTATCTTTTGTAAATCACACTGTATACAAATTAAAAATATCGGGCTCGGGATTGCTCGTGTTAAGTAATGTGTAACCTAGTAATATATTTTAAATACTTTCAATTTAGAACTTTTAAAAAGAACATCAGCAAAAATAAACTGATGAAGGCTTATTTTTGCTAATGTGTATCCTTTCAATTTCTCTAAGCTTACAGATAATTATATTGAAAGAAGGGTAGACCGACCGGTGAATGAACAGTTAAGCACAATTTCATTTTTTAAAAATCCTAGTAATTTTAAATTCTATACTATTCAGATCGTAATAGTTAAAACATTTTACTTGATCTATGTAAATATCTCTAAAAAATCGCGGGAACTTAAATGGTACCGCTTCCGACTTTTTTAGGTGTTTAAAGAAAAAATGACACAGCGACCCAGTGAATGAACACCTCGAACCAGTAAATCAACACAAATTGGTCCAGTCAATGAACATGATAAATTTTGATTCAAAAAGAAACTAAGTTTCTTTGAGATCTATCTATATAAATATCTCTATTTATTTATCTATCTATTTATATCTATTTTTCTATCTACACATCTATCTGTCTATCTCTAAGTCTATTTACCTATTTATCAATGTACTTATCTATCTATCAATCTACCTGCCTATTCTATCTCTATATTTATCTACCTATATACAAACATACATATCTACCTATCTATTCTCTCTCTTTGTATATATATTTCTATTTCTCTATCTCTCTATCTACCTGTCTATCTATCAAGAGAGATAAAGATATAGAAAGATATATGTAGGTAGGTAGGTTAATATACAGATAGATATATAGATAGATAAAAGATAAAACTCAGCAAAAAGTGCACTGTTTGCAAAAACAAAAATAAAGAAATTATAAAATATATAATGAAATACATAAATAAATAAGCATCTAAAACTATCTGCATTACAATAAAGTACGAAAATGAAAATATCTCAAAGAAACTTCAAATTTCTTTTTAAATCAAAAGAAATTTTGCCATTGTTCATTCACTGGGTTTTTGAAATTTTTCGTACGCAGTGACTGAACACCCCTCTACCTAAGAATCTACGCATTCTGCATTGACTGAAACAATTTAAATCCATAGCCTAAATATGTATACTTAATTTTTCTTTTGTAGAGTTAGAAAATAAAATTTATCTCATAAAAATAATATGCATCAAAATAATTGCTAGCACGAAACCAGCCTTATTATTTTGAAAGAGAGAAGGAACGATTCACGACAGTAAAAATTTCAAATTTTTTCCAGGAAAAAAATACGTATCCAAAGTAACCAATCAGGTTTCTGATAGCTTAGAATATCAATAAGGAACGCTTTTGCAGTGAATTTATTCAGAAAAAAATTTTGGAAGCTTTTTTTTTTTTTTTTTTTTAAATGACGCGCTGTTCATTCACTGGATGGTGTTCACTCACTGGTCGGTCTACCCTATACAAATACATCAGTGATACGTTACAACCTAGTAGCATTGCTATAGCGCACCCTTTTCAAAGCGATGCGTTACTCTACACCTACTATATTATTAGTTAAGTCACTCCCGAACATTGGAGACAGCAATGCTACCCTGATATTATGAGGTACGGTCACGACAATTTTTTTAAAGTGAAAAAAATATTGTAGCCCAAAAGAAAGGCGCACTAAATCACGTGTTCGTTCATTCAGAATAGATAACTTTTCGTCACCTCGTAGTTTTTTTTCTTTTATTTGACCGAAATTTGAAAAAAAAAAAAAAAAAAGTAGAGGTCTCAGCGATGCATTCTTGCAGTTGAGGACATAAAACTAGATTAATATTCTTTGTTTTAGAAATATTCTATAACATAAAAATATAAATGCCGAAAAGTTATCCAGGCTAGTTCAAAGATACTTTAAATGATTGTATCTGAATTTAAGTAGTTTTGCAAACAGGGCTAAAATTGAATACTGTTGTACATTGAGAAATATCCTTTTAAAAAATACCGAACAATTGAAAGAATAATAATTAAATATTGAGTGCACTTTTTCTTGTTTTTATTTTTGTAAAGTTTTTGCATTGATGCATCCTTACATAGTCATTGTGTCTTAAAAATATCTTTACATAGAAGTTCAATCTAAAACCCATTGAAATTGATTTAAATGTGAATATTTTTAGCTGAACATGTTCCTAATTGAATTACAAAATGTGAATTGCATAAACTGAAAAATGAAAGAAAAACAATCACGACAATAATAAAAAATATATATGTAGTTACACTAAGCACTCAAAAGCCACAGTGCATGAAAAGTTGCACACACATTTTTAATATGATCCCAATCATTGACATGTATTTGTATGCATAGTCTTGAGTAAGCAATAAACTACGAAAAATATTTATCAAACTGTTAACTATTAATGTCTGTACAAAAGAAACAAAATAAAAAAATAATTCATAGGTAAGTATTTTAACCTAAAATATTCCAGAAACTTAACAAAAATGCAGTAATATTAAATAAAAACATTAATTTCATCAATGAAGCTTTATTGTGAGTATTGTTAATGCCAAGTACTTAAACGCCGCAGCGTAGAATTAAAGTTCCATAAATATTCTTTGATCCCAGTAATTGACATGTATTTAGGGTATAGTCCAAAGTGAGCAGTCTGAGCAATTAACTGCGAAACGTCTTAGGCAACATGGGAAATGATAAAGAAGAGCTAAATGCATTCACTAATTAGAAAGTTTAAGTGTGGTATTAGGGAGCGGAAAATCCTATCTACGGAAGTGACTTTAACTTTATCGTTAATGTGTTTCGATGATGATAATTTGGATTTTTCATGCTGAAAGTGTCAAAACATTATGTAACATTTATATTATCCAGGGCTTGTAGGTTATATTTTTGAACTTTTTGTAACATCCAATGATACACTTATAAGTTTTAATTGTATTTTTTCAAACAGAAAAATAATAGTAGTGCTTCAGTTTTGATTTTTTCAAAACGTAAAATTGTGGTATGAGTCTAACATGTGTTTTAAAATATTATCCAATGAAATGTTTGAGAAAACGTACAATATTGCTTATCTTGACAATGGGATCAAATACAATCTGGATAAGCGAAAATCTAGTTGAACCGGGTAGTAAAACACATTATCAAATAAGCAGACTTATCTTTTATTGAAAGCAAAAAAAAAAAAAAAAAATGTGCTTTGTAAGGAAATGACACATGATTGTTACTCTTAAATGCTTTATCATTTATAGTTCAGCTGCAGTAACGTCGGACTGACACTCCAAATGGGCCATGTTGTTAATTGGATGACTATAATTTTTAAGCTCGACCTACGCAGGAGTAAATTAAAGAGCGAATATTTGACGCATTTATAATTCCGTTCTTGCTACCGGCATTTCGAATTATTATTTAAATGAATATATGTTTTTAAATTACAAATTTAATCCGGAAAAGGGGGGGATAAATTAGGTTCAACTGTGCATCTATATTGATTACATGTGTAATTGTAATAGCTGCTCTCAATAATATTTAAACAGAAAAGTTTTAACATTTACCTGTCATATAAATAATTAAGCATATTATTTTCCCCAAAGTTGTAAAGTTATATTATTGAAAATATTGAGATGGTTCACAGAGACATATGCACGCGTGAGGCAACGTGTAAACAACTATTTTTTTTTTCGATTTCTTACTTTTTAAAAGCCCAATTAACTACAAGTGTCGTGCTTTGTTGGTTGTTATGAATAAATTATCAACTTTCAATCAGTTTGAAAGTTTGGTAAAAAAGTATCTCAGATTTATCTGAATACAGTTAAATTAGTATCAGATTCATCCCCTTGTACCTGATGTTATTTATTTTTCGAAATGAATATCCTGTAAAGCAAACAAGGAAATTCAGAATGTTCGCTGTTATCCATCCACTTTTTGTGGCATAAGACATTTGTTGCATCCTTACATTACAAAAAGCCAGACACACACACAATTTAATTTTCTGAACTCATATATAAAGGATAAACTCTTAACTTTCTACCATTCCAACATAAAACCGATATATTAATGTTATGGAAACGTACTTAAAAGTGCTTATTGATTTTTTTTTCACATTTACGTATTTCATGAATATAGAAGACAAAATATATTTGTAATATATTTGATTCGGAGGTGTGTTTACTCTGTCGCAAATCAATAGTTACATTAAACAAATATTTCTGTATGTTTGATTGTTGTTGTGATGTTGTTACATATGTCATTGAGGTAAACTAGACCCAGTATAATTTTTTAATGCCGATATCAAGAAGAAAAATTACTTTTTCTGTTTTTAAGCGAACACTATAAGAATGGAAAACCAATTACAACGCAGAAAACTCAAAATAGACGGAGTCTCCAATTTAAAAAAAAAAAAACAGATTACATTATCATCCTGATCAACTTCCAAACAGCTATTTCGTTTCACGTACTCTTAGTGCTATAGACTAATACTGGAAACTTGGGGACATGTGTCATCGGTGGTGAAGGATATAACATGCACCAGTCATCATTATCACAAATGGGAGAAATTAACGTATAATCAAAGTTTGCTTAAAAATATTTTTTTCTGAAAGAAAAAAAAAATAGCTTCACAAAAAGAAAAGTTACACAATATTTATTTTGTAGTTAATAAATTAACAGTTTATCCCTTTCAAAGCACATGGCACGGTCGTACTCTAGTAAGGATAGAAATAATAATTATTACCAACATTAAGCCAAAACTGCATTTATAATTTCTATAATTTAGAATACTTGGATTTCGGTCCAACTAAAAAAGGAAAATAAAACTTGTTTTAACCTCCGGGTTGTCTGAAAATTGTTTCCCTCAGAACTAAAAGTTTAACTTTTATTAAGTTTTTCTTTTTTATAAGTTCAATGCACTCAAATCGGACTAATTTTCATTAAATAAAGCAGTGTTTATATAAATGTATATTTTACTTATAGGAAATCGGAACTTATAAATTAGTTTTTTGTCATTGTAAACATAACACTATTTTTTCATGTCCTTTTTTAATCATGTTAGAGCGAAATGCAGATGTTTTTAACCATAGACTTGTCGATCCCCCCCCCCCCAAAGCTAAAAGTGTAACTTTTTATTTTATTTTATTTTATTTTGTGTTTTTTAAATGTGCAATGTACTCAAATGGCTCTAATTTATTTTTTGTCACTTTTAAGAATCAAGTTTTCTTAACAACGAAAGAAAACTTTCCATATTTTTTTTTCCCCTTTTTGAATTACGTTAGATTGAAATCAAACTGATAACTACCGGGCAACTCATTTTTTTTTCTTTTTTAATGCTAAAACTGTTTTTTATTAATTCTTTATTTTTTAGAAGCTCAATGCACTCAAACTTTCCTTAATAATGCAATTTTTAGATTAATTTCCATTTTATCTACGGCAAATCGGAACTGCGTTTCACAACAAAGAACAGCAAATAACTTAATGCGAATCATCTTCAAGGGTCAAAATGTTCAAGTTTTAATAATAGATCCGCTCGCACCTAACAGCATTTATTTATGAAGGTTCCGATAAGAGTATCCACTGCCATGACACTGTTCTAATGAATGATGCGTTGCAAGTTGGCACTTTCAATAATGAACTGCGTCATGCTGTCATATTACATTATGAAATGGCTGTTCCAGACTGTTTTAATCGCAAATCCCTTCAGGAAATCTGGGCACTCCTCTAAGCATTTTGACTCCGAGCATTTAATGAGGACGCTCTACATCCCTCGGCAAATTATAACACGGAATAAATTTACAGCAAATTTCTCGCCATGGGAAGTGCGTTGTTGCAAAAATTTGGTATTTGCTGAAGTTGAGTCACTCTGCTAAATATTTCAGTTAATTTTGCAAAGCAAAGCGTGAAATTGTGGAACTCCAGAACTTTGCTGTGATAATAATGTTATGAAGAGGCTCTGAAGATGGGACTTATATTTAACAATTTTTATGCACTTTAATGTTTTTTATCGTGCATAATTCTTTGCGCATACATAAATATGGGTTTTGAAGTGAGCACTTATTTTTCTTTATAAAATATAAATATTGTTTTGATAAACTAAAGTGAAAATAGAGGAACTCGTTTTTATAATGAAGATAATAATGAATAAATATTTATCCCTACTATTCTGTCATTGTTAATATCTTGGGTACTAATTATTTTTTTAAAGTCATAAGGCTTCCAACATGGCCAATTTCAAAAACATCGTGGTTTTTCACCCTCCTCCTCAGAAAAAAGTCAAACCTATTTTAGTCAGATTTCTTTTCGTACATTTTTTAGCCTCCTACCGCACAAGTAAGAACAATTAATTCACAATTTACAAAGGCATAATTAAAAATAATAAAATGAGCTAACTCATCTGTAATAAAACAAAGAAAATAAATGCAACGGACAAATTTACTGGAGTAATTAATTATTTAATATTTCAAAAGATTTTGACGAGAAGAAATTGTGACAATGTCTTCATCTAAACTTCCGTGGGGAATTATTGAACGATAAAACGGTTTTTTTATGCGATTTTGAACACATTACTTGCATTTTACTATTATTTCGGTGGTGTTTTGTCATATCTTTGTGTAACTATAGTTTCTGGGAAGTTTTTTTTTTTTTTTTTTTTTTTTAAATACCAAGTTTGAAAAAATTGACTTTATGCGTGATATTGGAAAAAATACTGCCAAAAAAAAAAAATCACAGCTTTTATGAGGATAATAGCAAGCACTAGAAAAAGTCAATGCATTAGATGATTTATTTGTTTTATTTGCACTTTTCAAAGAAAGTGCTAAAATATATGTAATCAGATTTTAATTTGAAAACAATTTCGTAACTGCATCTGTTGTATTTAATCTTATAAATTAAATACTATCTTTAATGTTTAAAAAGAAGAGGCCTAAAGTTCCAAATATTAAAAGATTAGGGATCTACAAAATCAAACAGTAGTAACTAAATTCGGCTAATTTATCTTACTCTGCATTATAAAAAAAAAATATAGTCCTAATAATAGTTGTAGTTAAGATCCAAATTTAGATGTTAGTATTTTTACACAGAATCATTATATGAACTATAGACAGTCATATAATTCTCATTGGGTAAAATTTCTATTGAAAATATAAAAATAAACAAAAGTTGGGCTAGAGTTTTAGTTACTGATTTTAAAATTATCAGCGATATTTCTATCGACAATCTCAATTGAACTATGTTTCCTGCAGCAGTTTGCGACGAAGTGAGAGATGTTGCTACTGAAAGTATTCCTCTCCACACTCCAAGTATTGTTTTTAATGCATTTTCTCTTTTTATGCATTCCACAGTTTTACCCATATTTAACCTTACAATTGATACGCTATTACGAATTTTAAATTACTTTAAATTTATTTGTGTGTTTTCAAGTTCTATGTACTCGCAAGAGTCATGCAGTGGCACATTTGTGACGGTTTATTTGTGAATGCACTGCATCGTTGCTTAAACAATAAATTTGTGACCTGCCATTTGTGACGTTGTGAACACGTGACTTTCGTAAGTTGCGGCAACCCTTGAAAAATTTAGTGACTTTGAAAGAGCGCCACACAATGGGGTTCCGTATGCCCATCAAGCGACTTGCAAATAAGATCCCATTTTAGTCACCGCTATTAAAGTCTCTGTACTTAAATTATTTTTTGGGTTAACCATTATGTTGTCAAAAGTATGCTTTAGTTTTCTGTTAAAATGGCGTCATTTTCGTTACACATATCAATTCTGGCTTTCTAATTTAATTTGAAACATTCTATTTGCCATTTAAGCACATAAATAGGGAAAATCATATTTTGCTTTGACTTAAATACACGATTTTCTACTTCATTTAAGTCGCATCTGTCTATGCCTTTCTTTTCCTCCTTCTAGTCCATAAAATTTTCAACAAAAGTTTCTGTCAGGTCAGTACTTAAGATAAATCCTTACTGTCTAACTGCCTAGACAAAATCATCTTATCCTTAGAAGCCTGAATTTAAGGCATGGATAATAAATTTTAATTACTGGGTCCCTTTATATATGAACTACCGGAGACGTTTCGCAATGAGTTTTGCGAGCAATGATGAAAACGCTGCGTTTCTCCTTCCGCAGATGGGGCAATTAAATTTGGACTTTAATTAAGACGCGTGACTTGGAACGAACGGATTTATTTGAACTTGCAGGGGAGGATGATTTTCCTCTCAAATAAAGTTCTTAAACAAATGACGGGTTCTGAATCCGGATAAAAATTGTTTGTCATCGAAGTTAAAGATAGGCCTGATGTTTTAATTTTGCAGAGTCGCTGAGATGTTATTAAGAGTAAATCTGTACATCAGCAGTGAACCGTCGTAACTAGCAAACGCGAAATATTTAAGGACTTGCAATGAATCAATCATGATTTTACTCTTTCAATCAAATTATACAAAAGGAACGTCTGGGCACTTTATCTATTGTTTACGTACCCATTTGTAGTTAAAGTTGGAGAAATGATCAAAAAATATATCAAACAGAATGAAAAAAAAAACCAAAACGTTTTTGCTTTGTTGCTATATGCACTGATGTAACAATAGTTTTGATTTATATCATAGAGCTATGTATTTATAATACATGACCCTACATATGTAAACTTTTGTATTATATGAGATTAGAGCTCAGCAACATAACACATTAAGAAACATGCCTTAAAAAATATCGAGTCATTCTACGAATAAAATTAGTCAACTAAAGTTATACGCAAATAATCTAGAAAATTAAAAATAGTATGAGAAAATAAGGTGTGAATAGCATTGCTATAAATCTTTCTTAAGTCGTATTTTATCGTTTGATATAATTTCGTAGAAAAAAGCAGAAAAATGAAGAGTAATGACAAGGTTTTTTGTTTTCTTTTTCTTTTTATTATATACGTATATGATTTCTCAAATGTGTTTTTTTTTTTTTGTGATCAATAACTTAACTTAATAAGTAATCAAATTTCATTGGTAAGTTATCATTTTAAAGATTTCTTTCATCGTTTTCGGCGAAAAATAAGCAGCAACCTTACTTTTTGGCAGCTTTTCAAAACAATCGGTTTATTCTGTTTTTCATTTTTTAGAAATACGTATTGCTTTAATGTATAGCGTTCCACGAGTGTAGTCTTATTGCTCAATTGGTTAAAGCGTTGGTCGCCCTGAGAACGTGAAATCGTGGATTTGATCCCGCAGTGATTATTGTCCTTTTTTATAAGGTCTTTTTTTTTTCCTCTGAAAAATTAAAATCTAGATTTCCAAGCATATGATCTAAAGTCATTTCTGAATCATGATTCATGCAATAAAACTAGGGGGGAAAAAACTGGATTGTAACTTGGTAAATCTCAGCATCATGAAATGATACTTTTTGGAAAGTTTTTTTTTTATTTATTTTTTATTGTCTTTTTAGCAGGGGGAGAGGGGGAGTTCTTTTTTCATGCTTCACAAAACTACAAACGTAAGGCATTGTATTTTTCATCGCCTTTGGCAAAAAATAAACAATTCGCAATGTTACTGTTTCTTTAACTTGACGTTAAAAAAAATCGGATCGCGTGGATCAGTTAGTTTTCCATAAATTTCAAGATTTTTCATATATAAGAATTTTAAATTTTCCTTAATAATTTAATGTTTGATTTTTTTTAAATAAAGCAGCATGATCTCAAATGCAAGCATTAATTCATCTTTTGGCTTAAAATTAACGTGTTTGTTATCCAGAAATTTAAGCGTACACTTTTCCTTTAATCACAAAATAATAAAATATTAAATTCTTTCCTTTGTTTTAAATTTGTGGCAGTACTTTTTAAGGGGTTTCACTTAATGCATCACTATTTTTTCGCACTTTAAAACACATTTTACTGAGTTAAATTATGAAAAGCACAAACTCAAACGTTTTAAAGTCTATTTCTACCCAGCAGGCGCAACTTAAAATATCCCTGCTATATAGTTAACAGTTTTCCCTCACAGTTATTTACATAAAAGTTTTTCTAGTTTTTTAAACATCCTTCGTAATAAATAGTCTACTACTAAAAGTTAAATAAGTGCGAGAATAATAAGCGTTAAAGTAAAGGCTAAAAAAAAAAAATCCCTCAAAGACTCTCCAGAAAATGATACTCTTGCTTTTCTTTGATATCCCTAAGGCCATGCGCTAGCTTGTGTTAAACTACTCTGCAGCCTCATAACACTTCTTACTCAATTTGTTCCCCATCCAAGAGCAATTAGTCTAGTGGGAAAAGAATTATTAAAGTGGGATGGATTTTCCCTCAAGGCTAGAAAGATGGCCGACAACATTTCCTCAACATCTCGAGCTGATAAAACCAGCACTACTTAAAATGAACTGTAGCCTTTTCAAAACTAAGTTTTAAAGTTATGCATCAATTCAAGATTTAATATAACAGAATGGAAAAATAATTGCAAATTACAAGTATTGAAAAAAAAAAAAAAGACTGCAAGAGAACATTTGAGCAGTTAAGCATCAGAAAAACGTACAGAAGAGTATGGGATATTATAGGGTATATCTAGACATTTAGCACCCTTACAACAAAATTGATGTAAATCAAAATTTTGGGAAAACTTATGATCAGTAATCTAAATCTGATGTTCTTTATTTACTATAGAAATCGCACTAACTAGTTACATAACTAGTGTTTGGTGGTGTGAAAATAATATTGTTGCTATTCCATTGTCAGGTGCATTTTTATTAGCATTTTCTCATATTTCCTAATATTTTAATTAAACAGGGGTAAGCATTTTTTTTTTTTTTTACATTTGATACAAATATACTCCTGTATTTTTATTAAACAATTTTGTTATTTAAAATTTAATTTATTCGCATGCGTCACGGGCAGGACATCGAAAGTGAATCTTATGCTGTAATAATATATCAATGTTTAACTAATTTTTAGATTTTGGGAGTCAAGGTTTCAATCTGAAGAAAACATATATCATTTGATGAGAAGAAATTTTTAAACCATTGAAACATTTGTAATGGGCCTGCCACGAGAAAGTTGTTACTTTGTCCCGCAAAAGACGGTTTACATATTTCATTAAAAAGTAACTATTTAAAAAGGTTATGACGAAATCGTTTGCTTAAGGAATCACGCATTTGTTTGTAATTAGTTAAGCAGTAAATTTTTTATCATTACCCTTCTAAACTATCATTTTTAATGATGTATATGAGGCGTTACGTGCGAGACAAAATGAACGATTTCCGTGGAATGGTTCATTATCAATAATAATGTATCATTAAAATGTAATAAGTTATAAGAAAAGTTTCTAATTTTAAGTATGCATATAGACAATAAACTAAACAGTAAACATCACACCATATTTTTTACGCATTTTGTAGTATTTAAAACTAAATTACTTAAAACGACTATTGTGTAAAATATTTTCCTCCAATTCTGTTTACTTTCTTTTACGAAGTAAAGGAAGTATTGTATTCGCGAAAAAAATTTCATCCCAAAATCGGCCTTAATTTCCATTTTGCTTGCGCTTGAGTGAGTGTTTATTTTTTTAACCGAACCACTCGTGGATATATGCCTAAGAAAGTATAAACACCCGAAATATCCATTTTGACGATCCCCGAATTCATAACAACAAGTTATCTCGTGACGTCTGTATGTGCGTATGTGTGTTGTGTACATGCGTATGTATCTCGTATAACCTCATAACGGTATGTACTGGAAAGGTAGAATTTGGGAGGTAAACTCCTTTTGGGGCCTAGTTGTGCACCTACCCTTTTGATTGCATTCGGATGTTCCAAAAGGGGTCTTTTACACTTTTTTGGGGGGAACTCATTTTTAATTTCAATGCAACCTCAAGTAGTGTTATAATTTGCTAAACACTTTGCGATGGATCTCCAAGCTCTTGTCGCAAACTTGGTGAAAATTTTGCGTTTATTTATTTATTTATTTTTTTTCAATCTGGTATAATTTTGGTCACTATCGGCAAAATTTGGAGAGTTAACTTTGAATCACATTAAAATGTCCAATATTGGGAAAAATAATCTGTATAAAACGTTATATTGTTTCAGTTCGCAACAAACTTAGGTTAAAAATATGTAAAGTTTCTTTGCTTACTACAGGGCACTAATATCATTAAAACGGAATTTTGAAATACTTAACCAAAAGTGGTTTATTTGGTAGACAGCGTACTATGGCAAAGATTATCTTATAGACAACATTTCAAGTTTATACGTGAGAAATTAAGAGTTATGCCACGCCCAATAATCCAGACATATGTTATTGAAATACATATTTCAGATAAAGAAGCGATGAAACATCAAACAAACTTATTTGTAAAATGTTCTCTAAACATTAATAAAACATAATATAAGCATTCAAAAGGATTAATGTAAGATCATATAGCTTTTAAAAAATCAGAAAAAAACTCGCTTTTGCGACGAGAATTCGTGACGGGGAAAATGAGACAGTCCCATTCTCCCAGCCCCTATTGCTTTATATTGTCAATCCCAGAATCAAAAATTCTTGTGCGGATAATAATAATAAGCAGACTGTAAAGAGTCCACTACGAAAAAAATCAAGTAATTTATTCAATTAATTAATGGTTAGCAGCTGTTTAAAGTTCATGTCCGGTATACCGGACGCCTCGTCTGAAAGGTTTATATTGGCGTAAAAGGAAGTCATGTGATGCGCACATCAGCTTTTTTTTTTGACTTGTCACGTTCCTGCCGGGGTGCGGTATGCAAAAAATATTGTATCATTATGGAGGGTAAGTGTTGCGGAGTGTAAGGAAAATACGTTTTTTTTACGAGGGTAAGACATTTAGTAGGTAACAAAAGATAATTTAAAAAACAACTAAACATTGATAATTGCTTGAAAACATTTTTTTTTTTTTAAATTTTTGCACATAGTGTCCAGCAACGTTGACACACGCAATTTAACGCCCATCGTTTTATCAGAGCTCCAAATCTAGCTGCCTCAAATCCTTTAGGTTGTGTCTTATCCGTAGTAGGACATCATATGGAATTCCGTCTTTATCTGTTAAAGATGTCTCCAGTATTAGATCATGCGCCTAACAGCCCACAGAAGCACTCAGTGAGGATGACGTTCAAGTTGAAGTCCTACTAACGACGAAACAGCAACCTACAGAGCTTTACGCAACTGGATCTGGGGTTTAGATAAAACAATGGGGTAAGTGTATCAACACCGCCTGGAAAGATAAACGATGTTTTCGTGTAATTATCATCGTATACTGTCTGACCACGGATTGTATGGAATGACAAACATCCGTTTTACAGCCGGAAATGGACGAATCTATTATTTTTTAGCGATGCCAGCTTTTGCAGAAGCAGTCTCATTCAAATGAGTGGAATACCGGCATCAAATTTTTACTTTTCCCCCTCATTCAGATAGATTTGATCTTATCTGGACGTTTGAAAATTCCATACAATTCATAACTGGACAGTACTTTTTCTTTTATGATATTTAGTAAGTTACTTACTGACTTAATCTCGAAAATATTCAACTTACTCTTTTATTTGTCAACTTAGTCAGCTTAGTCAGCTTAGTCAGTTTTTAGTCTTTTATTGAATCAAAATTCCTAAATTGAACACACACCAGACAAAATTCTTTTTGCAGAGGCAATTTCTTCTATCTGATTGGAAGAGGCAGGTTGAACCATATATAACTCGGTAGCTTGGAATTAAAACTTTGGAAACCACTTTGTAATGTACAATATTCAAGTTATTAGCTAACAAGTATTAGCATTAACAACTATGTTAAATTGTAGTCATAAACAATTAAAATAATTAGATATATTGTTAAGATATTATACTGACACAACCACAATTTTAAGAGGTTGATGGGGTAACAAAGTAACATACGAAAATATTCAAAAAGATGGTAATTTGCAGTTTTGTCGTAAACAGTTGTGAAATAAGGAGGAATTTATGAAGAAACCAAAAGTGTAATTCAAGAAACGTTTGCAATTTAATAATCTAATAGCATATTGGCCTGGATTTAAAAGCATACAATATTTATTTACGAGGATAATTTCCTTCCTTGGAAAATAATCGAGAAATAGGCTTGACATTATGTCTGTAATTAAATGATAAAAGATGTAGGAAATTGTCTTTAAAGTCCGTTGTCGTATTTTATGAGTTGAGCATGAGCATATCCCAAACCTACAGACCAATAAGCACAGCGGTTTTTTTCCGTATCTGTAAGCTTACGTTAATCGTTACGTTATTAAACTTCTTCAAAGCGTGAAACAATCAGTGTTATTATTATTAAACCCCTCACATTCATCTACATTTCATATCATTTTTAAAAAAAATTAATTTGTTAGTGATTTAAAAAAGAATGAATAGGTTTTTTTTTTTTTTCATAATTTGGAAAAAAAAATGTTTTGCATTACATTGTTACTGTTATCTTTCTATGAGCATGTGAATTGCACAGGTGGGAGACTTTAAAAGCATGAGTACTTGTACCTTAGAGCTATTTAATCGAATCTGTTGACTTCAGTTGACTGTATTGTGACTTAAGATGCCTCTAAGACGTAACCGGCGGCAGCACGAACAGCTGACGGAGTTTGATAGGGGCCGTATAATAGGCCTCAGAGAAGCACTTTGGTCAAACAGGAGTATCGACCGCCATCTCGGTCGGAGTGATATGGTAGTTGCTCGGTGTTGGCAACAGTGGATCACGAAAGGGAGAGTACCGTTGCAGAGGATCATGGCGTCCCAGGAACACAAATGATCTCGAGGATCGCGCAATCAGAAGAGCGGCAACGTCGGCACCAACAACGTCGCTAACATCAATTCAACGCCACTTACCTCCTTCCAGGCATCCGGTGGTATCAAGGGAAACCATTAGGAGTCACCTGACTGACATTTGCTTAAGGAAGCGACGTCCATTAAGACGCTTACCACCTACCTCACATCACAGACAGTGTCGAGTGGATTTTTAACGACCTCGTGCACCTTGGAGTGAAACATACTGGAGGCATGTGATCTTCAGCGATGAATCCCGATTCAGTCTCAGTGCTGATGATCACTGTACACGTATGTGGAGGCGTACCGGCCAGCGCTCCAATCCGGCATTTGTTGTCGAGCGTTATACAGCCATTCCACGTGGTGTGGCAGTGTGAGGAGCGATTTCTTAGGACACACGATCACCTCTAGTTGTTCTCCAAGGGGCTTTGACAGCTCGCAGATACATGGACAGCATTTTAATACCGATTATTCTGCCTATACTATCAAGTCGCCCAGATGTCATTTATCAGCAGGACACCGCTCGTCCACATACTACGCGTCGCTCTTAACATTGTCTTCAGGGATATGACGTACTCCCATGGCCTGCCAGGTCACCAGACCTTTCGCCAACAGAGCATGTCTGGACGTACTGGGAAGGCAACTGCAGCCATCCCGGGATACAGGGGAATTAACGATGCAGTTGCAAAGATTATGGCATGATCTTATGGCACTTCTTAATAAAATTATCTTTTATTCTGAATTTTTAATCATCTTATCTCCTCAAACACTACATGCCTGCCAAGTTTCGTGAGTGCAGCTCAATTTCTTCTGGGTTCTCTATTTTTTGCGACAGAGTGTAATTTTTGTAAACATACCTTCAACAAGAAACTAGAAGGAATACCTTTCTTACTAACAATTAGATGTAATTTTCTGTAAACATTACTGTAACATGCAATATGAAAGTGTACATAATAAAGTCAAAGCAAACGCCTTAGACACCGAGTAAAGCTAAATAAATCTTAATTGATCATTTCCTAAGTTTATGTTATGATATTCACATCCCAGCTTTTGATGGCCCATTTTTGTTTTAGTCATTTTGTTCCTTTTGACTGTGCATATGATTATATCTTACATTTTGCAACTTTCTCTTTAAATTATTGATTTTCGATTCAACAAAACAATAATTATTATTGTTAAACATCACTTGAATTTAAAAAAGAGAAGAAAAAAAGGCGTGTAGGGTAGACCGGGCACGTTTATGTCTTTTTTCAAAACAAATTACAACTGGAGAACCAACAGTCATAACATATTGATGCTGCTCCCTATCAAATATCCTCACAGGTTTTCAAGCATCAGTCGAGCTTCAGTCTAGCATTCAGAAAGAAAAATCTGTTTTCTACCCAGTCGAGTAAATTTTTGGTTGAACGTTTCGAAGCTTATTGTTAATTAATAATACTTAGTTAAGAAAGAAAAAATATATAAAAATTAGTAGAATTTTATCCTTTTTTGAGAATTGTATTTGTATGAAGTGTGATGTTATTATCATTTTTTTTTCTAGTTCAAAATAAATCCAAACTTGGCGACGGGGAAAGTTTACGCGTTTACATCCGAGCACCTTTATACGCTGTGTCTTACTTCTAAACGTGCCCTGAAGCTTTTTTCGCTCCGAAATGTCTCAATACTTTTTAGTATTTTCATGCTATTTAGTTTTGAAAATCAGTATTTAATTTTTAATCGAATTATAAATTTGTATCTTATAGCTTACAATCATGTAGTGCTGTCTTCCTGCCCGTTCAGCTTTTATTTTATACACTGTTCACTCTGTAATAAATTTGCTTTATTTTAACAATGGTAAGACATTATAGTCAAAACACTAAACACTAACGGAACCACGTTAGTTGTCAAAATAAATATGCGTAAATGTGCCCCGGATCCGGGGCAAGTTTACGCAACCGACTTGGACTCGAAAATATTTTTTTTAACGGTTAAAAACACAAACTGAGCAAGAACTGAATATAACAATTTTGACTCCATTAACTGCTTCATAAAACCGCAATGTCTAAAACTTCCTATGTTAAAACATAAATTTAGAAAATTCATTGAAAAACATCCGCGTAAACGTATCTCAATCTACCCTATATAGTTAATTATTATTTTTTTACAAACTGATGGTTGAAGTAATGTCATTTTTTTATAATAATTTTTTTCTATGTTGATTAGGTACATATACACATGTACACAATATTGCAACATTTCTCATGTGTCTATATTTTTCTCCTTTAGCATGGTATTTCTAGATAGCCTTGTAATTTTTATGAAGACAAAAAATCCTTGGATTAAACGTCTACTAATAAATTGAAAATAAACTCAACTAAAAAGTGCTTCTAAATTAGTATGCTGAGCTTGCGCTATCCCCTAACATTTTTAAATTTTCAAATCTAGCTAACCAAAAGTAATTTATTAACAATAATATGAAAATTAGATTTACTTTTGAAATAATTTTGGGAAAATTAGGAACTTGAAGAAAGAAAAATTCATTTCTCAGAAATACGCTGCTAACTACTTCCTCTAAAGTCGAAATTAAGAGAGAAAAAATGATGGAGGAATGAGTAGTGCTTAAAACAATCATGATCATTAATCGACCCTGCCGAATTAGCATCCAGACATAAACAGCCGATTAATCAGCAAATGGCAATCGGCGAAATTTGATTATCGGAGCATCCCTTAATACAGATAATAGTAAATACATCTGAGTTTGAATAATTTTTGTCCAACTAAAACCAATTAGTGTCACAAAGTCAACCGAACCGATACCGATATTATAACACTTGAGAACTGTTTGAATTTGTTAAGGATGTCCAAGCCAAATAGGCACTTAAAGGATCTTGAACATGTCCCAATGCTAATAAACGTTAAATGTTTTTAAATGCATCACAAGAAGTTAACTACGCGAGACATGCAGAACAATTTATGTTATCAAACACAATCTAATATGTTTTACAGTAAGATAGATAGATATGCAAACAACAAACTTACGTAAGTAATAGTAGTGGATGCTTTTCGCGAAACGTGATTAATTCATATAAATTTCATTTAAATAATTTTTAATATTAAAAATTTCAATTTTGGTAGCAGGATTAATTACATTAAAAAAGGATTTTCAAATATTTAATCAATATCTAAGATAAAAGAAAACCCTCTACTGAATACTATAAGAATGTATCTTAACTTTCCTCAAATCCTACTTGACATTTCGTTCTCAACAAAGAAAATATTCAGAATCTAAATATTTACGCTTCTCATTCATATCTAAATAAATATCTTGACAAATAATACCATTTAAGATTGGCGACTATTTTTTTAAATTTTGATATTTTAAATTTAAAAGGGAAATAGGCTAAATATTTAACATAAAAACCATACTTAATACTTAAAAAAAATAAGCACAAGAAGCAGCGTAAACAGACGTCAAGAAATATATTTTTATATTTAAAAAAAGGCAATAAAAATTTGAATCTAAATAATTTTATTAAAGTTCAAGAACCTTTCTGACTCGACATCTAAAATTTTAAATTACCGCTAAATTCATTTTTGCCTTTCACCTGTGTTACGGCTGTTCTAAAACTGACGAGCCCAAACAATTGCAAAACTGCAGTATCTACATGTTGTAACCTGTAGTTCGGTATGTAGTTCCAATTAACGTGAGTTGCAGAAACATAGTCACCTACTTGTAATATTCACCTCACAATATTATCGTTTTTAAAAACTATTACTATTTAGAATTTACTATGTGTTTTTTCATGATGTTTAACGTATACGTTCTGTTAATTATGTAGCACATATAGAAGAATTTAATTCCCAGTTTTAAAAGCAATGTTTGCCGCGTCTTGAACGGCTATTTTGACCAGTCGAGGAAAGTACCAATCAGACGCTCCATTCGTCGATTGAAGCCTTCTTTAACCAATCAGCATGATTCAATCCCTGGTTGGAGCTGTCTGTCTGAGGTTTAACTCGGCTGCTTAGTTTGCCCTTTGAATGTAACCACTTGTTTTATAGGAAAATTAATAATTGTTCTAGACGTATTATAGATTGGAAAAAATAAATAAAACTGCAGAAAATGTAAAAAAAAAAGAACTTTATTATTGAAAAATTCCAAAAACTCGATCACTGATATTATTTCTAAAAATATTTCTATGTAGCATGAAGTCAGTCTTTAATTAACAGAAACAAACAGGCAAGTTCCCCGAAAAGCAACAGACGTCTTGTGATGTAGACGCAAGCAGTATTGTGATCTTGGGTCGCAGACGATCCAGGCTAAAAATGTTTTTGGAAACTCAGTGAAACGCTGGCTCCTTCCTGGCTTAGTGGGAGGCGAGAGAACCAAAAGGAGATGCGGATCTTCATTTGGAATCTATCGTTGTTGCAGAAGATCCAGGCTAAAAAATGTTCTTGGAAACTCAATCAAACGCTGGCTCCTTCCTGGCTTGAGAGGGAGGCGAGAGAGCCAAAAGGAGATGCGGATCTTCAATTGGAATCCATCGTTAAAGGCAATCTGAAGTCTGTAAGTAAATCTAAAGGGTCGCAGACGATCCAGGCTAAAAATGTTCTTGGAAACTCAATGAAACGCTGGCTCCTTTCTGGCTTGAGAGGGAGGCGAGAGAGCCAAAAGGAGATGCGGATCTTCAATTGGAATCCATCGTTTAAGGCAATCTGAAGTCTGTAAGTAATCTAAAGGGTCGCAGACGATCCAGGCTAAAAATGTTCTTGGAAAATCAATGAAGCGCTGGCTCCTTCCTGCCTTGAGAGGGAGGCGAGAGAGCCAAAAGGAGATGCGAATCGTCAGTAAGTGTCCATCATTGAAAGCGATCTGGAATCTGTAAGATATCTGGGTGTCGCAGACGATCCAGGCTGAAGATATTCTTGGAAAAATCCATGAAGCGCTGACTCCTTTCTGGCTAGAGAAGGAGGCAAGATAGCCAAAAGGAGATGCGAATCTTCACTTAAAAGTAATTACGCAAGTCAATCTCCAAACCCGGAGGTCGCAGACTATTCGACTTCTTGGCAGACGAAATTTTCTTGGTTGACGACAGGTAAGGCGCCGCAGGTGAAGAACCACTCATTATGAGGAAGATGCTTCACTTTCGTTTCTTGTTTTTCCACGTCAATAAAATTTGCTTCAGGTAGATTTGTGGTTTCTTTTAAAAATATTTCTCTCAGATTGCAGTACCAAGTTCACAATAGAAAACAACTTCTTCAAAAAAATGGGTTCAGATTTGTGTAAAAGCTTTAAAGTCTTGAGTTTAATCTTGATTTAGCATCATCCAATATGGTGCGAATATCTCGCAAAATTTGTTCCGTTGACTGCATGGATTTAAGTGGAACAAGAACATAAGATTCGTGACGATTATCAGCGTCACGGTTGTTAGGAATATCAACAGGATCCTGTGAGCCATCATCACTGCAATGAAATTTAGAACATAAATGAATTGGCGAAAATAAATTTTATTAAAAGAAAATTGATCATCAGAATGGAGGCAGTAAATTTCGTCCTAACATAGTTTTTGTCTTTAGAATCTTGATTTAGCACATACAATGTGCTTACTCAATCTTCATTTTACACGCTTTTTTAAAAAAACAGGACATACGAAAGTTTTTTTTAGTCCCCATTGGCAGGTGATGATAAATAATTTTTTAGGTTAACATCAGCATTTTAAAAGTTTTGTGGCGAATAAATTAACCTACGTTATAATGCATTTTCAAGTAAAGTGAGAATATAATAGCAAAATACAAAGATAGGGTGACACAGTGGGAGGGGGAGAGGAGAGATTAAACTCCTCTTTCAAACCCTTGTTTTAAACACACATTATCAAAGCTAGTATGTTAATACTCGTACTTGCTTGAACTACGAACTGCTATCTTTCTTCCAACTCCCGCGACAGTTACGAGTAATTTATTCTAGGAAATCTTTAAGTTGTTCTACTAAATATTTTTAGCATAAAATGCCAGTTGTTTCTTAAATTTTTAATGAGAAAACAGAATAGGTTTTTTTTAAGCCCTATTGTTCATAATAATAAGACGAAGAAAAGTGGAGTGGTTGAATATATTCCACATCTGCTTTCCAGAAATTTCAAGAAAAGTAAGAAAATCTAATGTAATTATTAAGTATCCGGACAGCTTTTTAGTTTTTAATGAAGAGATAGAAAGACACGTACCAGTTTTGATTCCATTTCTTGTAGAGGATTGCAAACGCGGCCGTCCCGGCAAGAAGCCCGGCCGAAAGCAAAGCAGCTTTATAGTAGTTCATTATCTGGAAAAAAAAACGAAAATGTTAATTTATGTAAATATCTATCAAAAAAATTTCATGCAAAAAGAACGTTATCTATTGAGCAGAAAAACAAAAAAAAAAAAAAAAAAATGCCGTCCTCCCCCTCCCCCCAAGTAAAACGTTTTTCCATTCGTTTCTAATTTCCATGTTTAACTTTGAAAAAACGTCATAATATTTTATATCATCAACTACTTGCATATTTTTCTAAATATTAAAAAAAAAAGTTTTTATGTCCGCCCTTTTTAGAGTTCAAAAATCAAGTGTTTACTTTATTTCTTGTAAAAGAAAAATACAACACTTTATCTTAGATTTGAGCTCGCAAGGTTAAAAGCCCTAGATATTCAATATAGATGTAGTTTTAAAATCATGAATAAAATAATTTCATTAAATCTGCAATTAGCGGAGTGTTCAGATATTTTCCAGGAGATAATTTTTAGCCGAAGAACTGAATTTTTCTTTATTAATTTCAAAATAATAGAAAAATATATTGAACACCTAACTTCCTCTTACGCCTATTAAATTAAATTGATGTTTTTAGTCACTCATAAAAATTAACTGACGTGATAATGTACGCACCTTAGAAGTGATGTTTCCTAAATGTACAATTTTTTTTATGACACTTTTCTAAGGAATAATCGAAAAGTATTTTTAATGATTAACTAGATGCAGAAAAGAAATTTAGTTTTTTTATCGAAATATTTCATTAAATATCGCTAATTTTCCCAAACATACTCCTAATTCAAAATACCATGAGCCAAACTGTTCACCGACTTGGCGGTTCACGCTAAATCAGCGAAAAATACTTAGCGATACATCATTACATGGTCGCCAATTTATGACAATGAAAAAAGATCGATTTGCGTCCCTCTTTTAGAAACAATCTGACGCAAGCAAAAAGGTTGCTGCGTAGCTAGATATTATTCTATCTCCTTTTAAAAATTGAACCTTTTCCGACAAGCTGTTTTTGCGGGATGCTAATTTTCCTGCATACATATGTACGATCAAAAGAACGTACGATAATTAATTTGAGAATGGTGAAAAAATATATCTTGTATGAACATAAAGAGTATGATCTTTAAAAAAAACGAACTTTTTAGTGATGGGACAAAATAAGCGTGATAACATGTTTTAAAACTAATACTTCTTCTAAATAGCATCTATCAAAACATCGTTTTGAACAATCATTTGAATTTATTCTTAGACTTCTGAAGTTCCGTTTTGGAAATGTTCCTTAGCACATGTGCCACAATGCTTGAGTTGCTGGAAAAACATTGTAAAAAGCAGAAAAGTTATTTGTGTCCTCAATCGACCTCCGTATTCACTTGATATATTATTGTTTCTCCATTTTCTGTTACTAAAACTGAAAACTACTCATAGAAGAGCGTATGAAGATGCTGTTCCAGACTTACAAACAGCCGTGACACAGGTCTTATAGAACATTCTCAAAACCGAGTTAAAAATTTTGTGGACAAATTGGTTTACGGTTTTAAACATTGTATCGAGATAACTGAATCCTATTTTGAATAAATATTTGCTATAAAAAATACTACCAGGCCTATTTTATAATATCACGAAAACGTTAGTTTCTTTCGGATCACACCGTTTAAGTTCGTAAGAATTAGACATGCGCAATTGGAGGTAACGAAAAAAACTGCCCATTTTTTTATTCGGAGTTGAGTAAAATCAGACATTTAGGTCGAAATTTAAGGGATTATATTTTATGGAAAACAAGAGTTCCTGAACTCAAAAATAAAATAAAATGCACTGATTTACAGCATATGAATTAAATAGTTCAAGCAATGTATCACTAATTTTTAAAATGTTTTTAAGTTCACTTATTTCTCTGTTTGGAGTAAACTTCCGTAGATGAATTTGGCAAGGATCATAGCGTGGTAATTCTTTTCGTGGTATTTGTTTTCAGTAAATTTAATTGAAAAGAAAATACTCGAGTCCAAAGCGTCATTCTATAGTATAAACAAATATGATGGGGACTACTACTTGTGAGACTGTTAAATCATCTATGTTTTTTGGTTACCCAAAAAAAAATAAAGGTACATGTATTTGAGTACTTGCGTTATTACTAAACAAAGGGGTATGCTATAGGGCGGTAACTATATACTGCTATAGGGCGGTAACTTACTGAATATACCTGCCTTGACTTCAATATTCGAGTTTCACTCGTCTGGTGAGTGCTAATTCTGTATTAGCTACCAGTTTGTTTGGCACTCTAGGCTTCCTTAAGAGGTTTTCCACCTCCAGCTCAGTTACTCCTATGCCGGGCTGATGAGTACTAATAAGCACGAGACTGCAGTCCTCGGCTGGAATTGACTGAGCTGGCGGTGTATTTCATGTATAGGGGGATGGCACTTTCAAATGTTAAGGAAGGCGATATTTTTGTTAGTGACAATTATCATAAACTTCTTCTGAACTGTATGCAACTTGTGTAAGAAACAACTATATAATAATGCCTCAGATGGAGCAAAAAAGTATTCTATTTTCTGCCTTAATTTTTCGCAAACTCACACTGAAAAATCCTTTAGCGATTCATTTTTTTCGAATTTCAACGTTGATTCAATGAGCCGCTAAATATCGCCAATAACACCAAATTAGCCTCAGATTCAAAACGTCATTTTTGTCGCCAAATTTGGCGATATATCGCGAAATTGGCGACATAAACTTGGCGACAAAAAACTTTGCGAACTTGTCACCAATACTATAGTCTACATTAAATTTAACACCAATTTGCACGATACAATGTTAAAGCAATCTATTTGAAACATCCGAATGCAATCCAATTGGAAGGTTCACAACTAGACCTAACTTAGAGGCTGCAAAATTTCAACCTCCATTGGAGTTATACAAAATGGTTTTAAGAAATGAAAAGTTACCTCAATATCCAATAGAAAAATCGCAGAGAAATCACTTTGATGTTAGTAACTCGAAAGTTCTTCTCCAAATGACGAAAAGCGATTCTTGGGAGCGAAATATTGTTGAGATAACAAACAAATACCATTGTTATAAGAAAAGTAAAATATTGATATATTATTCATTTTATGCAACAATAGAAATACAACTGTTTGTTGGTGCGAATTTGCTAGAATTAATGAAAACATTGAAAATATGAAAAAAATCAATATTAAAATATTTTTAAAGGTACTTTTTTTTAATTGAGAAAAAAAATCTAGCTTCAATTTTTCTTGATTTCAAGTTTAAACATTGCTTAAAAACAGCTTTTATATTAAAACTATCACCATAGTTGATAACTAATCTAAAACGTATACACATCCTTATATTGGCATAATAAAAGCACTAGTCACTCCATCACTAATTACTCGCTACATTTGGATCGATTATGTTTCAAAGCTGCAACATTTAAACGTTTTTGAAACAAATATTGAAACAGATCCTTTTATAATTTCGTTTAAATGTCTTTCAAATACGTTCAGGACACATTACCATCAAGGAGCAATATTAAGTACCAAGTATATCATACTTGAATTGGTATTAAATTAGTTTTCAAAACCCATTCTTCACACACTCCATTTGTTAAAAGTTCAGTTCGTCCCTACTAATAATAAAGCTGAAAGTCTCTCTGTCTGGATTTCTGTCCGGATCTCTGTGAGATCCCGACAGAGATCCGGACAGAAATCGCATAGCGCTTATTTTCGCGCCAAATTTCGTGAATATCGGCGCGTTATGCGCATATCGGATAAACCGTTCGGCCGATATTCACGAGATTTCGCACAGAATTAGTCTGTAGCATGGGGGTGTGCACGTTGAAGCGATTTTCTAAAAATTCAGTTTTGTTATTTTTCTATTCCAATTTTAAAAACATTTTATTTTGCAAATCATCATCAACGTGGAAGTGAAAATTACGAGATAATCATAAAGTGGAACCCTAACATGGGCGAGCCATTTAACATAGCAAATTGGCGAGAAATTCATCATCCGTTCTTTGTAATTATACAGGCGAACCAAATGACCTATTAATTTCCTAGTACGGGCAACGCCGTGCGGGGACCGCTAGTTAGAAATATAGCCGATTTTTCTATGGTATACTGGTGGTAGAGCCCTTACAAAATGGGGAGTGGTTTAAAAGAGTGAGAGCTATGAATTTTTGTGACCAATTTGAATCAAATATTCAGCACAGAAGGAGGGAATGTTGATTAGCTAGACCGCATCTACAAGATACAACTTAGTTGAATCAGCTTTCAAAAGAGCGGTTATCATGAAGGTGTAGCATTAATGAGTCGTTTAGCATTCTTCACATGGCATTCAGTTCATCAGGCACATGTGCTCCTACCATCTACCATTCTTATCTCATTCAGTTGAATCAACTTTTTAGTGAATTCAACTCATTGAGGCATTGCTAAGCTTTTCCCCTACACTCGAGTAAACTATTTGAGTCAACTCGCTGCAGTCTTAACAGCGCTGTGGAACAGCTTCTCAAATAAATTCGGCTTAGTTAAAAAAAATGGCTTATTTAAATAACAAGTAACCCTAACCAAATGTAAATCCCTGATTGGAATAAAACTTTTCGCGTTATATGACTTAAAAATATTGAACCTTTTTTTTTTTTTCAAATGTGCAACAAACACCCCAAAAATTTACCCCAAAATGTCGAATAATGTGGAATTAGAGGGTACAGTACATTCTTTTATTTGACATACTTCAATATTTGAGTTGAACCGAACCATTGCTTCGGTCACTCGTCTGGTCAGTGCTAATTCTGTATTAGCTACCAGTTTGTTTGGCACTCTTGGCCTCCTTAAGAAGTTCTCCACCTCCAGCTCAGTCACTCCTATGCCGGGCTGATGAGTGCTAATAAGCACGAAACTACAGTCCTCGGCTGGAATTGACTGAGCTGACGGTGTATTTCATGCACTTCTGCCTTATCCCTGGCTTTAGGGCGGTAACTTACTGAACATTTCTAAATTGACCTCAGAAAAGTCTTTTCATTGAGAAGCAACCATGGTTTTAAAAATAATAAACAAAAGAATATTGATAAAAGTTAATAATAATACGAGATTTTCGCCACAGTGTTAAATAAATACAAAACCAAAAGTTACTTCTATGTCAGACGCTGTCTTGACAACTACTTTAAAACGATACTGTAAAGCAAAAGATGCCATAACTTTAATTTTTATTTATTGTCATGTTTTACAATTCCAAAAAAAAAAAAAAAAAACATAGTTAGAAAAATAATTATTTTACAAAAAACTAAAATTATTTCCGAGAGAAGTAGGATTTTAATTTATATAATGTTCAAATAATAAAAAAGCAACGGAAAAAAAATTATATTTAAAGCTTGTTTTTTAATTTTTATTGCATGATTTTAAATTTGTTACATAATTTCCTTTAAAAAAACAAGGTTTTTTACTATCATCTTTGCACTTTACTATCGCATTGGAATACCTATTTCTACTATCGATTACTTTAAGGTAGGTGAACACCCTAATTTTCGAAAAAAAATGATTTTGAGACTTAGAAATTTATGGAAGCCTAGTGCTAGAACTAGACTAGAAGACTCTAAAGCTAGAACAAAACTAGAAGACTCTAAAACTAGAAGAAATTTACTAAACTCAAATACACTGCTTATAACTGAAATTTACTTTTTCTTTCTTGATTTTCTCATAACCACGTTTTAAAGGTTTAATTTACGCCAACAGCTTTAACGAAAAAAGTGTTATCTTTAGAGATTTGAAACTTTGCAAACATGGTAATTGAACAAATTAGTGTGATATCAACCTCAAAAAGTTGATGTACATGTAATATGTGATTTTGAAATTTAATGATCAATTAAACTTAGGGGGCAGAAAGCAATTATTTGAAAAAATTGTACATTTAATACAGGAATTTTGTTGAGCTTAATCTTTTTACTTTATATCCAACTTTATCCTTTAAAAAGCATCTGTTATTTTTCAATCCAAGATTCGCTTTAACCAGTTGTTCGATTTTCCTTTGTTTTATACTCTTAAGAAATAATATTGTTTCTTTATCTAATAACTTCAAGGCTTTTGACAAGAGTTTGATCTACGAATATATTGTTTAATAACGGAACAATAAGGTAAATGTCATTGATTTTTGTACTTAAATGTATTTCAAAAATGTCAATCAAAAAAAGTTTTAAACATATGTCCTACATTAACAAACAAATTATAATAATTTGTTAGCATGTTTTTTTTAATAGTGCATGATGTGAGACTAACACTGGAATTGTTCCTCGCGGTGCAATATTTTTTTTATATGAAGTTATTTTAAGTACTTATAAAACTAAAATGCGCATAAAGTTTTTCAGCAAATTTTCACTATATATTTGTATTGTTGTTTTAAATATTTTCATATTTTAAATCCATTTTATCAACGCATTTTCTTTCATATATGATTTTTCCCTTAAGGAGAAAAACAAAACTTCGTTATATACCTTTTACTTTAAAATATTTCAGCTTTGAGAAAGGGAAGCTTTCATTTAAAGTGTGCTTCTTTTTCACATCAAATATTTTCCTTTCCACCCTAAATAAAGGAAGAGATTCGGTGGCAGTTCCGTATTTAGACTGACAGCACTTCTCCCTAGAGATTTTCGATTGCTGGAAAAACATACAAAATGTCAAAGCAGATTATAACTCTTTCTTCCAGGAATATATGGACCTGTAAAAAAAAATCTTTATTTTGATGGGATAATATTTAAAGTATATTTTGGTCATTTTTATATTTATTAAATGCGAGTTTCTAACGAAAGAAATCTTATTTTTTAACTTAAAATAAAACAAAGTAATCAAAAGAAAAAAAAAGAATGATTAACAACTGAAACTTTGAACAACATGCGCAGCAATTTTTACTAAACGTTACTCTAATTTAACGACCTAATTTAGCCTATGTCATTTATAACTATTGAAAAGTCGTTTCTTATCAAACAAAAGTCAGTATGCATGTATTTTGAATTTTTTTTTTAAAGTTAACTTCTTGTTAAGTTTTAAAAAGAATTACATTATCGAGCCCTTTTTTGCACCTCATGTTTGTTATTTTTTTTCCACGTGGTAACAAACCAGTCTGGTTAGAGAAAAATGGTTTAGTTGGTATCTTCGCTGTTATTCATAAGTCCCAGGGTTCGAAAATATCATGATATTTTCGGAAATATCGAAAATATCCCATATTTTGATATATATATATATATATATCGGATATTTTGATATATATCCAATATTTTCAATTAGCACAAACTAAAGTTTTCAAAATAGTAAATGCATTCTCAAATCACTATTAAATTTCGTACATTACAATTTCAAATTGTAGACTTAAAATTAAGGTTTCTTTCATTATTTATATCTAATGTTTCAGTTTACATTTTTATCAATTTTAACGGAGTTAATTTAGCATTAGCTGCTTGACTCATTTTTCTTTTGTTAACTACTGTTACAGTTATATGATTCAGAAATAAATAATATGCATTACTCGGCTCCCAGTCGTATTTTCTTTTTTTCTGAGCAATGTTTAAAATTTAAGTAGTCACTTTTAGTGTGAATTATAATTGTTAAATTACTAATAATTTTATGCTTATAAAACACAAGTAAAAAAGGAATTTGTATTACTTTGTTATAATAGTGATGTATTATACATTATAAAAATATAGTAAATAACTTTTTGGTTATTTTTAATAATAAATGAACGATATTACTATAATTAACCTACTTTTGTTTTGAAAATACCATAGTTGAAAAAATAAATATCGAAAATATCAAAATATCATGGTATCTTCAAAATAAATATCGGATATATATCGTAAAATATATCATGATCTATATCGACTGATATATATCGGCTCACCCTGATAAGTCCAAACTTTTATTTGGGTAGAACCAGGGGGGGGGGGGTACCAAGAATAGCAGTGCCATATTAATGCTGGTACATTATTTATTATAGTCTACCATGAAAATAAATAAGAAAGTTTAAGTCTACTTAAATGTATAATATATTCGTAGTAAAGAGGATTGAATGCATAAGAGCTTAATTAATTTTATTATTTTTAATGGCTGTCATACTTAAAAATTTAAATAATAGTTCATACAAACATAAAAATGAATTACTATTTACAACATCTTTTACAGTTAGATGAAGGAAAAAATGCGGTAGGATGAATGCGGAATGAGTACGGACATAAAAAGAAGCCTACAAATTTCAACGGTTAAAGGAACAAAATATTGTAAAACTTTTAACAACTGACAATATACTCCGGAATTAAAGAGTAACGTATTCATAACCCAGTGAAAAAAAGATGGAGGAAAGTAATTTAGTTTTCAAATAAATATGTGTATGCATTATTCATCATTGTGAATTAAATCCGTGCATCCGTTGCTCTGCAAGTTTTGCACCCCAAGAATAAAGGAAGGAGATACTTTAAATCTAGACGAGTAAATTATTTAAATTTCAGTATCCACTCTTTCTCATTTAATATTCATGAAGAAAGGACACTGGGGTGTTTGTTGATGGACTTCAGAATTAGGTGGATTGTTGAGTACAAAAGAAAGTTTCGACTTTATCATGTTGTCTAACAGAATCGAAATTTTGTTTGTAAACGGTAACTTGTATTAAAATTAGAGTATTTTTGTACTGATAGGAATCTCCCTAAATAAGGAGAACTAAGTAGTAAGGGTAGGAAGTTTCTCGAGAAAGTTGTTTTGACGTAGAAAGAATTACCGACTTGTTTAACAGCTGAGTTTTTTTTTTTTTTTTAGCGTAAAAGAATTCATGCTTTTTCATGTACTATCTCTGCACAGTTTGATTGTTTTTGTATTTTTTGGAACCTTTGTGGGGAAAAAGGATATAAAGCAGTCGGAAGCTTCTGTAAGTAGGACACATAAAAAATAAAAGTTTAAAATCTTTATCCCCACATTGCTGCTCTTGTACCAATATGTAAAGAAAACTACCAAACTAAAATATAGATGAATCGGATTATGTTTAGGGGACGTTTTAAACCGAAATTCGTATATTTTTACTCTTTGCTTGTAAAAGTTCATCTATTACAGGTTACTTTGAATCAATAACTATTACAGTATACTTAAATTATTGCAAAATGTCTTGAGAACCTTCTTTAATTGGTTCTACTGCACTATTTCTTTCAAACTCCCAAGAATGTAATGCTCATGGCCAATGATGTTATACAAATCTTAGTAAAATAGCAGAAAATACTGTATGTAGCATTTCAGAAACTTGTATCATGACGTTTATAAATGTGAAATCTTTATCTCATAATATTTCGCCACTTAACTATAACATTAGTGAAATTTTTTCATCGGAGCAACGTTGTTTTAGTAAAAACTACAATATATTCATGTTAAACTAGCTTCTTAAGGGCGGTTCACTTATCGGCCGTCCGTCCCGTCCATCCCGTTTTTTGACAAGACGGAGTGCCAACGAAAACATTGTAGCATTCACATACGGTCTCCGGATATGAGTCACGTGGCTTAATTCACCCATGAGAGAGAAGAGTGCGCTGCTTGGCGGAAACCAGTGACAAGCTGCTCTACTTTTGATGGCCGTCAGATATCAAGGTTCTTCTCATCGAAACTGGTACCGTCCTAGATGGCTTGCTGTCATGGCAAACAGCAAGGACAACCTGTTTAGGGAGGAGGAAAAACGGCATGGACGGTCGATAAGTGAACAGTCCCTAGGGCCTGTTCACACATCGGCAGTCCGTTCCGTCCATCACGTTTTTTTCCTCCCGAAACAGGTTTTCTTTGCCGGTTGCCATAACAGAGTCATCTTGGATGGGGCCGGTTTCGATCAGAACTTTGATATCTGACGGCCGTCAAAAGTAGAACGGATTCATTGGTTTCCGCCAAACGACGCGCTCTTCTGTCTGGCGGGTGAATTCAGTCACGTGATTGATGTACGGCGACCGTATGTGAATGCTACTCTGCTTTCGTCGGCAGTCCGTTACGTCAAAAAACGGATGGACGGGACGGACGGCCTATAGTGTGCTAGATCTTTTAGTTATTGTATCGTTCTTGTTTATAAACGTTAAATAGTCACAAAATCAACTGATTTTTTTTTGTATATTTTAATATTGTATGGAACAAAGGCAGGTTCTTAGAGATTAAGATTTTTAATATTAAAATTTTCAGATCACCCAAGCATGCAATTATAAATTGCATATCTGTGAATCTTCAGAGCAAATAATATTGTAAAGCTGTCAAACGTTTCTTGAGACATGACTTTTTCAGCACAGAAAAAGAAGTTTTACCTTTATAATTTACTAAAACTTCGTCCGGAACAACCAGAAAATTACCCAACTAATGCGAGCAGCTTTAGAACGTTGGTTAAATTCTTGCGTATGGAGGTCTCGGGTTCTAACCCAGAAAGACAGAGACCGCACAAAAACCAAACGTATTCCCTTTACTTTTCTTCTGTTTCTAAAAGAAAATTGAATATTCTTCAATATTTTTTGTTTTTCCAGCTGGAGGTTCTGGGGCATTTTTTAAACATGCTGTTCGACGTTCGACCATAATGGGCGTGGAAAATTCTTAAACCGCCATTTAATGCGGTACCAAATGAATAAGTCCAGAAAGGAGGGGGGATGATTTCGGCTTATTTGATGTGATATTTTAGTGTAAAATTCGCAAAATAATAATAAGTTTTAAATTCTATTATTGCAACGCTTGTGAGAAGAAGTTAACTCCCCTAATAGCTAATGAAAGTGAACTTTTTCCTAGTTCACTTTTCCCTTTTAATCTGTAGTAGAACATTATGTAGTCATAATTGAGCTTATTGATTTCGACATAAGGTAACTTTTTGGCAGTAAAACTATTGCTTACTATACGAGATACGATCTCACTCCCAGTTTAACCCAGTCATTTTTTGTAGGAGCATTGCTCAAGTATACAGTCACTCATAAAAGTTAGAGTATTTTCTTATTTTTCTAAATTAACGTCAAATATTAAGTGAATCGCGCTAAAGGTTTTTTAAGTAACGGTAGAAAAGAATTTCTCATTAAAAAAAAAAAAAAAACTTTTCGCTACGTGCAATCTCTCTCTCTCTCTCTCTCTCTCTCTCTCTCTCTCTATATATATATATATATATATATATATATATATATATATATATATATATATATATATATATATATATATATTAGGGTGTCCCAAAAAAATGAAAGTTATTTTTTTTAAACACATACCTTCTTATTTTTTTCCTTTTACATCAAAACCGTTGTAAAAAAAGTTTCATGCAATTTGAAGCACGGTAACCCGTGCCGACTTGCGCCTAAAGGCCTAAACGTGCAAATAGCATGTGTATTCATAAACAAGCGAACGCTGGCGACGCGATACTTTGCGAAGCTCAAAACAGCTGTAAATAGTACACAGAACACAAATGAAAACAGAAAAAACATATGTTGGGGAGGGGGGGGGTATCCGTGGCAATTTTCAAACCGTCAAACGTGTCAGTACGAATACATTCCGGTCAGCGAGCGCAATATAGTCGTTCCATAGGGAACGAAACATGGGACTGGAGTTGCGAAGTTCGAAAAAAGAGATATTTTTAATAGGAGTCGTAAAACACCAAATTACAGGTTTGAAACTTCCCTCTAACGGGCAAGTTCTGTCTGTTTTGTTTTATAACATTCGAGAAGTAAATTTAACCATCAGTGAAAGTGCAAATCTCGCTATTCCAAAATGCATCACCTTTTGGGAAAAGGCACGCATTCCCACCAAATCGTTGCCAAATTGTGTGAATAACCTTAAAAATCTGTATCAAATTTAGAGAGACTTACAAAAAAATACAAAACAAAAAACTGCAAGAAGTATTCAGGCAGAGCTGTCAAAGAAGAAAACAGGCGCATGAAATACGATTCCGCTTCAACATCCTCGGAATTGTATGAACCTGTACAAGAAAATTCCTCTTCGAGCTCTAGTAAAAATATTAATTCAGAAGATTTCCCTGAAACATATAAAGCGGTACCTGGAACAAGTTTATCAGAACCTGGAACTAGTATATTAGAACCTGGAACTAGTATATCAGAACCTGGAACAAGTATATCAGAACCTGGAACAAGTATTCCAGAACCTGGAACAAGTATTCCAGAACCTGGAACAAGAATTATCAGAACCTGGAACAAGTAAATATGTAATGAGGAACGATTTTATTACTCCGAAGTCAGTTGATGCATTGGACAGGTGTTTATTCTTGAAGCTACTATTGACGCACTTGGGTGTAACACTGATGAATTTCCCATAGGTATCTTCAATTCAAAGAATTCGAATCGAAAAGCGGAAGGAGCATGATGAAAGAATAAAATTGGTTTTCAGTACGAGGTACCACATGTAGTGAATTTACCTTGGGATATGTAAATGTTGCCTGCTTTGAGCGCTCAAAAATCAAATGAATATCGGTTATATATGGTTCTTTCATAAGGATGTGACAAACAACTCGTTGCTGAGTCTAAACTGGATAGTTCTACAAGAAAAGAACAAAAACAGGCTGTTTGAAATGCAGTTTTATATTGGAATCTTGAAGACAAAGTTCAAAACTCTTTTGTTGTGATACTGCAGCTTCCAAAACGGGTCCTTTCAGTAGCTCTTGCGCTATTCTTGAGCAAATATTTGATAGAGAAATGCTTTCCTTTGCTTGCCGCCATCATATATATGAACTGATCTATCCCACTAAAATACAATGCTATGGAGGAGCTGCGGAGTTGTTCCGAATTGTACATTAACTTGGAAAATTTATTTGACTTTTACCGTGCTGAACTCGCTAATATTACGGTCAGGGATGGCTATAAAGAGTTGATAGAACTGCCTATCATATTTTTAGGTGGAGATACAGAAAATGAATTTAAAATAAGACCACCGGGAGTCATGCTCCAAGCTCGATGGACGACTCGAGCGATTTACTCCCTTCAACTATTACTATTTAGTTCACAACTAAAATTAGATACGAAGGAAAATGAAACATTGTTATGTGTCCTTTTTTGGTAGTAAGAATATACGTGAAACCATGGCTTCAATGCATTTCGGCACTCAAAGCACCCAACAAAGATTTGTGCTTTTTGAAAAAGTGTACGAAAATGTGGACCCAATTATTTCAAAAGCTGCTCTACAAAAATTCAACCAGCTTTTATGGTATGGTCAATAATATTTCATTCTTTGATGTGATAAAGACTGTTTCAATGTTAAGAGCAGTAAGCGATGCAGCTGAAAAAGAGGTAAAAATGATGCAGGACTTTCATGGTTTGCTTACAGCTGATGAGGAACAAAAACAATGTGTATTTCGTTGCGTTTAAGAGCACCAGAAGCTGTATCCTAACTGCAAAAAGCAAACATTGAAATAAAAATATGTACAGTAATGTTTCTTGTAGTCTAATATTGTTGTAAATATCTGCTTTAAATAAATTGATGTCACGTGTAGTAAAGAATTATACAGTTAGCAGTATTTTCACTGTAGTCGCTGTACAGGATTTCAGGTTCAACTTTGACCTGAACCAACTTTGGTTCAAGTCGGCACGGGTTCCCGTTATTTTACTGCAATAAAACTTTTTTCTCATGTTTCTGAAGTGAAAAGGAAAAAATTTGGAGGGTATGCGTATTCGGTTTCACAAATTTTTTTTTCGCCATTATATCTTGGGACACCCTAATATATATATATTATATTAATTATTGCTTTAATCATCTGACATTTTATGGTTTAAGAGCCTCATAGTTTTTTTTTCTTTGGTTTTGCGAAAGTAGTTGCTCCGATAAGTTTCTGTGGAGTAACAATATTATTATTTATCGCTTGACTGTCGTTTCAGAAATTTGAGTTGACATATTTTAGCCAATAAAAGCGAATAATGAGTAATACAGTTCTGAAAAACAAGTAATGCCGATACCATTAATGTAACAATGACGAAAGTAATAGGTCTTTCTAAAGTAATTAACCTTTATTATAGGTCATAGGTCTTCATAGGCGGTCGTTATTATCCGAAATGCATGTTTGCTGTCAACAACGCGTATCCCTTGTTACTATTTATAAAATATTCCGTCTTTACTTCTAGAATTCTCCAACCTGATCCTGATATTTCATTTCAAAAAGAAGAGAATGCTTGCTTTTAAATTTTGCAAAGAAAGGGGACTAATGTCAATGATATACTAGAAAACAGCAATATTGAACGCAGCGGTATTAGGTACTCTTTGCTTGAATCTATCCATTGAAATACATTGACGTCGATGAGATGACGTTGGTATAAAATCGTGTGAAAAAAAAATAAGTCTCTGATATGTCAGAGTCTGTAACACTGCTTAAAGCGAATGACACATTGGAACATTTAAGTGTTATTGTTCATAAAAGAATAGTTTTGGAGACTAAAAGTCTGTGGTTGTGTGCAAAATACATAATATCTTAGAGACGTCAGGCTTCAACATTATGTGAAACAAATGATGTCTCAGGAAAAGTATTCCAAGTATGTAAAACAGATGGATAAGGGCCATCAAACGTCTTAATACTGTCACTGAGGTAAAGTTACAGTCAATATATCATACCTGTAAGTACTTTTATTCATTAGGGGATAATGTACCCAACTGCGTCATATGTATAGAGACATTACATAATCTATTTTTCCAGCCATTCCGTCAAAAATTATAGAAAAATGGAAATTTAAGACTAAAATGCACCTTACACTAATCTTTTACTTTTTTTTACAAAATATACTAAGAGACAAATAGATGATTATTAATCATAGCATTTAAAATTCAACGCTGTAATGAAAAAATAAGTGTATATTGAAGTATTTTTTAAAATCTTTTCTTTAAAGAATTTTCTTTAAATTATGCAAATTCTTCATAATGTATCAGAAAACAAGTTTTAACTGATATTCTTGAATTAAATTCGAATTTTATTTGAAAAATAAACGAGTTTGATGGCGACAAACATGTTCTGATATGCAAATATGTTACAGTTCTTACCTCAGGAATCTAATAAAACCGTCAAATATACTCTTTATTTTTTCATTAGAAAAAAAATATGGTGATTTAAAGTAATTACATAAAGAATTTGTTTACGCCTGTCTAAATAACACTTTTAATTAAACATAATTAATCAAGCATGTTCAGATGCTTAATTTGTTTCTTGTCGTGAAGAAAAGAAACGTTTTTCTAGTCTTTAAAATAAATATTCATTTGATTTTAAATTGTAGGAATAAAATATTTTTAAGTAAAATCTGAGAAAATTGAGAACAGTTATGTCCATGTAAAACTTTTAATCTCGAATATGCAGGAAAATACTTCGGATGGGAACATTTATTTTGTTATATGTATTATTATCCTTGATTTTACTCGATGATTTTGCTCCAAAACTATTTTTATTATTAGAACTAATATTAAAACTAACTCTAATATTTTGAAAAAATTCATGTGACTGCTCGAAATGCGTTTTTAACCAAATGGGTTAAAGAGATAAACTAATAAATCAAAAATGTGCACATGGTATGCAAAATATTGGAAAATACTTAATGGCATAGCTGCTAAAGTTAAGCATAAGCATGCCGTCGGAAGGAAAATCGAAGTATTCGCATTTTTTTTTAAATTCTTTTATTTTTCTTTTTTTTGCATTTTTGTCCTCTTTTGTACTTGATCTTTGTCGTGCAAGCTTGACTATTTGGTTTCCGCCAAAAAAATAAAGCACATAAAAAAAGTCTAATTCCTAAATATCTCTATTGTTAGAACTTAATCCAAAACGTGTTTCCTTAAATGTGTCAAAACCTCAATTCTGCAGATACTTTGCTTTACTTCTCTAAGGCAAAAACCAACTCAGTTTAACTGCCTAGATAAAATTGATTTCAAACTATTGATAATACATCAACAAATAACGAAATCCTTAAAAAATCCCTAATTTGTCCGAGCGGGAATCCCAGGTGATCACTTGACTGCTCGTGTCTTTCATCTAGTCAGATAGTAGTGCAAGATTGAACATATTTTTTCAAGAAAACATATTATTATCAAATGTATATAAATATATGTTCAAAACCATTAAATTCGTGTGAAGTACTAACAGCTCCACCCTGAAGTGGATCTATATATTTTTAGCCAACAATTGAGATGGTCAAATCGACCAATATACCCTTTTTCGATAGAACCGTATGAAAAATTTAATGCACGATAACCCCAAAGACTGCGTAAACGAGCTGATGTGTGCATCACATGACTTCCTTTCCCACCAATTTAATGTTATTTCAACATTATTGGCAATTTTAATGTGATTCAGTGGTTGACTCTCTAAATATCACCAACAGTGGATAAATTGAAAAGAAAAGAAATCGCTAAATTTGTCGCCAGGTTGGCGACAAAATCTCGGCGACCAAAAGACTGGCGATACATTGCCAAGTGTCCGCGAAATTATAACAACACTTGTTTGCCTTGAAATTAACAATTATCCCCCCCCCCCAAAAAAAGGTGCAAAAGACACCTTTAAAAGCACCCGCATGCAACCAAAAGGGAAGGTGCATAAGTAGACCCCACTAGGAGTCTACGTACCAAATTTCAACTTTCTAGTACACACCGCTCTTGAGTTTTCCACACACATACGCACATACGTATATACAGATGTCACGAGGAAACTCGTTGTAATTAACTCGGGAATCGTCAAAATTGATACTTCGGGCGTCTATAAGGTATCTATGCATGTGTTGTTGAGTAAAAAAAAAAATCAACATTCATTCGGGGCTGAGCAAAATGGAAATTAAGGTCGATTTTTGAGTGAAAATTTTTCTCGAATACAATACTTCCTTCTTTATAGTAAAGGGAAGAAAAAAGACCTTATTGCATGAAATGATGTTGCTTCCGTCTTACTACCAAACGGTACGACCTTAAGAGTCACGGATCCGGACGAAATTCTGGATTTAGGAGCATTCCCACTAGATATGAGCCCAGGTTAAGCGGTTTGACTGCATAGGCCCTAGTTCGGTTGTAATGGGGGTCCAAATTTTCTGGTTTCGCTCCGGAAAAGCAATGGCTTTCCTTTGAAATAAACCTTTTTTCACTCTTTTCTTGATATTGCGTTGCAGTATCGGCTAACTAAATGCATTCAGAGTATAGAATAAATTTCACTGCACCTACGTTGAACTAACAAGAGACGCGACAAATGTTGGAAAAGCTAATATTGGGCCAAAGTTTCAAATCCCCCCCCCCCAAAAAAAACCCTATTGCAATTCCGGAGCCAAATAAGCAAATTTAGTCCCTCCTTGGTGCCAAACTAGAACCTATGCACTCAATCTATTTTACCTGGGCTCATATCTAATACGAATTGACCTAAATCCGGAAGTTTATCTAGATTCATGATCTTCAAGATTTTGCCGTCTGAACCACAATGATTGGTAGAACTCCACAGAATTGCAATGGCGTTTTCATTGGAATTAGAAACTTTGGGACAATTTCTAACCTTCCAAGACATTCAGCGTCTCTTGTCAGTACAAAGGGGAAGGGGGGGGGTGTACATTTACTCTGTGTTGTGAATCCATTTAATTGACTCATACTGCAATGCAAATGCCAGAAAATAGTAAAAAAAGTTTAATTTCAAAGGAAAAACCTTTGCTTCCTGGACTCAATTAACAACTTTGGACCCTAGTTGCAGCCGAACTAGGGCCTATGAAGTCAAACCGTTTTACCAATGTTCATATCTAGTGGAAATCAACCTAAATCCAGAATTTTGTACATATCTGTGACCCTCAAGTTCGTGCCATTTGATAGTTACTTAAAAGATCAAGTTTTGCCAATGTGCGACGGTCAACGCACCGCAGATGTGAAGAATGCATTGCTACTGATGGTCGTTCTTTCAAGATTGTTCTGTATATTTTTGCTCTTTCTGCAATTTTTTGAATATAATTAAAGTTGGACATTTGTTTTTCACCTCAGATAATCGATTTTTTCTTCACATGAGCTCTTGTAACAAATCTTGAAGTGCTAACTACAAAACGGAACTACCTTGAGGGTCACAGATCTGGATGAAATTCCGGATTTACATAATTTCGCATTAGATATGAACCTAGGTAAAGCGGTAGGACTGCATAGGCTCCTTTTCGGCTGCAACGGGGTCCAAAGTTGCTGTTTGAGTCCAGAAAAGTAATGGTTTTTCCTTTGAAATTAAACTTTCTTAACCCTTTTCTTGATTTGAATTACCGTATGTGTCAATTAAATGCACTCACAAAATACCCCCCCCCCCCCATTTCATTGTACTGACAAGAGAAGTCGAATGTCTTCGGAGGGTAGATGTTGTCCCAAAATTTCAAATTCTTATAATGACGCCATTTCAATTCTGGAGTCCCGTAAATCAATGTAGTGCATACGGCAAAAGCTTGGTAAATATCTTTAAGAAATCTTTGATATCTGAATATCTATTACATCTATTTTTGAATATCTTTGATAAATATCTTATCCCCCCATGTCTATTATATCTATTTTTGAATATCTTTGATAAATATCTTATCCCCCCATTTCTTTGTACTGACAAGAGAAGTCGAATGTCTTCGAAGGGTAGATGTTGTCCCAAAATTTCAAATTCTTATAATGACGCCATTTCAATTCTGGAGTCCCGTAAATCAATGTAGTGCATACGGCAAAAACTTGAGGGTCATTAATTTGGATAAATTCCTGGGTTTGGGTCAATTTGTACTAGATATGAGCCCAGATAAAATAGTTTGAATACATCTACACAGGTTTTAGTTCGCCTGTAAGAAGGGTCAAACTTTGCAGGTTTGGTCCCGGAGCTGCAATAGCATTTCCTTTGGACTTTTAAATTTTGGCACAGTATTTGCTTTTCTAACATCTGTCGCGTCTTTTGTTAGTACAACATAGAGGCAGAGGAATTTACTCTATACTGTGAATACATTCAGTTAAGTGATATTGCCATGCAATATCAAGAAAAGAGTAAAATAAGGTTAATATCAAAGGAAAAACCATTGCATTCTGGAGCCAAACTAAAAACTTTGGACACGCATTACGGCCGAACTAGGACCTATGCAGTCCAACCGAACCGCTTTACCTGGGCTCGGAATCTAATATCTAATCGGAACTAACCTAAATCCAGAGTTTCGTCCAGATCCGTGGCCCTCAAAGATATTTATCAAGCGCTTTGAAACACCCTGTATGTGTCCAGATGATCGGAAAGTAAAGCGTCCGATTATTGAAGGAGGTTAAAGGGACGAACGCATTTGCAGTATAGTGCTTGTTTAGATATGCTACGTGAAGTCGGGCAGTCAAAACAATAAACTAATGCATTAGGCTGCTTTCAGCTCCGATTTCAGAGTATGCAGAGTTGTATTTTAAGCAGATGCATTGCTGCTTTCTTTTTAAGGCGATAAAATACAGTTGAGTCCGCTAAATGGAATAGGCAATTTGTCAGGAAAAATTATTCTAATAAGCAGGATATTCCATTATCCGGGATAAAAATAACACACATTAACGGTGTAGTACATTGGAATTTTATTACATTAAGCGGTATATTCTATTACACGATATTCCATTAAGCGGGCTCGACTGTACTTCACTGCGTTTTTTAGACAAGTGAAACTCATTTTCTAAGAGTAAAATGCAAAAACACACTAAAGACCATAAGCAGTAGCATTTATACAAAATACTAACTTCTTGAAGATGAAATAAATATATCAAGTAAGAAGCAATCTTATGTAATTTTGATTTTAAACGTTTCGGAATGAACACCCTTTAGATTGAAACCCAAAGAATTCATATGATTTTTTTTTCTAAAATCTGCAGTAGGGTGGGTTGAAAAATAATGAAATTTTTAAAACTTCATTTGGAGCGCTAGTCAACAGTTGCTTAGCATTAATTGCAATAAACGTAAAAATATTATCAAGTTTGATCAACTGAAAGATATTTCTACTTATGCAGGTATTGTTCTAAGAATAGGAAAGAAAGATGAACTTCCAAAACATTTATGCAAACGTTTTTTTCCTTTTAATACCATTGAAATACCTTTTTTTTACACTATTTTGAAATATAAATTGTATACATTGTTTAAAGTTTTTTTTATACGCACTTAAGTCTTAAAGATTCGCGAAATTTTCCAAAAATTGACTTTTTTACGCTATTTTTGCATATTGCAATTTTTCCTGTTACGTTCCAGTTATTATTTTCGTTGAAATGAATGTGCGCAATGCAGCTTTTAGATGGAAATGAAACTATTATTTTGAATCAGCAACAGCCCAGAACCCACCACCAGAGGGTGGTGCATTCCAAGGTCCTTTGCAGAAAGTAAAACACTTTTCAGAAATGACAAAACTGCAAAAAATGATTCAAAAAAAAATTTTTTAAATCATATAATAACTGCAACTATAAATGTATTGTAAACATGTAAATACCATGGCTGAGTGAATGGGAAGGGCGGAATGGAACGCGAAATGCAACCACCTTATTGTGATGGGTTCTGGGCTGTTAATGTAATGAAATATAAACGCATTTAAAAAAATCACACGAAGAGCAGCATTTTGCATATTCATAGTAAAAAAATGAATCACCTAACTATACAAAATATGTATTGAAATGTGCAAGGGAAAAACTTTTAAATATGTGACTTTTTGGTTACAGCTTACGTGCGAACAAAAAATTGTAAATAATGTAAATAATTTTAAAGATATGTGAAAAGAGGTTTAAAAGAAGCATGTGAATGGAAGAATAACAAAATTTTAATCATTTGTATTCTTTTTTGATTGAGAAATTCAAGCTTTGATAAATGCCTCAAGGAGTTGTTCAAATTTGAAAATATGTTATTCGTGTATTGTACTTACAGATACGCAATTTTTAGCGGTTATTCCAGATCAATTTTCCAACTTTTAATTTGTTTAACTCAATTTAATGACACCCTAATGTGCAAGTGTATATGTCTCAGCACATTGTTTCATAAGTTTTAGGAAGGACAGAAAGTAATTTACAGACTAAACAATACAGCTAGGTTAGGATTTTTTTTTCTTTGAAAAAATACTCATTTCCCGTACTACTGTGCCGTAAATATTAGATGGTAAATCCGCTCTACTGTTATAAATTGGCAGGGAAAAAAATCTTCGCTTCAGAACATTGGCAAGCAGTTACTGTATTTTGCATAAGATAAGTTCATTTTTAAAGCACTTTCTGGAGAACCTGGAGAGGTTGAGATTTGCATTAAAGTAAAACGGCCATGCATAAGTTATATCTTCAAAATTAAAGTACAGCATCTGCTGCTGCTTTACAAAACGTATTTCAACGAATAAAGCGAAAAACGACGAAGAAATGTTGTAAATACAGAGGAGAAAATTATTCAGATTTTTGAGCTCTTACTTTGAATTAAGCATTTGTGTAAATAAGAAATCGTCTACGGTAGATATAGGAATTTAGAAGCCATATTAGGGTAGTGCTTCAGTTTCTAAAAATTATGAAAACAGCAAAAAATAGTTATGATTTTTTTTAATTTAACTAAAATAAATTTCTTTAAAATTGGGTTAAATACTGTTTGGCAGTTCTCGTTAAAGTTAGAACATTCTATTTGTTTTCAAAACGCAATTTTAAACTTTGCTTAGTAACATAATTGCAGATCTTAAAAACAATTGATTGGGAAAAAATCAAACGGAGTTTCAACAGATGCAAAAATTGTAAGGAGTTTTAATATTCAATTGGGATTTGTAACAAACACGTACAAGTGAATGTGCGCGTTTTTGCAAAAAGTCAATCGTCAATTTAAAAAAACGTTTGTGTGTTTATGATTTTTTTTACTTGTTGCAGGGGAGAGCAGAGTAATGTTTTCCAATTATAACTTGGAATGTTTTAACAGATTTTGGTTATACTTGAACCAAAAAAAACTAAAAATAAATAGTGCATACCTTTGTATAACTTAGATAAAATAATCAGCTTTCTAGTAGATGACCAAATATGGATTAATTTTATTTTCCCAAAGCACTTCAAGTCCGTCAAAGTGCAACATGTGAGGGGAACTTTGTCACATGAAATTTTGAAAGGAAAAAATAGTTCAGCATTGAGTATCTTTTTAAATTATGTTTATAACAGTTTACATTAAATGTTACGTTTGTAACTAATTACATAACCAATAATTATCTTAATTAATTTTGATTATATACTCTATTGTGATCATATAATCAAACATAATGTTACTCACTAGTAGCCTAGTTATACAGGCTTAGTCACTTAAAAGTTTAATCTTACTCATATGAGCTACTATTTTTACAAACGTAGAAGACGGACATTTTTTATCGTCACATTTTTTGCATGTATCCATATTTTTGTGTTTTTATAAATTGCATCCATATTTTTGACAAAGTGTCCCAAATTGTTTTTTGACAAAGTAACTCAAATGTATTTGTTTCGTTCCGACTCTGACAATGTTTACCTCTGTTTCGAAAAACAAGGAGGGGTAATTGGCGCTAAATTGAGTTGAGAAACTTTCTTGGTAGTTCTTCAAAAATATTCCAACTAAAATCCGAGCCAATAACACGTCTACTTTTCACTAAACTCCCCTAAAAAAGGTAAACAGAGTCAAGGTCACAACTCAACTAACCAGAGCTGCACTATACAAATACATTAATGTGGTGATGTGGTATCTTCTAAGACATTGTATTAAGAACTCGAACTCTTGTGAACTATGTTTTTATTGTTCCTACCTGCGTAGATTGTGCGCGACGCGACCAGTGTTGGTGGGAATGGTGAAACAGTATGATGTGATGAGTGGATGAAGAGGATGTATCGATGTTGATGATTTAGTATATAATTTGTGATTTATGTTCTTGAATTTGTCTTGTGCCGTTCGGTATTAAGTATCTATCAGTGAAAGATGTAGTCATTATGTTTTGTTGTGTAAAGAATACTGCTGGACCAGCTGCGATCATTACATTAATGTATAGCTAATTAAGTAATAATGGGGGTAAAATATTATTCACACACTTTCAATTGATAGTGGCAAAGAAATAAAATGCCAATTACCAAATAAAAAAGTTTACTTTAAGCACTTAATAACAGAGAAACAATCTTGGTCAAGTTCACTCGCACACGAGATTGTTTGTGCACGGCTGCAGCGACCTTGGGTTAGTTATGAAATTTATGTCCATCGTTACAATTTTTCTTAAATCAACTTATGAAAAAGTACCCATGTGAAAAAGTACCCTACTCTCCCCTACAAATAATTATAAAGTGTTTTAACTACCGTCATATGAATTACACGTTGCCACTTATTTTTCAATAAAAATCACATGTTTGTTTAGAGATCAACAAATTGAAGGAATTATTAAATGATTTTTATGTACCACTAAACTAATAGGGTAAGAAGGCTTATATTTTATGTTTTGCGCAGCGAGGTTAAATAGTATTGTTAAAAACGATAAAATTATTAATTAGAAGTGTCTCTAGAACTTATAATTAATAAGAGTAATTTTTTCCTCCTAATGGGAAATAAATAGTTTCGGAAAAGAAAAAAATGCAGCTTTTTTTTATATTTTAATTGATAGTGTATTATTCAAATCATATTTCTCGGTAGTTTTTTAGCACACAAATTTAAAACAATCTATTAAGTTTAAAAAACTCATGTTGAAATCATATCAACCTCTAATCTTCATTTAGTATATTTGTTAGAATTATATAACAAGAAGTTCTAAGCGAGACTACTTTTCCGTGCACCAGCATTTGCCATTAAAAGAAAAAAAGTATAGTTTGAGAAAAACCTAACCTGTGTTTAGGCTACGTAATTTAAATCACAGCAATACGAGATTGCGTGTTTAAATTTGCTTTCAACTTTTGTCATTTACCAAATCATAATTGTAAATAAAAATGAAAACATGAAAATAAATGTTATTTGGAAAAAATAAAACCGTTTGCAGCTCTCACTATCAGAAAAGATAAAGCACTGCGAATTTTATTTTATTTTCGGTTGCCAAACAAAAAAAAAACCCTTACTCTGAAAAAAAAAAACTTGCATAATAAAAACACATGTGCTTTAAAAATCACTTTATTTTGATTCAAACATACAAGTTGTTATTTCGCCAGTTTTAAATAAATGAAAAACAGCACCTATTTTTGAAAGTTTTTTACTTATTTCTTAAAATCAAATTTTAGGACAAAATGTTTAGAATTTTCTCTTTTCTCCATTTTATTTGACTAAAGAGTACTTTTTTGGGCAATCTAGAATTTCATTTTTCCTTTGATTTTATTTTTAAAAGTTTGTAATGCAGGCGTCCATGTCCTTTGGAATCAAACTATGTATCTATAAACGATCTTCTTAACTTTACACAATCCTTTTAACTCCAAAACATCATACAGCACACAACAACCAGCATTCAGTACGAAGCATCCAGCCCCTGGCATCGTGGGCGCCATTATGCAAAATTTTAAGGGGGTGGAGGGCTCAGATATTTTTCCTATGCTTTATCAGGAAATATTTTCGTGGAAACAGATTTCAGTACAAATTAGATAGTCATTAAAATTTGACATTTTTAATAACTTATTCATTAATGGCTGGAGAAGAAATTTTTTGACATTTTTGCAAAGAAAAATGTACTTGAAGCAAGGAACTTCTAATTATTTCCAGGGGGGAGGGGGCTTGAGCCCCCACTTGCTCCCCTATATGGGCGCCCATGCCTGCCATTCACATGTATTTTCACGTTTTGAATTCAAATTATAGTTGCGATAAAAACCATTAGTAGAAACAAGAAACCCAACGATTAGTGTCCAATCGCAATTGGTGATTACTTAAAACATAATTTGAATTCAAGATCTCAAAATTCAAACTATTATTTATTTATTTTTTATTCTATTCGTTTTTTTTTTTCGATAACAAGGTTTGGATATTGTCCGTTGCTATTAATGTTGAACAAGTTTTGAATTGTTCAAGGAATAAGGTTAAAATATTCAACTAAGCATCTTATTCAGATACTAGAAAATCACACGTCAAGGTATGATGGGTGAAAAAAGCTTCTACATTTGAACGAAAAAATTGCCTGTTTGCTGATATTTTGATTGTTAAAATTTTAACCCTAACAACAGTAGATCAACCCTAAACTCCAGTAGATAGCCTTAACTGTTGAATCACTTTTTCGATTCTTCATTCACCTAAAATGGGACTTCGCAGTAAAACAGTTACGTTACCGGATCCAGTTTAGCTTTAAAAAATAATGATTTTCCTGAATGTCAAAATTTGCGAGAGAATATCACCAAATTGTCATGCTATGGCACGAGTGTCATTGCTACCGACGTTAGAGCGTTACTCGATCAGTGAATTGGCTATTATTGATGTTCTTCATTAAGAGTTTTTTCCAACTAAGTTTGTTAGGAGTAAATTCGCCTTTAAGTTTGAGATCTATGTTTGCCTTTAGCGCCTGCGGCTAAGGTAATGTCCAAACATTTAAAACTGTTTAATGAATTTCTTTGTTTTTAAATTGAAATCACATAACGAAATCTTGGGGTGAGGATATCCTAAACGAGACCTTTTTACGGGGGATGAAATAAACTTTTTTTTTCAAACCGGATAATTTTCTCAAAATTAGTAAGGGAAAGGCGTGGAGGCCTGCAGACGAATATTTTCCCCAGTTCAGACCCCTACTTTTTAATTCTAATGTAACGAAATTCTTTAAATAATTCTTTTTTATTCGGCCTCTTTTTTTACGCCAAAACCTCCTTTTTTTCTAAATACTTTGGTTTTAAAAGATATGTGAGCATTTCAATATCAATCCACATGTGAAATGGATATTAAACAGCTTAATCATTGCGAATGTGGGACTTGAGTATGGGTATCAATACGGTACATTTAAGAGGCCAATATCTATTTTTCTGAATACTGAATTCATTTCTGCATAGAATCGTATTTAGTAAATTGTAAACAAGTAATTGCAATTACGTTTGTACGAACATTGTTTACTATCGTTTGTTTTTACTTTTAACTTTATTGCGGAATTTGTTACAGCGGCGATTCTCGAAAAAATGTCTCGTGCGTAACATTAAGTTTTTTATTTTTCCAGCTAACCAAAGCCTTCAAAAAACAATGCTGCTGGAAATAACACATGCTTTAATATACTTTCAAAGCATAAGAGTTAATCCCAAATTTAATTAATAGTTACTTAAATAAAATAAAAAACTCAGGGTTACACACCGGAAATTTTTTCGAGGATCGCCCACAACACGTTTCTTCCAAAAAAAATTATTTTATTATAATTTTAAAACGACATAACAATCTTTTTCCCTGTGAAACACGTAATCTTTTTGATTATTTTGTAATGTTTTCTTGTGCGAAGATGGTACAAAAATTCCTTATTAGAAATAAGCTTCTGAATGTCTCCGGATTGAAAGGTATCCCCTTAGCCAGAATCAAGAACAGTCACGAGAAATGTGAGCTGATTATTTTATCTCATTATGTTTTCCTTTTTTAGAAGAAGACTTCATTAAAATGAAACGCACATTCATAAACGGGGTTTTTTCTTTCTTTTTTCAAGCGGACTATTATTGTCAATCTTTCATGAATAACTTTGTGAAGATTAAAGAGTCAAAAAATGCTCTTTAAAAAGACAAAAACTACTTTTACCTGCAATTTTGCAAATCATCATATACCCTAGAACACTTTTTGTTAACCCAGTTAAGCTGCTATCAGCGAAATTAAGTTTGTTCACTGCTTGACAATTGCTAAGGAACAAGTGATTTGCTCAAATTTGTGCTTCAGACAGCTGGCTAATGGAAATAAATTCAAAATGAAGTGGCATGGTAGATCAAGGCTCGTTATCTGCAAAAGAATCAGTGCATACAAACTCAAGATTCGTACGAAAATTCACGCTGTTTATTGTTTGACAAAAATAGTGCTGGATGCTGAAAAAGTTTTTTCTCTGAAATTCTGTTTGGTTCTTGAAATATTTAAATGTAAAATGCCAGCAAGAAATCATTTTATAGCCTACAATCGTGGACGAGCAGTTGGACGACTGGAAGCAGGTCAAAGTGTCACCATTGTAGCTACTGAAATGGGTGTAACAAAAAGTGCCATCTCGCGATTAAAGAAGACCACTGAGGGTGGAAATGCTTTGAAACAGCATGCCGGGGGTCGTGGTAGAAACACCACACCTTCAGAGGATCGCTATGTAGCTCTCGTGGCAAAAAGGTACAGAAAATTCTCTCCTGGAGGGACAGCTGCAAATTTTACATCCGCTACCAGTGCACATGTTTCTGCAAGAACTATCTCATGGCGATTTAAAAATGTTGGATTGTATGCACGGAAGAGCGTACGATGCATCCCACTTCAACCACGCCATCGTCGAGAGAGATTACGCTGCTGTAAGGAACATGTTGGTTGGGATCGTCAAAATTGGTCTAGAGTGATGTTCTCTGAGGAATCTCGTCTCAGTGTGACAGGTTATTCTGGTCACCAACTACTGTGGTGAGAGCGTGGAACACGTTATGTACAAAAATTTGTTTGTGAACGTGATCGGTACGGCCCGGGCGTGAGGGTGCGGGCGGGCATCTTGCGCAATGGCGAAACAGCACTTCACATTTTTGAACAAAGAAGCGTTACGTCGCAAAGATATTGCAGAGAAGTTATACTGGATTATGTTCGTCTTTTTAGGGGGCCTGTAGGTCCAGACTTTCTTTTTATGGCTGGCAATGCGCTTCCACACAGTAGCATTAAAGTATCAGACACACTGCAAAGTGAAAACATTCTCCGTATGTAGTGACCTGCGTTCTCTAACGACTTAAATCCAATTGAACATGCCTGCGAGGGTCTTGAAAGGGTGTTACGCAAAGAACCGTCCCTCCCAGAACAGCACAAGAACACAAATCTGCCTTGAGAGAGGAGTGGGAATATATCCCCAAGAAACTCCTCGATAATTTAGTGGGGAGTATGGAAAACAGATGCAAAATGTGCATTAGTGTCCATGGTAATCACACGTCATACTAAAGTACTCATGTCTCCATCATTTTGACTTAGATCAGTTTTTTGTTGTTGTTTGAAAATCATATAAGTAGGATTTTTTTTTTAATTTTAAGTTTTTAATTAATTGATGCAGTAATATCTGTACTATTTCGTACTTATAATAAAGGCTCATCCTCCCAACTAACTATGTACTTAGTTCTGTTTGTTTAATCATTGTCTGTTCTTAAATATTCCAGAAAACGTAATTGTTCCTTAGCATTTATCAAGCAGTGTAATTGCAGTAATTGTCATGTTACTTTAAGAAGAAAATGAATTGTACGTTTTGGAAACGGATATATATCAGTTTCTGATATGAAGTAGAACTAGTCGAAAAATTTTAGGCTGCTACTTTATATTAGTATTTTGAATTTTCGAACTAAATGTGAACAAAAATTTAACAGAAATATGTTTTGTAATTTGTATGCAAAATAACTCACACATTTTTATTTTTCAAACTTAAGATGCAATTCCTGTTTTTGAGGTAACTTATGTCAGTGACTCAAATGCTATTTGCATTTTAAATTAGCTTTTCTACTTGTGACATAATTTTTTTTTTGAAAATCCTGTTTTTATCTTGATGGCTAGGAATTAATCTTATACTGTCTCTATACTATGTCTGCTCTATGTTCTTACAGCAGGGTCATGAAATTGCCAAGGACATAAGTTTGGTGAAGTGAAGTACATAATCAAATGAACATACAACGTGCATTAAATAACAATAATTTACTTAAATAGCATTAGTGCCTATAGTAATTGACCAAAAAGCCGGCTCATTGCAGGCATTTATAAAACCTGACAAGAAAAAAAGATTCAGCAGGCAAAAAAAAACTTGTATCTTAACAGGCAGAGCAGTACCGACTTCTCACCACGTCGAAAGCGATATAACTTAGTGGTTTTGCTGAACTGCCAGTTGAAAAGAAAATGGGAAAGAAAGAAAATTCTTACTCGCGGCTTTAAGCCGTTTCGGTAAAATTCCTTTGTGGACGCAAGAAATATGCGATAATTTTCTGAAATTGACTTTTGAAAAGTAAATAAGTTAACCGTTTGTCTTATTGCGATGAAATTTCAGTCCATGGGTCTTTATGTATAATATAATTGTAATATTTTTGTTATGTTTTTAAATGGTGCATATTCTTTATAGAAAAAAAAATCTCGAAGACAAAGAAACAAAATTAAAAAATATCCACTTTTCAGACACAAAAAATTCACTAGTTAAACTTACAAATACGGGAAAAAAAGTCAGGGTTAAAAATCAGGGCTGCAGAGTCGAAAGGAAAATGCGCGACTCCGTTTCTTAGAATATTAACCCCTCGGACTTCTTTACCCGATACCAATTTGGGAATTTCAAACGATGTAACTCATAATTCTTAACCAAAAATTGACTCCAACTCTGAATCTACATCACTGATTATTGGAACTGGCTTTTTTCATTGCATGTTGATTAGGGTGGTCCAAAATTTCGAAGGTGAAAATTTTTTGAGTCCTACCCTTCCATTTTGTTTCAATGTATTAAAAAATAAATCAGACAAAATTTGAAAACATTTCGATAATATTTAGAGGTAGCTCAACGCAGTTAAAGTTTTCATCATTGCTGAATAGAACGCATACGACACACAACCATTGACTTCACTAAGGTAAAATACAATTGCTATTCTTATTAACAAGAAAACAATTGCTTTATAAAATTGCTATTTTATATAGAGACTTAACAATAGTCATTATGAAAATACTTTTGTAATTACAAGTAAATACATAAAATCTATTACTTTAACAGTCGTGATCGAATAAATTTTCAACTTGTTGTTGCTTATGTATGTGTTCTTAATTGTTTTGGTTTTGATTTCACCACTGCTGGAATGGCAGTTTGCACTTATTTTTGAAATGCATGTCTCTTTACTTTAAAATAACTGAGCATGGCAAATACATCAATTAGATCAAAATCAGAGGTTTATCTTCTTAGTTCAACCATAAGTGAGCTGACAGGTAGTAAACTACCTTCAATTCTTATGACATTGGATATGTTTCTTCATAACCATATTGAATTAAAGAAAACCGTAAGAGAATCTTCAAGAAATAACAAAATTTCGACAGAAAGCCAGAATACCCATACAAAGACCCCAAAACTGTCAGCCCAAGTTAGAAAAATTTGATTAACAATGGAAGTTATTGAAAAAAAAAGAAGTACAGTGACACAAAAAAATAAAGAAGGTGAGCTTTGCAGGACTGGGGCCTAACTGACAAAGTTTCTGCAATGTGCTTTGACACAATGAGTGTCAATACCGGGGAAAGCAAGGGTGCCCGTGTTTTACTAGAGCAAAAACTAAAGAAAAGGTTTCTATATTTTCCATGTCGACATCACATTATGGAATTGATTATTGGTGCGGTGTTTAAAAAATGTTTGGGTTTTTCTTCTGCAGCAGATGTACCTCTTTTTAAACGATTCCAGGTCTACTGGGAAATAATAGACAAAGACAAATACATCATAGGCATCAACAATAAGGACATTTTAGCACAAGTGACAGATATAAAGGATGATACAGTAGTATTTGCTGAAAGGACTACATGACACGCAAGCGAGAGATGATTATCGAAAATATCTTGAACCATGCTTAATATTTCTCGGTAAAGCTCCTCCACATGGTATCAAATTTGTAGCGCCTGGGGCTATGCATCATGCTAGATGGATGTCCAAATTTTTGTATTGTTTCAAAATATGGATGTTTAGCTGTCAATTTACCATAACGTCAATAGAAGAAAAAGGATTGCAAAAAATATGCATATTTGTTGTACGTGTGTATTTAAAGGCTTGGATTACTGCTTCTATGCCTCAAAATGCACCGTAAAACGATTTGAATGAAAACTTTATTGAAGTATAAAAAGATTGATAAAGACATAAGCAAAACTGCAATGCAGAAATTTGCCAATCACCTGTGGTATTTGTCAGGAGAGCTCGTGGCATTAGCCCTTTTTGCCAATAAAGTAACACACTACATTAAAAGACAGATGGTAAAGGCGATGAATGAAGTAAATGGGAAAAATAATGTGGTGAAGCACCCTAAGATTTTGCTAAAACATTTTATGGTTATGAAATTTGAAGAACTTGTGACAAAGGGGTCAATTTAATTTTTTCAAAGCATGGGTTTACCTGATACCTTCATTCATGTAGACGCAAAAATCTGGGAGCTTCAGGAGGATTTTAAGAAAGCAAAAAGGATTATTCAAGGAATTTCAGTGGTTAATGATAATGCTGAAAGGGGTATAGCCGTTATAAAAGTTTAATGGAAAAATGACACACAATAAAGAACAATTTCAATTCTTGTTGCAAGTTGTCGCAGTACATTGATGAGCTTATCCCGGATGTAAAAAACAGAGTTTGTAATGTGTACTAAGGAAAGTCATATACATAACTGTTGAAATCTTATTATTATGTAACTATTTTTAACTTACAAAATGCTGGCAATTTTAATTAAATAAATTATAAGCTTTTCCTAGCGTCAATTTTGTTTTCTATCTGAATTTATGGCATAAAATGGTAAAACGAGGAACTTTGAGGCTGTTGAGCTACCTCTAAATGTTAAAATTATGAGCTCAAACTTCGCAATAATTATTTTTTACTCAGATGGAACCAAATGAGGGGGTAGGACCAATAAAAATCAGGAATTTTTTAAAAAGGTCCTTTTTTGGACCACCCTAATGTTGATATGAGGCTGTGGAATACCTCAGTCATAATGCATATATTTGTGCACTGAAAACGTGAGTCTCTGCCACTTCGAATAATGTTTATGCATTCATTACGTAAACGTTGAATGAAAATTTGTTTTTTTTTTAAATTTTTTTTTTATTCACTAATATACAGTTATTTAGAACAAGTTTGATCCTGTCAACATCACTGTATTTAGAAGATTCTGCATCTGATGGCGTAAAGTTTTAGGGATTCTCCTAATTTTTTGAAGTGTTATAATTACAATACTTATGAAAACCACTTGAATTATAAAGCTTTTTCAAAGTGATAAGGGTACTCACGAGGAGACATGAGAAGTTAAACATTTTTTCTTATAAACATCTAAAAAAAAGTCGGACAAATAAAGTTCAACAATTTTTAAAAAGCATTACAAACATCTTATAACAATACAATATTTTAATTTTTTAAGAGCATTTAAAATTGCGTTGTAGGATGCAAGACACAATTTAAAATTAGGCGTAGAATCAAGAGTAGTTTCTAAATAGTTAGTTCATAAATTTTGGACAAGAGCACTCTGTCTTCTGCTGGGTTCGCTCGTCAACAACAGTTCACTACCTGCGGTGTCTCAAACTGCAGCCTAAGGTGGGCACTAATTAATAATCTTAAAGCTTTTGTCCCTGGGTGTCACGAGGACACTTAGGAAAGTTCACACATCGCTGGATCTCATCAGGACATCCTCAGGATTGGGTATAAGACCCCTTATCTCCGACCCCTTAACGACTTCCACTTCATGTCGTTTATCAAGAGTGCCATACTAACTTGTTAGACATTGCCAGTTCAGAAAAGATTGAGCTACAGACACACGCGTACAGGTTTTAATAGTATCCTTATATATTATTTCTGTAGCCTGTTTTTGGTTTCTACGCGAGATTTTCCTCAATTCTTGGTCGATTTCTTTGATTTACACCTTATTTTAAAGCTTATCGTGCAGGCTACTGACGAAAAAAAGACCCACGGTCTAAAAATTGTTTTTTCTGTCAAAAAAACCTGTTTTAAAGAGCCAGAATGAGGTTTTCAGTTAAATTTATAACTTTAACTTGCACCGTAACCGGCAGAGCTGAATAGCTTGATTGGCAGAGCGTTCGACTGGTAACCAGGAGAATGAGTGTTCGGGCCCATGTCCGAACAATCTGTATCAAAAAAATTAGTGAAATATCGCGCATTACATGAACGCTTAACAACAAATATGAGGGAATAGATGAGATGAAAACGCTCCTTGCTGTTACGGAAACTTGATGCAGCATGGAGCTCAATTAAATCTTTATTGTAAGGCTTTTTTTTTTTGGTTTTTAAAGTTTTGGCTCCGGTAAGAAAATTAAAGCATAATGTAAGCGAAAATATAAGTATCAGGTTAAAGATTTCATACTACAATGGAATTGTTTTTCGTTCAGAAAAAAATAATAAATCGTATATTGAAATATAAATTCTTCTAATGAGTTTTTGACTCTTTGTACAAATAAAAAAACTACTACATCAATTTGAAGGGTAAAAAATATATTTTTTCTTCTTTTTTCAAAAAAAAAAAAATCTTATCAAATTTTTACTACATTCGAAAAGCTACGCTTAAAAAAGAACTTAGTTACAATAATTTTTATTTTAACCATGCTATTAAAAGATGAACACGTGCTACCATCTAAGCCATAACGGTTCAAGCAGCCTGCGATAAAAAATTGTAAAAATTTGAAAAAATAAAAACACTTCTCTTCAATATCTTATCTTATATATTATTTCAGTGGATTATTTTTCTGTCAGTATGCGAGATCTTTCTTCTCTCTTGAAGAAGTTCCCCCCTCATTTTAAAACATATATACCGGCTAATAATAGCCGAAAAATAGACTAACATTCTAAAAATCAAATTCTCGGAAACGCCCCTTGCTGCTGCAAAACCTTGATGCAGCCTGTTGTTCTTATGCAATTTTTTTAGAGCAAGTTCTAATACAATTTTCCAATTGTTTACGTCGTTTTCCGCAAGGAAAAAAAATTAAAATCAACCTTTGTGTGTATTTTTTTTAATAAAGCTTAAAAGCACTGGACTTAATTGTTCTGTTAAATTGATAAGTTTTTTTCGGTAGAACGTTCGGCTATAAACTATCTGAACTTCAGACAAGCTCGGGCTGTCCGACATAATAGCAAATTTACATTAATATTATCCGACATAATAGCATATTTACATTAATAGTATCCGACATAATAGCATATTTACATTAATATTGCGCATTACATGTACTCATAACATACAACAGATAACACACATAATAAAATTAATGCAGTGGGAGTGCTACTTGGTGTTTCGACACCTTTATGCAGGCTACAGTTATTATTCAGATAAGTTTACTGTTAATCGAAGGGTGTTCTTCCTCTTTTTTAAATCTTTGACTCTGTCCAGACCACTAAGCATAATGTAAGCATAAAAAAAGTATTAGATTTACCTCAAGGGAATCCTTTTTGTGCAGAAAAACATTTTCATTGTATGCTGAAATGTAGATTTTTCTATTAGCAGTGTTCGACCTTTTGTACAAATGAAAAAATAGTACGCCAAATTGAAACTACGAGTTTCACACGGTAAACCTTTAATTATTTATTCGAATAAGATATAAAACATTAAAATTATTATCAACTTCATTAGTAAGATATCATTTTCTACTCCGCTGCTTTCGGCTGAAGAAAAAGAAAAAAATACATTTTGTCTACGTTCGAAAAATTACACTTAAAAAACGGATTCAGTTCAACTGGTTTTGGTTTTGAATTTTAAGTGTTCGATTAAAAGAAAAACATGTGCGAGCATTTAAGCCGTAACGGTTAAAGCAGTCTGCTATGGGAAGTTGTTCAATATTCTAAAATAAAAACACTTATTTTCAATCGAATTTATTACTTCAATCAAATTCCATGTTTTACGAATAATCTTAAATCGTATCATGCTGGCTAATGACAAAACATAGATGCATGATCTTATTTTGTTTCGACAAAAAGCTTTTTTGCTGTTTTTTATTGCGCATTCCTTCAATGAATAGCATTCGAAAAGGAAGGCGCAATCGCTAGGTTTGTTGGAGTGTCGTGTTGTTAATCAGAAGGGCGCCAGTTCGAATCCGTGGCAATAAATATCTCTTTAATGTTTCTTTTTTTTCCGTCAGATGCTCACATGGGCAGGACTGTATTTGACACAACCTGTTTTTTCACATGCAAAATTATTGCTTTTTCACGAGTCACTGAGCCACACTTTTAATGATATTTATGTTTGCATTGAAAATACTTTTTTCAGTTCTTCTTCAAAATGTTCGTTCTTTGAAATTTTTAAAGAGCGAAATGCCTTATGAAACAATTCGAAGCACAGTGTGGAGTTCCGCACGGGTTGACTAGAAGGTAACATAATAGTCAGCATACAATGTTGCTAACTTTTTTACAGAATTAAAAGATATATAGAGAGACTCTGACCTATATTACATGCGTAGCTAATTGGGTGAGGAAAGAAGTAAGTGCGATAGAATTTATTGTGAGACTTTCAAGTTTATGTGTAAAATAGCCGTTAACTACATCGGAACTGTTTTGTTTCAATGCAACATTTACTTGTGTACGTTTTTAGTATTTTAATGTAGAAAAGTTAATAAAAACGCAATGTGGTTAAGACTCTGATATGTATGGTTAACACTTCAGAGGGTGTACTTGAAAACAGCAGAGTAAGTGTTGTTGGGTGGTGCAGCAACCCAACTTTTAAAATTAGAAAGATTAAATTGCGCGGCTCTAACCTCTCAACACTAAAAGTGTAATAGCGAAAAAACGTAGAAAACAAAACAACTAGAGACATTTTTTGACACTAAAAGTATTTAACTTCATGTCCTCATTATAGAAAAAAAAAAGGCTTACAGTCTGCCGACTTTTTAAGAAAAGAACCAAATTTAAACACTTAGTCAGAATTTTAAGATTTGACCAATTTCTCGCCGACGCGACGATTACATTGCGTGTAGTTGGCAGGACAACAATCTAGAAAGTGTGTGAAAGATGTCTCCCATTATTCACTGAATCTCGCCAAGTTTGGTGTTTCTCAATATATAAGAATACTTTAAGACCTTTTGCTTCAAATAAGAGGGATGCGAGGGCAAATACATCATGCATCAAGAATCGTGTTTTGCTATGATCGTTTAAATGCTACTAATGTTGTTTTTCTCTTCTTTTTTAATGATTTCACTGTCATTTAGTTAACTTGTAAGAAAATTAATAACATGATTTGCGTCTTCAGAAAAAAAAATACATATACAAATACAAATACTCACATAAAATACAGACATTTACGAACAAGCTCCAATATTTTGATTTTCCAACCATTTGTTATAATGTTTCGTCACCGACATCATCAGTTTTCAAAAAAAAAAAAAAATAGTTCTTGAATGACCTGCTACCTAAACCACAATGTCATTTTTCTTTAGTAGCGAAAACGATCCTTAACAGGAAAGGCAAAAAGTTTTTTTTTCTTCAAAATGCCGAGTTCCTTTGTCAAGCTTTTGCGTATAGAATTCAATTTCTGGATGTATTATCGATTCGCGTTATTAAAAAGCAAAAACTTGCTGACGTTATATAATTCAAAATACTAAAAGATTTATATGGTTGCACTCTATTTTTGTACCAAAAACATATTTGTGTGTGTTTCAATTATTAATTTTCATTATTATATTATAATTTAAAAAATGTTTGAATACGAGTTAGGATTAAGTTTTCAAAAGTAAAAATTTTACCGAAAATATATACATATATGTTTTAACTACACGTTCATTGTCTCTGAAAATGTTCCTAAAAGATAAATGACATTGTTCTGTAATTAATTTGTTCACAAAATATATTTGTTTGAAAAAGAAAACTATGCAAAGTACGTTTATATTTTAAAATGCACCGTTGGCCTTAGATATTAAAACATAAAATCGAAATGCGATACGTATTACGCGTCAGCTATGCGTAATTTGCAAACTGTTGTCAGTTTATGTGGAAAAAAAAAACAATTGTAAATGTTGAAAAACAGTTTTAGGGATTTAATTAATACTTTATTATTCATACATATTTCTTTGACCAGTATTCACATATGAACTGATAACATTTTAAAACACTTCTTGAAGGAAAAGTAAATTATTTAATATAGCATGAATGTGCTCTTTAATGACAACGGTTCCAATGAAGTTATATATTGTCTGTACAAAACTTATAACATATGTTAAATTAGTGGGGGAATGTTATACAAAGTGAAATGGCGAAATATTTACCCCGATATCAGCACCACCTATCAGGTAGTATTTTAACTAAGAAGTAACACACATAGACTACTAGAAGTAGGAAAATGGTATCTCTAAAGATCAAAGCATATGATAATTCAACTAATTTTCAAACATTGATACTGGTTTTGTAAAATACTGTTTTAAGTCAAAAATTAATTTTGTTGTAATAAAATATTTTTTTGTTAACATTTTTAATATAAATATCTACCTACTTATATTCTGTGCAGCATTTATTTAGTAGTAAGCGTGTTTTTATTTTAAATGTTTTGTTCACTTAGTTACGTGCATTCGGGACTCAATTCACTTATGTAATCATTTACTATTTTACTTATTTGTGTTCCTTAATTTCAAAATTTTCTCATTTATTTATTCCTTTGCTATTTTATTTCTTTACTTATTAAGTATCAAGTGCATATACCAATCAATAAATTTCCATACTAAGTGTTTCCTTTAGTGTTTTTGTAATATGTTCTTTACTGTTTCACTTCAATTCATTTATTATTTTAGTTAATCATCCATTGATCAAAAAGAAGTGTTTATAAACAAATGGAAAATATTTCATTCGATATTTTTTTCTCACATTGCGCAATGAAAACAAAATATGCAAATTTTCCGTTTTTTTAAACGTAAATATTTACTGCCAAAAATTTAAAAAAATGTTTCAATTCAAGGTTTCATAAAAAACTGTTCCTATATTTATACAATGTATTCATTTTTTATGCACTGCAATTTTAATACGAATTTCCATTTCTTGAATTTTGAAAAAGGTAAGTTATCTTAACTATTTCACTTTGCTCCTCATTAACCTACTTTTAAAAGGTACTTCAAAAACGTGTGTGCAAGAAAAAAATAGTGAAATATTTGCATGTGGAAGTAATTGGACTAAGATATGTAAATGGCCAATGCCCAATAGTATTTGCAGTTTTGTATGTAAACTAAACAACCTGCATTCTTGCGTTGGCGCCCAGAAAAGACAGATTTTCTCCGATCTTCAGGTTCTTTAGGGTTTGAAGGCCCACGGGCTCATAGACTTGTTTTGATGTTGCTGTCTTCAAGCGGGATAGGAAACAACACATTTTTAATTTTTTTTTTTCTTTTTTTTTTTTTTTTTTTGATATGGAGCAGTACTATGGTTTCGGATCTTTGGACGTGTATGTTCATATTTTCGGCTTCCATTGTAAAGATATACTTAATTTCTTCATGAAGCTTTTGTGACCAGCTTTAACTTGACTGATCCAGAAAGACAAACCCAATACAAGGATGGATCTGCAGTTACTAGATGCTGTCACAAAATAATTGGTATTTGCCTTCTCTTCTGCCCCCTATATCCAGCTAAATTAAAATGATCTCATTTTAGTTAACTGCTGCGATATTTTTTAAAAACATATTACAGAAGTCATTTTCGATACTGTGACAACCCTGTTCGTCACACCTGCCTCCAAACACGTTTCGACCTCCATCTAAAACGCATCTCCAGTCACAAGCCTTGCATTTTCGCTCCTCTACGGTTGCACGCCGCCAATAACTGCAACCACTCAGTTAAATTTTGACGCTTGAACTGCGCATATTTAGCTTCGAAATCAATTTTAAAATCAACACATATTCATTGACGCCATTTTTTTTTCAAAGCTTAGTTATACTAAAATATATCGTACTTTATATTTTTCACCATTCTAGGAGTTTCTCTCCCTAAGTTCCATTCTTCCAACTTATGGGAGATTTTCGGGCCTTAGCGGATTAGAGAAAATCGGCTTAGTGAATTCAGCGAAATGACGGAAAAGGAATGAGTTAATCCTTCTGCTTCCTACACAGTAAAGTAATTTTGAAAACACAGTCCATTAAGGGTCAATAAACATTGGGAGGTCTAGCTTAAGTTCACTGAAGTGCTTTTCTTGAAAAGATTTCTTTGTCTCCTGAAATAAAAGCAATAACGGGTGACTTATAATAAATGATGAACATTGCTAATTAAAAATTACTGAAAACGTCTAGCATTAAATGTAATTTATAACATATTGTCACGGTTTCGATTAATAACTTAATTACGAGAGGATTCGACAAACATATTGCAATGGCTGAGTTTGAGTGAACCATAAGCATTTAATGAATCAAGGCTCGAAAAATCTATAATATCATACCGGCTTTGTTAGTCCAAAGTATAAATGCCTGAATAAAACTTCTTCATACCCAATATACTTTGTAATTGCAAATTCTGTACATCAGAGCTAGAAAGAGTTAAGTCACACTGTGGTAATTTTACAGGACAGAGGAATACATTTTTTCTGAAGCATGCAAAGGATAGGGTGTGCGATGTTTTAACTCCGGTATATATAGCTATTTTTTTAATCGCAATTTTTAAATTTAAGTCAGTCTGAATCTGAGGTAAAAATTTAAGGATGCATTTAACAGAATATATAATTATCTGCTACTAATTTATCAACGAAGACTTGGTTTCAACAAACGTTACATCTGTACTTATTTCAACTGCTTTATGCGAAAACACCTGAAAGGGTATTACGCATACACAACAATGTGTTATTTAGGATGGGTTGCTCTGGTCAGTTGATCTAACACTTTGACAAAGTATACCTCTTTTTGGAGTACAGTGAAAAAAGACGCATTATTACCTCAGATTCATATGATAATATGCTAGTAAGTATATCACTTACGTAACCAAAAACAATTACACGAAAAGAGTAAACAACGTCAATGCCGAATTTCATGTTTCGAACAGTTGCCATAATTAATTCTGAAGTATTATGTATTTTTTTAATAAACAAAAAATAGCTATTTAAGCCAAGAAAAAATTATTAAGTGAGAAGGTTGCACATCCGAAATGTTGGTATTTAAAAACACATTTTATAATTTAGTTTTTTTTTTTTTGAAAGCATTTTGTAGCTGCTTTATTTTTATTTTTTTTTAAATCGAGCTGACAGTAAAACAATAGATGCCCAAACTTCTATGGATGTTCAATGCGTGGTTATCAGTTGATGCGACATATTTTTAAGATTACATTATATGACTGTAGCTTCAGAATGAATTTAGTTAAGCTAAATAAATCAAATATTGCAGAGTTTGTACTACGCTAGTACTAGTCTCTTTATTTCAATATGGAACACCCGGTAATATTTTACTTACCCAGTCAAGCATGTATGAGAAAAAAAAATATTTGCTCATTTTACCTTTTAACATGGCTGCTGCATGTCGAGCAACATATATTTTAATTCCTATCATCATGTACTTGTAGTTATTACAAAACGCAACTGAATACATGTGATTATATTCAACGCAAGTGATAATGAAACAATATGTAGAACAAGGTTTAGCGTGTTTATTAATTCTGTATTTCTCTCATTTATTGCTGCTTGATTTTTAAAATCAATTTTTTTCTTTGTTGCATCATCATGTTTACCTTCAAATATAACTTCTAAAGAATGATTGCAAAATAGTCTTTCAAAGGAAGAAAAGTTTCGAACAATAGTCTAAAAATATAACTTAAAATTCAACCAATAGTAACGTGTTGGAGCGCATAGAAGTAACGGGCAAAACTTTCTTTTAAGAACTAAGTTTCGCGAGTGCACCTGTTCTCTGAGCTTTGGTTCACTTATCAAGCTGAAATAACAAAGTCTTACAAAAGAATTCATTGTGTATTCCTGTTATTTTAGATACTTTTTTCGTTTCGACTTGAAAGTTTGCGTGCAAGAACTAAAATGCTGCTTTGGAAAATCTTATGAAAAATGAAATGCTGCAAAAGAAAAAACGAATCTACTTTTGAAATTTTTTCTACCTTTGAAATTTAACATTGATTATTTATGTTTTCTTTTGGGACACCCTCATTCAATGCAAATGTACAAAAAGCGTACTAGGCGTAATTTCTAGTTAAAGTTTAATGATTGAATTAAATTATCTCGTAAGAAAAAAGTATTAATATATTAGGCAAGCGAGAAGCAACTGATTATATGTTAATTCCCAAATTCACAAAAAAAATATTTAAGTGATTTTTTAGTTTTTTTAAAATCACTTAGATATTAGAGTCGGTTTTGGATTATTGATGAAAAGAGATAAATTTATAATAGACAGAAAATGATCCACATTTAACTTTCATAGCAAAAATCGTACATGTTAGAGTTAAGGGGGCTGGAACACATTTTAAAAAAACTTTTATTGAGGAGTTTAGAGTTTTGAAATTTTTTGCACTGATTCAACATTTATTTAATAAACAAACTCATAACATAAATATTCGTTAAAAAATGTTTTTCATTTAAATTGTACTCGTTTTTTTAAAGAAAAAAGGGGATTGCTTTTAATTGAGACATTCTTGGTCATTTTTCATTTTTTTGTTTTGAAAAAATTATGCACAAATATCTAAGTTTCAATTTTTATTCTGCGATTTAAAAAATATTTATTCAATAAAAAATATAAAAAAATTAAAGAAAAATTTCGAAAAAATCGAAGATACTTTTTAAAAAAAAATCATATTTATTGCAAAAAAAATTTTTTTTTCAATTCGCCGAATAAAAACTTAAGTAAACTGTTTGAAAAATATGCTCCAAATTTCATTAATTTATCTTTAGCAGTGCTTGACTTATTTGGAACTCCAGCGCTCGAATACGCTACCTTGCGGTGATTTACAAAACTGCCGATGGAACTAAAACATTGCCACGTTGCGTTCCACGTGTGTCTGTTGACGTAAACACAGGCAGTTTGTTCTGAGTATTTATTGACGCAATCGATGTGTCTTAGTTTGCTTTCAGCTACAGATTTTAATTCGTCCCTTAGTAGTATTCTCGAGCTTCTCAAAATAATGTTAGTTTTCCTTATTTCTTTCAAAAAAGTATTAAATGGTGGAAGCGTAAACAAGAAAACTCTGGATTAACAAAATTGGATAACGTTATACCAGGTAAAATTTTTTATTGTTTTGCATGAATTTGTAAGAATATGAGTTTTTTTTAATCTTAAATTAATTTAACTAATCATATTTTACAGCAGCATTTAGTTGGAATGGACAACATGCAAAATATTTTCTTGAATTTATTATCGTAGAACAAAATGAAAAATGTTTAACCGAGAATGAATTTACTTTATTCCTTTTATTCTCAGCTGAAAGGTTTCGCCAAATTTGTTTAGGGTTATAGTTTTAGTATTGTGCGAGCAAAGTAGCCTTGGCGAGATTTCGCGTTTTTAGTTAAACCATTTTTAATTTTTATCATGAGTGGAATAAAATGATAGTAAGATTACAGAATTCGATAAGTAAAAAAAAATAATGGTCAATCAACTGAAAAGAAAACTACCACCATATATAAACTGTGAGTACACATTTTATTTATTTTGTTCTGAGTGAATTTGAATAAATATCAGTTTTTCAATTCGATGAAAAAAAAAAAAAAAACGAACTTAACAACATTGACTGGACACTTTTCCCTAACCTAATTCCACATAAATGATTTAAATAACCTTTGTTACTACAGTATCCTGCTGAAATAGACAGTATGCAAATAAATTTTCTTGAAAATATTTATCGCAGAACAGATTGAAAAATCCAGAAAGAACGTTAAGAATTGGAACAATAAAAAATAAAAGTTCGCCAAAAATCTGTTATAGGATTATGGTTTTAAAATTGTATGAAAGAATAATGTATCTTGACAAGATTTCGCATATCAGGTAAATCATTTCCATGACGAATGAATTAAATGCATGATTTCTTTGGATATCCAATCATATAGTCATAGAAATAAATTATCTAGTGTTAAACGTTACTCTCGACAGTCTGCCACGTATGTGCACTATGAGACAAAAATGTCAACAAATGCCGGAAATGTCACGAAACTGAACTTAATATGTACTAATGTATAGAAAAAACGGTACAAAATGAAAATGCCGTTCGAAGCGAACCAAAAATTTATGAATTTCGAATTCAACATCGTGAAAATGGCTGCTTCAGAACAACTTACTGTGTGTTCTGCATTAATTGTTTACTTTCGTAATACTTTTTGGTTTCTAATCTCTTTCTATATGGGTCACAATAACCAAAAAACTTTGAAAAATCTTTTCAAATGAATAAAGCGAAAAAATCATACATACGAACAAAAATCACAACACTTTTAGCATTTTCTTCGTTACCACATGGGTTTGTTTTAGTTTTTAAGTCGGCCATTAGACAGTGACTGCAGTGCCCCCTATAGTTCGCTGGAGTTGCGAATAAGAGTTTGAGTGCAAAAAATAGGGAAAAATAGCTTCATGGAGAAAAACGCTTTTAAAGTTTTAACGTTAAATATAATACTAGTGAAATGCATGTAACAAAAATATTTATATCTTTGGTATTAATTAAGATAGAAACAAGATTCCAACGTCTTTTTAAGCAGAAAAAAACAAAAAAAAATTCAAATGATTAAAAAAAATGCAAAATTTGACGATTTTTGTATCACGGACACCCTTAAAAGCGGAAGTTATCTTATTGTAAGCGAATACACTTCTCAAGACTGAAAAAAATACATATCCATCTTAATGCAAAATTTCAGACAGGGGTTATCACATCCATGCAGTTTCGTTCTTAGTAGAACTTATCAGTCTGGAATAGTGATTAACCGAGATACAGGCAGATGCCATTTTATTGAAGCTGTCATCTTCAATGAGATGTAATATCCGTGCTGTTGGGTATTTTTCATGTAAGTCTGGCTTAGACCTGGCTTAGGGGGGGTAAATTACTGCCGTGTATCCATCTTGTTGAGTACAGTAAACATAAAAATCTGTTTTAAGAACCTTAGCTATCTCCTGTCCTAACTTTTCCTTATCATTCTAATTTTGTCTAAAAGAAACATTCTTTGTGAGTGTTTCCTAATATTTCTTAGTTATTATATTTTAGTTATTATATTTACTTATATTTCTTAATAAACAAACAATAATGTGTATAATGAAATTACATTCATTTCCGATATACACTGTTACAATCTTACAAAGTAATAAACAGACAAACTACTCGAGCCTCTATATGAATAGACTGTAGGATAAACTTATTTCATTTTTTTTTCCTTACTGTGCATCTGTATACAGCAAAGATGATTATTCTGAAAAAGGTTTAGCTTGCACACATTTTTTTTAATATAACTACTGAGGTGGTAAAAAAAATAATGCATCATCCGCGCCGCAAAGAATAGGAATATCATCCCGACTGCATTCAACATACAGTCAAGCATCCCGTATCCCAAATGATTTAGAGATGTATTTCTGATCAAAGAGTTGATCGGCTTCACTTTGTGCAAGGAACAGTAAACGCTCAGGTGTATATTAGCATTTTGGAGGGCTTCCTACTATCCAGGATCACTTTACTTCAGTTCCAAACGTCATTTTCCAGGATGATTCAGCTCCGTGCCATAGGACAAAACTGGTAAGCAACAATTAAAAACCTTTATCCTGTCTTAAATTGACATGGGGTTAAGGAATTTCTTTTTTTCTCTAAACTCACACGCAGGTTCAGAAATGGAAAAATGGGAATGGGGTCAGCAGTTTGCCTTGGTCTGGAAACAGCCTCGATCTACGTAAACAATTATCAGATTCCTGCTGTTAAATGTTTATTTCATAAGTTTTGCAGAATTTCACATACATTCATCGTTAATTGGTCGACCAAAACTTCTCGCATAATCCCATTGTTGTGAAAATGCGAGGGTGATGCATTTTTTTTACCAGTAACCTATCTCTCAGTCTAATAACCTTTTTGACTTCCAGAACTTCTAGTCAATAGCTAAAGACCACGCAATTTGTCTGAGCTCACAGTGAAATATTTTTAATGCTCTCCAAACATTTATTTAAATTCAATATTTCAAATAATATGCACATTACAGTTACACTATTAAAATAAATCCCATTCCAAATGTTGTGCCTTATAACGTTTTTTTTTTTTTTTAACTTAGTCCACCGCTGTGCTAAACTTAGGAAATAATTAGGGGAAATATTTGTTTTAGAATACGCTTTTTCAAAGAAGTTTTTCATTATAGCTATAAGTACATAAATTCATATTTCTATGTATATCGTTTTCCATTTGAAAATTTATGAACACATAATTTTTTATGGATAAATTCATTTATCTCTTTATCCCACAATTTATTTATAAATCCATTTCGGGCAGACAATTATTTTCAACTTATCACAAAGCCTTTAATAAATAAAGGTCAGAAAATTTGACATTCCATTCGCGACTTCACTGTATTAATTAAACCAAGCCTTTTTATTATGAATGACACTCCCACGAGCTCTCCCTTCCTTCAACGTACAAGTCATTCGTTTTTGGATCGAATCCAAATCCTCAGAAGTCACGTCTCATGACTGCAGAACCTTCTTTCAACTTTTGAGAATCTAAGCGCACAAAGAACGAACTGCATCAACAAGTAACTTTTAAGTGGAAGACGCGACTTTTGCATTGTGGAGGAACGACTTGGAAATAGAAAGAGGGAGTTAGGGGGGGGGGGGCGACGTGCAGTTTTGAGAAAAAAGGGCTTCATTGGAATAAGGTCACGCACAGCCTGTTACGCAAATGACACATGCTTTGGAATACAAAGACAGACTGTTAGAGCTCCTATTCCACTTTTCTGACCTATGAGGGAAATTTTAATTTGCAGTTATGTTTCTATGTCTCTTTCTAAATATGTGGTTTTTTTCCTAAAAATGTAGCTTATTTTACCCGTAAAAGTCTTGACCAATAAAATAATTGCACAAAAGAAGGCTTAATATCTCTAGTATTTATGCAAAAAAGAAAAAAAACGAATTCATACAAAATGTATCAATATTTTTTAAAAATATTTGAAAATAAGGGACTTTGAAAAAACTATATGTGCACAAAGTTTTTTTTTTTTTTAATACAATGTGGAACAAATTAGAAAGTAGGTTTCAACCGTCCGAATGCTGAGAAAAAGAAAAAAAAATACTGTTCCCTCAAAATGAGTATTGGTTAACTATTTGCTTTGTTCTAAAGTGCTATAATATGCTTTCAACGTAATCCAAACATTTCATTGTTTGGAAAACTGTGTTTGCAACAAACAACGGGTGACCATTTCGCCAGAACGTGCTAAAAGATTGTTTTTTCGAGAATTTATTCGTACGATGAAAAGGTTATGTATTGTGCTAAATTATATTTTATTTTTGTAGTAAAGTCGTCCCGACAGAGAAAATAAAAGAAATGGAGATAGACAGGGATAAAAATATTTTTTGTAAAAAAAAATATATATATAAAAATAATTACAAAGTTTATGACTGGTATACAATGAAAGCAATGCATAATAGATAAATGTGCCTTTGACTGAAGTCTTTATTTATTTATCTATTTATTTTTTTAGTATTTACTTTACTCCTCAGACTATCGACTATTTTCAAACTATGTTGTTGTTTTTTTGTAATTAGAAATGGCATCAATTGAAGTAAATATCACAAAAACTTGTTTTAGTCCCTCATTCTGTACCTTGGATCCAGAAGACCGTAAATCACATTATGATAATTTTACACGAGAGACAAGAAACTTTTTTCTGGCGCATGCAAAAAATGGGACGTGCTTAATAAATTCTTTAAAAATATTATTTTCTAAGAACTGCGTTCACATGACTCGATGAAGAACAAGCTTAGTGCATACAATGCACTAATAAACGAAAAATCGCAGTTTTTAAACTTACCTCAGTCTGGTTCAGAGTATTTATTTATTATTAATACAGTACATTGTTGGTTTTTATTTTTCGCAAACTTTTAATGTCAAAAGGAGGTAGCTAAATATTAGGAAAAATTGGGATCGTTTTTAAGATGCAAAAAGGTTTATTTGGGTAATATTTCCGCTATATGCTAGAACAAATTTCTAAAATAAACGTCTAAGACTTACATTTTTACATAAAAGGATACTTTTTTATATTCAACTTTTCTCGCGGGTGCTACGTGAAAGAGACAATGATAGTTATAGCGATGAACGGGCAAGCGTTACTTTACTTAAAAAAAGTAGTATGATCGAATTTGTTATGTATGATTTCAAAGGTAAATACTTGAACTTCACATTGAACACACATTATAAGTCACATTTAGTGCACCTATGGTAAAGAAAATAAGGTCAAGTGCTGCAGTAAATTGATTATTCTAATGAAAATTTTCTGGAAAGTTTAAGGAGTTAGTCTTGACATTCTGGTTTCGGAATACAAACTAAAATAAATAAAAACAATGTTTGAAAAAAAAAAAAAAAACGTTAAGACGACGATGTTAAAAACACAAATTCTCAAACATTTCACACAAATGCCTGTTATAGTTTTGAGCAACTCATTTGTTGTTGCATAAATATGTAGTGTTCATAATAAAAAATGCACTTGTTAATCTTCCTGAAACTCATCTCGTTTTACATTTAGAAACGTATTCCTATTGTCCCCAAGTAACGTGTGACAATTTTTATAAATGAAATATTAAGTTTTTGTTTTTATTATTTGTGTTCCATAAATTCAAAAGACATTTTGAATATTAACATATATTAACATTAGTTATTTAGGAAACAAAATAAAGATTTGTTGATAATGATGTCCGGTATATTTTGATTTTTACCCTAAATGTTTCAAGAGAAAGGCAGCAAAAAAAGCTGAAAAAAATAGCATACAAAGGAATGTGGATAATAGCAAATCAGTTAAAATAGCATTACTTAAAAGAACAAATAGAAAATTTGTTTTGAAAATCACAGTATTTAAAAAAGAATAATATACTTCATAATAAAACTTGCATTCAAATATAAGTTTTCATCTGTGGCAGTAAATATTTACGTTGAAAAAAAAAAAAAAAGAAAACAAAGCATTTTTCTAAAACAAATAATGCATTGAATAATTAAAAGTATTTATCAGCAAATGAATGAGTAAATAAAAGATTGAAGGGACAAATACATAAATAGTGAAACAATGAAATGATTAAAGAATAAACATACATGAAAAAAAATGAGTGAGTGAAAACACAGCAAATACAAAATAAGAAACTTAGTCAACGAATGAAGAAATAATTTAATTAATAATTCAAGGAATGAAAAAAATTAAAGAAGGATTACCTATGCGATTTAATAAATGAATTAAAATTTTAGGCGAGGGTAAATTCTGAAATTTCTAAGGAATGGAAGACACCGCCCCACCAACACTGGTACAGAATTAAACAACCCGGTTCTTCCTTCTCTCTAGAGTGTGACAGAGCGTCCCAAATTGCTATCTCAAGATTGAAAAACGGTCACATTAAAAGTCTCTCTTTTCGTGAAAGCGAGAAGGTTTTTAATCTTTGTACAAAATGCCAAACTTAGCGGGCATTTCCTCAACGTATCATGAGCTGCTTGGGACTCGTAGGGGAAGATCTTTATTCCTCTCCTCTCCTGGTATTGGATTTCTTAAGGGTCAATGGTCTTATGAACTTTGACTGACTCCGTCAGATGGTCTGAGGATAAGTCACAACACAACACATATGAATAGGTTAACAAAAAAGGAACACCATTCCACGTAGAGTTCACCAATTACATAAGCAGTTAAAATCAAACAGTGAGAAAAATCAACAAAAATGTATACTTGAGCTTGTCATCCCTAGACCTAAATTTATAATTAAACAAAAATTTTTAAAAATTTTATTGCTTTATAGCATTACAAAAAATGTGTGCCGACAAATTTCAGAATGACTTGTTTTATTATATACCTTGAACTTAGTAGCTATGCCTTTTCGGACTCCAGTCAACTTTGTTTGAGAACATAGCTGCTATATCTACACTAATAATATAAAACTGAAGAGTTTGTTTGAACGCGCTGATCTCGGGAACTAATGGTTCGAATTGACGAAATTCCTTTTGTGTTGAATAGTCCATTTATTGAGGAAGGCTATAGGCAATATTTCATCACGCTATGACTAATAGGAATGTAGTAGCAATAAATTGAAATTAAATCAATAATAATAATGATGAATTTATAATGTTAAGATATCTTCGCCGAAGCCCAAATAACTCAGTCAGTAAAGCGCTTGGCCTACAACCCTAGGGTCTCGGTTTCGATCCTGGCTGCAAGTGGGAAGGTATTCAGAATTTATTACCCAGCTCATTTAAAAACTAATTAATTTATAAATCAAGTGTTTTCAATTATTTTTTATAGAAATTTCTGTTTTCAATTTTTCTTATTTGACTGAAAACATCGATATGGATAAGGACGTGTAATTTTCTTTTGTTATATATGTAATAATTGCAAGATGTACTTAAAGTAGTTTTTTAATACATTGTTGTCTTATTAACGCTGGTGAAACCGCGGGGCACAGCTAAAAATAAAGGAAAATATCAACTGTTTCTCAATAATATTACTGACCCAGGCAACGCTGGATATGTTTGCTAATTACTTCATAAAGGGTGTTCCTAAATGTAAAAATATTTCATTATTTCGCTGTTTCTCTTAATCCCACAATCCCCTCAAGCAAAAATCATATCCTAAAAAACTTCCAGAAGCAGCCACATGGAGTAGTTTGACAAAAGCATTTTCAACATGCGAACACAATGAAAGACATGTGTCACTTGAGTAACAAGCCACGCGTGTCGGAAGAACGTTATTTTTGAAATTCTTCAGAGTCGTATTTCTTTTTCAAAACGCACGTTTTTAGGTTCGCTGTTATTCTGATTTTTACCCAAAGGCAATGTCGAGAATCTTTTCTTTCCGAATATTTGTTGGTTTCTTTCTACCTTTTGACTTTTGGAATTCACCGAGAAAGAGAACTATAGTCCGGATTTCCATTACCAGTATTTGTTCCCGGTTGGAATTCTGAAATATTTTGTCAAAGGAAACTTTATGTACGGCATCCAACTGTTGAAAATGTTTTATTTGCAGTTATTGCCGCCTGCAGTTATAAATATCGTTTACTGATGCATACAATTTAACTTAACTATTGATATTTTTTTATTTGCAGATATTTTTATATAAAATCATAAATCTAAAAAAATACCAAGTAATTGACTGATATTTATTCCTGACTAATCTTACCAAAAACAAAAAAGTATATTACTTTCGTAACTAATGAGGTTATATTATTGTTTTAGGTTTCAACCTCCTTGTTTTACGTTCAAAAAAATTAAAAAGAAAAAAAAAACCTTTAACATCCTACATCGTCAGAATGAGCTGCTTTTTAGACACTTTCAATTCAAGGTTCCCTTACATTCTTATGTGAAATTAGTTACTGATTAACACTGATAATTCATGTTCTAATTACTTTGGACTATGGGAAAGTTATTTATCTGATGCAGAAAAATCAAGGGGTTCTATGGATGTTTAATAGTTATTTGTGCTAGAATTTTTTCGCCCTCATATTTCATTGTCATCGTCGGATTTGTACAAATATATTGCTCAAAATTGTAATAAACTAAAAGGAGTACATAAAATACACAGTCAGTTATTCCGTCCGAGAACTGCAATTTCGTGCTTTTTAGCACTCATCAGTCCGGAATAAGAAGTAACTGAGATGGAGGCTAAAAATCTAAGGTAGCCAAGAGAGCCTAACAAACTGGTAGCTAATGTTGAATTAGCACACCAGACGAGTGACCGCAGCAATGATTCGGATAAACTCAAAGATTGATGGCAAAGCATGGTTATTTTACAATAAGTTACCGCCCTAAGCCAGGGCTAAGAAATAAAGTGTTAGTGTATTTTATGTATTTCTGCCTTATCCCTGGCTTAGGGAGGCAGCTTACAGTAGCTGTTAAATTATAAATAATGGTTAATTAATTAATTGCATTGTCATTGGATCTGGGGTCGCAAACAAAATTTCAGAAAAATCTGAGCAGAGGAAGTGAGTGAAAATTTAGTTGCAAAATTTCACTCGCGAACAGACATACACCCATCTAAGTACTAAGAACATGGTAAAAAAGCAGAATTCTAAAACAACGATAAAATAAATATGGCGTGGCAGAAAAAACTTCCATATTTTTGTCTTTTGCATTTTCTTTGTTGCTAGTGGTGGTGTCTAAGTGATTGCTGTAATCTTAAATAGAAAGCGGTCCACCAATTTAATTGGTATTATGAAATTTAATTTACATTACTACCTGTATATACTATATCCACATTACTGCGATATTGTCAAGTGATGAAGCATCGTTTCATTATTTGGGTTGCGGAGCCAAGTTTCCGGTGCTGAGTCATCACGAAGTCCTCAACAAAGCCACAAATTCTCCCCGAGACCACTGTGTTACTGTATTATTTACTGTTGACGATAACGGTTTCAAAGGCCTGTAATCTTTGAACAGAAAGACTGAACAGAAGCAGTAATGTTTACTTCCTGCAGACAAGTGTATACGAACTAGAGGAGTCTCTATTTATTGTTGCAATGGCATGGTACGACTGCGCACATAATCGAGTGGGTCGAAAAACGGGTTTCATTTTCTTATCTATTTCTAATAGCGCCGAAAACTTACGCATTAGCATCCCAATAACGGGAAAAATAAATAAAAAAATATTTAAAAAAAATTGAAGTCGCGGGAATTAAAAAAAATATTTTAAAATAAAAATCGCGAAAATTAAAAAAAAGAAAAATATTTTTAAAAAATTGAAAAGGGGATCAGGAAGTGATCCATTGCCCTCCACTATGGCATTGAGAAGCAAATTTACTTATATTTGGATGGGAGTGGTTTGGCTGCTTTCCGTTGAATTTGCACCCTTTGCCTCATCCCCCCCGGGAAAATTTTAAATGACCGTCCTGCACATGGTCCATAGTCATATCAGCATAAGAAAAATGTATGTAAAACATTACAACGGATGTTTGATAGTACATTTCTATAGCTTCATGTCAGCTTTTAAGATTTTTTTAAATACTATAACTTCTATTTTAAAAATTTTATTTTAAGGCTTTCTGCCCTAATTGAAATGATCGACAATGTGCCCCTAAGTTTTTTCTATATATTTCGGTAACTACAAAGTATTTTTTATACTATTAGAAATGAAGTAAATTATTTTTTGAAAAAAATATACGTCTTTAAAACATGCCGTTTTTTTTTTTAAATTTTCCCTAAACCCCCCTCAAGGTATTTAATAATTTTTAAATTATTTTTCCGTTGTCAGGATGCTAATTCACAAGTTTTCCGCGCTATTAGAAATTGATTAGAATAAAAAAGTGTTTTTCGACCAACCATAGCACAGAACAATGACATCAATGAATCTCCCAAATCAAATAATTTCTTTGTATTTGATGCCGATATGAGGTGAGATTCCATGCTCAGTAGATCAGAAGAAATTGCAACAATATCGCTCAAATTTCATGCATATACCAAAGCACAATATTTGTAGTTCTGCATTAGCTTTACATAAATGCTTAGGATTTAAAGGTATAAGATTGGAATCTTTCTTTTTCAAAATAAAGTGAATGAGGGTAAGTAATATGAATTGTAAACCTTATAGTAAAAGTTGAAATATTTTTTTCTTGGGTCTTCTGGTATAGATTTATTGTATGGAAGTTATGGGGTACCAGCTATTCCCGATTTTCTTCGTAAATCAGGAGAAGAAAATGCAAGCTGGAACATGCAACAGCATTTTAAGGGGGAAAAAACATTTTCTTTTAATTAGTTGTTAATTTTATTGAAAGTTTACAAACTTTTTTTTTTTCTGAATTTCTTACTGTGATATTAAAGACAATAAAAAGTATTGAAATACATTAAATGATCAAATAAAAAGCATTAAACTCATTCAAAAACTGCTTCGACGTAATTGATAGTAACTTATGTTAAGAGATTTTTTCATCTCGAGCCACGTATCATGACAAGCACACCTACGGTTTTAACTAATTCCTTGTTATCCGGTTAACCAATACAGAATAATGTCAACTAAGTAACGACATCGCTGCTTTAAGACAAAATACAAAGAAAAGCCATACCTTTAAGATATAATGAGAATACAGTACTTGAGTACGTATCTGAAGCGGAAACGATATATTAAACTATTTTGTTTGTCAGGCAATAATAGAGTTTATTGAGGGTAAACTGGAAAGGTAAATAAATACTAATGTTAGAATTTGAATTGACGATTTTTCTCCCTAGAATTTCTAAAGGAGATCTTGAATGCAAGGGTGTTTTCTTATAACGAATTAGTTCCCTTTGGACTTCAAGTACGCTTGCGCTAAAGCTTTTATTGGTAAAATTCTCTAAACTGAAGTTTCATGCTGAATGCTTCATAACTGAGCATTTAAAGATTTTTACTTTTCTTAAAAACATATGAATACATGATTGTGCTTTTGGAAGTTAATATAATTTAGGATTTATTTTATTTTCATTATGAAGTATATAATACATTTAAGTGGCTTACTTGATTTTAAAAGAGCTCTTGCAGCGCGTGCTAAATCAATATAGTTAAGAATATCTGTCAAAGCGAAATGTAGCTCTTTATTCATGCGTAATTCAAACTTTAATGTTTATTGACGTGTTGATGCTTTATACAGTTTTAAGAAACTTGGGTTTAAAATAAAACTTATTTATTGGGTTTTGTTTCCGTGCTTCCAGAAAGCTTGGTGATAAAAAAGTGTGACAACATTATTTTCCTTATTTCAACATTTAAAATAATACCTACGTTATGAATCAGAATGTTTTAATTTTTTGATAATGGAGGTAGGGGAATAAGAGGAAAGTGAAATGGGGAAATATTTGCTGTTTTTAACTACATCTTTCTGGTAATCTTTTGACTGTGTAGTATCAAATGTAGTCTATTATAGCCAGGAAAAGGTTTTTCTGCGGATCAAAATATGTCACTATACAATCAATTTTAAAAAATTGAAATTTATATTCTAGTATTTTGTTGAAGTAAAAAACAAGCTTTGTCGTTAAAAATGATTGCCTTCTTGTTGGTAACATTTTAAATATTTATTGAGACCTAATATTCTGTCCGATATTTTTTCATTTGACGTTGAGCTTATTTTTATTGAAACTGTTTTGTACAATTAGTGAAGTGCATTCGGGGCAAAGTTGATGAATGGAAGATAAATATCGTTCACTTTCTTTTACTTATTCAATCATTTACTAAATTGCTTACATATTCATCTATAATTTCATTTAATAATACACTATTTTATTTACTCGTGCTATATTATTTTCTTATTCATCCACTATTTTACTCATTTGCTTTTTAAATATTTATTAGAAAATATATTATTTTTCACTCTGCCCAATGAAAAAAAAAAAAAAACTGAAGTGATTTTTTTTAAAGGTACACATTTGGCTGTCAATTATAAATAATAAAAATTCAAAGCAAGTTTTGTACTGCTGTTTTTGGATAAAATTTCTAGCTTAAAGAGCGTAATAATCTTAACTATTTCCTTCTGCCCAACATCCCCCCTACATATTTGTTTGCTTTTAAGAGTTCTTAACATAACATCTGTTAGATTACGTCCACCTATTGTATTTACTCTGAATAGGCCAATTTATTGCTTTTCTCATATTCCTAGCGTACAGCAGCTGGTGTGTGCTCAATTTCAGCTCTTGTAGGGTCTTTGAATGGTTGTCATAAACGGGGAATTTCAAACTCGTTGCAAAAGATTGCAAGGGACCAATTCGAGAGAGTGGACTAATAGCGCCTGTTCGTCCTTGTTAAGCAAAGCGCTTCTTTAAAGCTAAGTATCTTGGATATATTTTCTACATATCATTCAGACTTAAAATTACTGATTAATTTAATGGTAGATTCTATCAACAGTTTGGCACCTGCACGAATAGGAAAAGACCCTTGCAGCCCACATTTGCCAATTTTTTAACACTTCGACCTAATTTTACAGTTGCAGTTGAAGCAGTGTAGATAAAAAATCGCAGTTTGGCTCTGAGATGTTTACTTCCGATTACTGTGTTTTGAGAGAGTTGATTTGTTTAAATACTTCGAGGAAGGCAGTTTCACATATACATATTGATTATTTGTGCTATTTCAGTCAAGGAATTCTTTACTTTTCGACCCAAACAAAAATCATTATGTCCAACGCCAAGTATAAATCTATCAGAGCTGCAGTATCAGTTTTTATTGCTCGTAGTGTGTTATAGAAAGTTATAAATGAAAAGGTTTCCAAACATATTCTTTTATAAAATTTATAATATCTAGGAACATTTTCTTTTATAAATGTTTTTTCGATATATGCAACGTTTTTCATGGGTATAGGTGTCTTTGCTGTTTTCTGCTGATGTAACGTGTCGGTTCCAGCCACTTCCAGTCTATTTATTCATCATCGTCTAACTTTTTCTCGTTCACTAGTCCTTCGTTTAGCTTTGTGTTCCATCGTTCTTTTAAGCACTAATGAAGGAGTTTGGTTTTACAACCTCAAAACAGCTGTTTGTAGAGTTTTTTTTAACTGTTTTAAACTGTCGTGTTTTTACTCATACATATAACAATTCTTCATTACACCAGACACTTAGTAATCTTGCAACTTTTGCAATAAAAGAAAATAGATTAACTTCTGAGAGCGGCTTAGTATTCAAAATAATTGCAACTCGCTACACAAAAGAGAAAGTAGCTTCCTACTTTTGAAATAACATCCCCTAATTAGTTAAAATGTTCAATTTTATCTGGGTGTTCCATCCATCTAAGATTTTACGCCTTTGTTAGACACGCTTCTACGACGTCGAACATTTAAGAATAAATACTCAGGCTGGAGCCCGCAGTGATAAATATTCTCGAAAGCTTTCAATGGCTTTCGAAGTTTAGTCATTTAAAATTCTTCGTATAATTAGAGCTCTCAATTCATTAATGGAATTCAGTACCCATATATTTTGGTGAAAGCCTGTACTTTGCGAAAGAACAGACTTTGTTTTCTTACTAAATTCAAGAATGTCGCAAAAGAATTTGAACAAAGAATATATGTACTATTTCTAGGTCGAACGCTTTTGGGGCCGTGTTAATTAAAAAGACATTAATTACATAAGTTTGTGAAAAGTGTTAGTTGTTTCCAGTTAAAGGATGTAATTTGAAATTTCTGCTATCAATTATTATATTATGCTTTATGTAAATGTTCTTGAATTGTTAAGATTTTATAATGGCTAGTTTAAAAAGTTCGCTTTCTTAGTTTTTCAGTAATGTTAAACTTTACCCTTAGACGATGTCCTCAACTAATGCTAGGTTGACAAAATTAAAAAATACAACTTCGTTATTAAAATACACCGCCAGCTCAGTTATTCTATCCGAGAACTGCAGTTTCGTGCTTTTACGTCCTCATCAGCTCGGAATAGGAGTTACCTGAGCTGGAGGCGAAGAACCTCTTAAAGGAGCCAAGAGAGCCAAACAAACTGGTAGCTAATGTAGAATTAGCACACCAGATGAGTGACCGCAGCAATGGTGCGGTTCAACTCAAAAATGATGGCAAAGCATGGTATTTTGTTTTAAGTTGCCGCCCTAAGCCAGGGCTAAGGCAGAAATACTTAAAATACACCGCCAGCTCAATTATTTCATCCGAGAACTGCAGTTTCGTGCTTTTTGGCACTCATCAGCCCGGAATACGAATTACCTGAGCTGGAGGTGAAAAACCTCTTAAGGGAGGCAAAAGAGCCAAACAAACTGGTAGCTAATGCCAGTTACACGCCTGGCGGTGTATTTTAAGTGTTTCTGCCTTAGACCTGATTTAGGTGATAACTTACTACAAAAAAAGTACAACCTCGTTGTCCAATTCACGTTCCAACAATCCAACACGTATGACACATTAATCAGTCAACTGGAAAAAAAATACTGATTGTGATTTCTGTATTTAGGGATCAATCATCTTCCTCAACACAAACTTGATGTTTGTATTTTTTTTACCTTTTTCAAATCGTAAAAAATGCGAAAATTGGGCTCAAAATAATTGTTATCTAAATAGTCCGTTTGTATCGTAAACACAAAATTGAGTTTGAAAAAAGCAGCAAAGTGCAGTATAACGCTCAAAAAAAAAAAAAAAAAAAATCTAGGGAGTGGCAGTTGCTCCCCCCTCCTCTGCTCTCTCCTCTGTTAACACCCCTGCACATCATAAAAATTGTCCCGAAGAATTATGATATTAAGAACATAAGATTTGACCAAATAGTAAGTCCTTATGCGATTGTGATATCAGATAGGAAAAACTATTATCGTTATTTCAATGTTATAATGGCGACTTCCCTAAACTCTTCGAGCCACAATTTACAATTTCAAGTGTTCTATTAAAATGTGAAAACTTCAACTAAATAAATTAAGTCACGAAAGACTACGAAAATTTCCCAAACATTTTTATTGTATCACAAATAAACTTTTAAAAGTCTTTGGTTTTCATTAACAGTTACATAAAAATGAAAAATCAGTTACATAAAAATTAAAATCAATCTACTAAAATCAAACTATTTAATGTATATGTTTCCCAGAGATCACACTACCGTAGTCCAGGCGATCTGTACTTACAGTAACTCTGATTGTGAAATCATGCAACTTAGTTCTGCGGGTTGGCGAGAGATAGCAAACAGATTGCTCTGCCACTAAGTGTAAATAATTAAAAATAATGTTATTAAAAAAATAATAATGAGTCGCAGAGAAAATACTTTTTAAGCAAAATAAAACTTTTAGAAATATTAGATGCGCATAGCATAAAATGAGAGGGATAGATTTCCTCACTTCCTATAAAATCTTTCAAAATATATTAATTTGGTTTTTCTATTAATCTTCATTAGGAAATTAAGTCAGAAAAAGTTAAAAGTTTACAAAAAGAGAAAAAAGATAGTCGTATATTAATCCTTTTATGATGGATAACACTTGTTTTTTGTTTTAGGTATATGAAATTAGTTCGACTTTTATCAATTCAATCAATGGATGGCTTAAAATCTGATTTTCTTCCAATTTATTTCAGGACCAAAAGTTTAACAAAGTAACTATATATCTGAACATTTTTTTAAGCATAGTATTCATATTAAAAATAAGAAATACATCAGTGCGATTTATTAATAACGATATTTTGCACGTTATGGTAGAAGTAAGAATTTCATTGTTAAATAACAAAAGTTTTTTTTCTTCATTCTCATACAAAACTTCCTTACGTAATGCAACAAAACAGGAGAGACAGGGGGAAAAAGGACTTGAGACAGTTTTTGTTCTGTTTTTTTTTCACTGCTAACAAGGAGTTTTTATTAAAAAAGGGATTTCGAGCTGATTTTTTAGTTTCTTTTGTGTGGTTCCCTGGAGCTGCATTTGAATAGAAAATACCTTGGAAATATTTTCATCTCGCAGCATGTCGTAATGGCTTAGTGAAAAGTAAAGTTGTTTTTTCCCATTCCATTTGTCATTCCCATTTCTTGTTAGTCAATTACCAAAAAAAAATCATCAATTAGTTCACAATAGAATTGCTGCAAACATTCTGTGTAGAAACTTTAATCATTTACCTCGAATAGAAAAATATTGTCACTTTTTTGGGTCTGAACAAAAAAGTTTGCAAGCCGAATATTTTACAAACGTATTGCAATGACTAAAAACTCTAATTGAGTGGGAGAAAAAACTAGAAGAGCTGAGTATTTGTAGCTACCATGCAAATTAAGAAACACTGTTTTATTTTTTATAAAGATAAAATGGAACACGTTACGACAGTGGAAAAACATGTGTCACTCTTCTCTACATCGTGTGATGAACTATATAGATAATTTTCCTCCTCTGCAGCATCGTGTCAAAAATGTTGAAGTAAAGATGACATAAATCGCCATCTCTGTACAGTAAAGGTAACTGTCGTCGTTCTGTTATAAGTCCAAACTTTCGAGGCAATGGTACCGTCATCTACGTTAGGAAGTGCGATTTACGATCCCTCCCCCCCCCCAAAAAAAAAACAATTGACAAAGTAATTGTAAGCTAGGTTTCAAAAAACAAAACTTTAATGGTTGAAACTAAGACTTTACAATGTTGTGAAGTAAAAATTAAAATCTAAAATTCGTTTAATGAGTTTAATTAGTATTAAAAAACTTTAAATCTCTATAACTCGTCATAAAGAGCCCTCAATCCACAACATGTTTATACTTTCAAGTCTTCTCACAAAGTTTCTTTCGCATACCATTTTATATAAAAAAAATACAATGCTTTTTCCTCAAACCCTTAGAATGTTTCTGGCCCATATTTGAAACATTTCACTAAGTACTAAACTAAGAGCGTCTCATCAAACGACGATGCCTGAATCTAATTGAACTGTAGATTAAAATAACAATACTTAAATACTAGATATTTCTTTTTTTTCACCGTATTATTATCTACTTCGTAGCAATCATTGTATACAACACTATTTTTAAAGGGCTTTATTTTTTTAAAACATTTTTAACAAGAAACAAAGAAAGAAAGGAGATCCGAAATGCAATTTTCAATAAATACTTCCTTTTTTATCTCAACAACCTACTTTAAAAGCTGCAGTTTAATATATGATGCAATTTCAAACTCAAATACAAAACACTTTAAAGCGCATGCAGGATTTTTTTTCTTTCGCTCCTAATATCCTCTGGGCTATGTACAATGTACCCGCACTCAACCCCTTAAAGTTTCGAAAGAGTTTACTGAGTGGTAATAGTTATTTTCTTCTTAAGTTCTTACTCTTCCGCGTAGTAAATTCTTTGCTGCAAATTATTAGAACTTAGAAAAAGGAAGCATTTAAAGAACGCATATTTCTTTTGTCAGAAAATTTTGCGATGTAGTTTTTTTTTTTTTTTTAATTTTAAGAACGCTATATTGGGTCATTTTGCATTTATATAACACAGCATAAGGTCAATGAGCTTCGTAAATGACATTTGTTTTGTGTAAGAAAAAAATAAATGTTAGAAATATTAAGCTTTTAACAAACATTTTTGCCAATATTGTAATATTTTATTTATTAAATTTAATATGTTTTCATTGCTTTTTATTTCTTTGTTTAATTTCAATTTTTTAAATATTATTTATTTATTTATTGCCTTTTTCCGAGTGCCGTTCTTTGTGCAACTTTTCATTTCATTTATGATCCAATATTTTTGCAATCTATATACATATTATTACCTTTTAATGCTATCTTCATAGGAGAGAAGTAAACTTCTTTGCACCAAAACGTAAATATACAACATTGTAAAAAATCGTAAATAAGCAATAAAAACATCAGATTAAGGAAACAACAAATATCAAAGTTAGATTCTAAACCCAAGAAATCAAATGGAACTCAAACCATGCTGAAGAGACATACAAAAACGTTATCATACTTACTTATATTAATGTTTCACGCGGTTTGTTCAACACGGTTTATGAACAGTTATTTCGATTTATGTCCACGTAATTACTGCAACTGTTTGGTTAATCCTATATTTTTCCTGTGTTTGATGTCTATTGTTCGTAGACTGTCTTTTTATCCTTACGTGTTCATCTGTTTTCATTGAAAACGAGCTGATATGTGCATCACATGACTTCCTTTTACACCAACTTATTGTTATTTCTCCATTATTGGCAGTTTTAATGTGATTCAATAGTTCATTCTCTAAATATCACCAACAGTGGCCAAATTGAAACCAGATTTAAAGAAAAAAAAAAACGCCAAACTTGTCTCCAAGTTGGCGACAAAACTCGGCAACCGAAGGACTGGCGATATATCGCCAAGTGTCCGCCAAATTTTAACACCACTTGAGTTTGCATCAAAATTAACAATGATTCCCCCCCCCCAAAAGGGGCAAAAGCCCCCATTTGAAACACCCGATTGCAACCAAAAAGAGAGGTGCACGAATAGACCCCACTAGGAGTCTACGTACCAAATTTCAACTTTCTAGGACATACTTCCTTTTTTGTAAAAAGAAGTAAAAAAGTGTAGCTAAAATCTTTAAATACATCTCTGCATTTTTTTTTTTGTAAATTTGTTTAATGTTTTTGCATGTATCGTTGTCTTAGTATTGCAACTGGAAAAACTGCGAACTTAAAAAAGTAGCGGGTTACTAGAAAAGTTTACTTTGTTTTCGATCCATTATATATCCAAAAATATTGCACTGAAAACGATAAGGAATTTGTGAGGAAAAAAAATCTTCAACATTTGCATGTGTTAACCAGATAGTATACGAGTGCGGTTATTTTTAAATGGTGACAGAACAAAAGCTTGATTTTGAATTTGCGGCTCCTGGTGAATTGGAAAATATATTATTCTACGTACAGCAAATATTTGCTAATCCTGACCTTTGAGGTTCACTTGTGTGCTTTTTTTTCCGTGAATCACCACATTCTTTTTTGAGATGAAGCATTCACGTTAATCGAAGAAAAAAAAAACAAAAAAAAGTCTGATATTCGCTTAAAGCTATTGGCTTCAGAAACGAATCATGGTTTTTGTTTCACAGCGCAATACTTCACGCATAATAGTCGCATTTAAGAGGAAAAAAACGCTTTATTCACGCAGGGTGCCGAAATATGTGTGTAGAATTATATTTAATTCTATGAACTGCACAGTAAGTTAAATTTGGCAGATATACAGAAAGATATTTTCCAAAAATGGCCGATATGCTTGGAAAAAATCTTAAAACGTATTCATTTTCCGGACGTTACAGTGCTTCAGTAATCGACCACAAAGACGTAAAACTGCTTATAAATAAAATATGTATAACTCACAATCGGATATGATGCATTCTTACATTCTTTTACCTGTCCTAATAATCATTCAACAACAGTGAAGTTGTAAGTACGTTTTATTAAGTAGTAATGAATCGTTTTATTTTAAATGGTGTGACCATCATCCTAGTTTGCGATTCTGCTTATTTTTTTCTTAAGGTGACACTTCATCTTTAAATGTTAAGCACCCTTACTTTTTTCATTCTCTTCTAAATTTGCTTTTACTTATGTTTAAATGGGTACACTGCGATGCAAAAGTTTAGACAATGACGTTCTTCAGCTGTAGAATTTAGAATTGCGATAGAAGAAATACAAAAGTCTGCAAACATATTCAAAAACTCTTTTGAAATTCTATAACCAAAATACAATTGTTTGATATGGTTTAACAATACTGTTTTGGATAAAGATAGAAATTTGCGTTTTGCAAAAGTTTAGACACTATTACGAGTTTCTGTGAATTTTTTTTTTTCGTATATGCAAATTGAAAAGCGATGACATCACAGACCTCTTGTACTTAAGGTCTGCTAACGATAACACTCGGTAGTCGAGATGCCGCGAGTTGAGCAGATTAAAGCGGATGAGGTAACTAAGATTTGGCAGTTGAAAGCTGAAGGTAAGCTTGTTCCTGAAATTTCGGCTATTATTAATAGATCAAAGAAATCTATCGAGTTTTATCAAGTCACTGCAATTATAAAGCAAGGCGCAGATCTGGGAGGCCGCTTGTGACGATTAAACGGAATGATCGTCAGATCTAAAGTCTAGCAAGTATCCAACAAATGACTGTTCGTGAAGTTCAAAGCTCCTTGGGGCTTTCGGTATCAAAGGATACGATTCGTAGACGAATTTCGGAAACAGGGAAAATGGTTCACTGCAAAATGAAAAAGAAACCAGCTCTAAAGCCACATCATAAATCACAACGAATGTTGTGGGCTTGAAATCATATGTCATATGGATCGAAATGGATATCAGTAATATTTAGCGACGAATAAAAGTGGAATCTGGATGGTTCAGATGACTGGACATCGTACTGCATGACTTACGGAAGAAACCCAGATGTTTTTTTAGTCGCCGACAATGTGGCGGCTGTGTGATGGTTTGGGCAGCGTTTTGCTACAATGGACAAGTGTCTTTGACCTTTACCTGTGGTCGCCAAACATCACAGCATTACACTAAGACACTAGAGGATAATCTCCTACCATTTACTAAGTTTATAGGATGCCCTCAGTGGGAATTTCAGCAAGACAATGCTTCGATCCACACTGCAGGAAACACAAAATCTTGGTTAAATTCAAATAATATAAAAGTTCTCAATTGGCCAGCATGTAGCCCAGCCTCAACCCTATAGAGAACCTTTGGGGCATCATGTGTCACAAAGTTTACAGCAATGGTAGACAATACACTTCTGTATCGGAACTCAAGAGATATATTGAGGAAGTATGGTACGAAATTGAGCCCTAAAATATGCAAGATTTAGTTTCTTTGATGAAAACTCGTATTTATGAACTAATGAAGAAGAATGGATGCACATGCAGATTTTAAAACTGTTTTTTAAATTTTTATTTCATTTGTGTCTAAATTTTTGAGACTATGTTAATTTTTTGTTCAATGTAAAAGCTTGTAAAATGCACAAGTCAACTTTTCATTGCTATAAATATTATATAGTATGCATAGCACCTTAGACTAAAGTAGTCTTAGGAAAACTGAATAAATAGATTTCGAAATTTGTGTAAATTTGCTCATTGTCTAAACTTTTGCGTCGCACTGTATTGTAACATTACGTTTAAATTACAAATTAAACTCCTTCTTTGACTGAATTATTTTTAGAGGAGTGGCCGACCACTGGGTACTGAATTCTTATGCATTTGCAACAGTCGGCCATGGCAGATTGCCCACTGGTTGTATACCGTTTTGTTGATCTACCCAGTAGTCAACTGCGTACCTAATATGGATTTTGTAATGTTCATCATATACTAATTAAATTAAAGTATTGACACAGCAGTAATTCAGCTGGTTTGAGAAAAAATTCCCTTTATAACGTTATTTCTTCTAAAGAAAATGTTTAATATTTTCTGCCCTTTTTTTTGACAAAAGGGGGTTATTTCGTTATTTTATTGTCTAATGTTGATTTTAACTAACAATTCTTGAAAACTGATGTTGTAAATTTAGTCCATGGTTGCGTTTAGAATAAATGTTCTATTATTTAACATATCATTACCACAAATGGTGATTTATCATCTTTCTTATCAAACCATCTTACGTTTATGGTTTGATTTTACTAAGGCTAATTATTTCAAATGTTGGTAATATTTTTTATTATTGCTTCCATAAGCAAATATTTATTTCCTTGAGTTTTCTTCTCTAGGAAATCAAACTTTTTTTCTTCTTTAAAACAATACTTACTTAGCTTCAAAATTGCATTACGTAGCTACTAATTCCATCTTAGTTTATTCATTGTTTACTAATATTCTTATTGAAGAATGTATGATTATCTTCATGACACCTCAAAATGTCTGAATTTTCTATTTACCTACATACAGGCCCATCACTTGAGCAATCAATGGGGAGGGGGAGGGGCCAATTGATCCCTCTGGATTTTCTCAACATAATGCAATTATGCATTTTTGCTTGTATTTTCATAGTTTTTTCCTTTCAAATAAACTGAGATCATACCCTTTGCCCCTACCCCCCCCCCCCCCCCCGCCAAAAAACTTCGAAAGCACGGAAGAGCCTACATAATTCATCTTACTGCAGTTCGTTCACAACGAAGTACCATTGTTTTTTATGATAAATTTTGCTTTAGACGTGACCTTGATTGCTTTTGAGGGGAAATTATTTCTAAAACTACAATTTTGATTTTGTGTTTCGTATGTTTGAAGAATCGTTGTAATGCACATTAACTAGTCAAGTGTCAATCATATCGATCAATAATTTGCTCTTTATCGGTCATGAATTCTATCAACTCTTTCGTTCAGTCTTAATGTTAACATCAACAGTTAATACTGAAACCCTTTTGTGCCAGGATGGAGGGAGGGAGGGAGGAGTCCAAATTCTCATGTTTTGGAAGTTTTCAAAATGTCTTCCTCCCCCCCCCCCCCCAAAAAAAAAAATCGGCTTAACTCGGGTATTTTCCATTAATCAAATTTCTTCTTTCGCAGCATATTATAAAATTTTATTTAATAACGTAGAACAGGAGTTCTCAAAGTTTCAGGCTCTGCAGCCCCTTGAAAACTGACATGAGGTCCCCCCTCTCCCTCCGTACGTGCTTAATACAAGCAATTCAATTGAAAAGTGGAGCTGATATGGGTACCTGAAAACTAGTAAATAAGGAAAAGTCTAGTTTCATACACAAAATTTAACTCAACTGTTTAAAGCTTTATTTTGAACAGCTTATTTCTAGAACATATGAAATCCAAGATGAAAAGAAGTACATAAATACAATTTTTTTGAGGTAATTTAGGATCCAAGAGTGATTGGCGTACACATTAGTCTCTTTCACAACATTAATGAGAGGGTTGATTTTATCCGATATACCCCAACGCCCCCACCCAGCCTTGAGATTCTTTTGCAACCCACCCCCTCCCACCCAGTAGGTTGAGAACCGCGGATGTAGAAGATAAAAAATAAAAAAAAAATTGCATGAGATGCATATTCAAACTGATTGCAGTTTAGAAGATAATATAAATATAAACCTTTTGAAGACTTCCAGAATGCAAAATTTTTTTGTAATTATTGGAATAATTAATTTTTTAAGTACACTGCTGTGTTGTAAGTTTCACATTCAATTTTGTTCAAATTTATTCACTTACACCTACACCTCATGAGAGTAACGGAAATGAAACGGCCGACTACTGGCTCATGCACGGCCGAGCACTGGGGCCGACTATTGGAGCATTTTCTCGTATTAACAATAGCTTGGTTTTTAAAATAAAAGTATTTTTATATCAGAAACAAGTTAGTGAATCATTATCAGAAAGATGCAGCCTAAAGGCTTACATTGATTTTGTTCTTGTATTGATAGCTGAAATTTATAAGTTAACAAAATTCAACAACTGATCTCTTAAATGGCCCGACTTACTAGAGCATTTACCCTATCATTCATTTATTTCTTCCTTCCGACCAACACTGCATTTGGCATCTTTTATTTTGGCAAATTATTTGCTGGGTTATCTCGAAGTTAGAATGAAACAATTGGCGATAAAATACGAGGAACTGCAAAATTATAAAGAGATTTTATCGAACTTTTTTTTTCAATACGGTACTATATTTCATACAAGAACATAAAATGTATAATTTGAAACCTTTAAGAACTGTTTTGAGTGAAAAGTACACAATTTTTAACGTAACTAATAATTCCTCGATTGAAATTTAAAGGAAGAAAAAAAGAATTTGAGCACTATTGAAGGGGGAAGTGAAATTATCTTCCTAAGTTTAAAACATCTTATTTTAATTAGATTGAGCGTTAAAGTTTTGCTGGCTGTTCCAGTGACTTTACGCTTTTGTAAGACATGCTTCCAAAACGTCGAACGTTTAGAATAAATAGCCCTGCGAAAGCTCAAGTGATAAATATTCGCAAAATCTTACAAAGCCCTTTCGAAGTTTAGTCATTTAAAATGCTTTGTTCCATTCTAACCCTCTATTCATTAAACGAATTTACCGACCATGTACTTAGGAGAAAATGAGGTTTGGAGAACGGAATATTTAAAAAAGAAAGTACTAGTGTTTTACGGAAAATGACAAAAGTAAAAATGCTTTATGGTTTAATATAAAACTATATAATTATAAAAATGAAAGGTAAGCTAACGTATTTCTTTTTTAAATTACCCAAAAAAGAATTTTTGGGCTGGAATAAGTTTGCGCAAAATATGGGAATGTGGGGCAAAGTGAAATGGTTAAAATAACCGAGTTTTTTCAAAATGAACAACCCGGAAAGTCGTTTTGAAAATTACAGTACATAAAGAAAGAACATTGTATTTTGTAGCAAAACTTGCGTTGAAACATTATTTTTATATTTGGCAGTAAATTTAAGTCTTCAAAATAAAAAAGTGGACATTTTTTACTTTTTTTTTCATGGGGGGCAAAGTGAAAAATAAAATATTTTTCAAATTAAATATTTTCTATTCGATTATAAAACATATTTTTTATCAAATGAATAAGTAAATAGAATGTTGAATCAATAAATGAAATGATAATGAAACAATGAAGTAAAAAATAAATAAGTTAATTTATTAAATGCATGAGGAAAAGTAAAATAGTGAATTAAAAAGAAAATTAGTGCATGAATGAATTAATAAATGAATTATTAAATGAAAGAATGTAAATGATAGATTTATAAATGAAACCGTAAGTGATTTATATTAAATGAATGAGTGAGTAAATGAAACAAAGTATTTCACATTGCCCCATTCACTTTGTTACTTGACTAATAACGCATAAATTTGACTAATTTTGCAATTTATTTAAAATACAAATAAGCTTAACATAAACTAAATTAATACTGCATTGAATATTAGCAGGTCTCAATTAATATTTAAAATGTTAGTAACAATAACTTTATCATTTTATAGTAACAAAAATATTTTTTGACTTTCAGCAAAATGTTACAATATGAGTATTATTTTTTAAAAATTGCTTGCATTACCAAATGCTTTAATCTTTTGCGATATTTTTTTTCCTGCCTGGAATAGACTACATATAGTACCATAAAGTTAAAATAATACCAGATAGGTGGAGCTAAAAGCAGAGAAAATATTTCACCATTTCACTTTGCCCCGCTATTTCACTTTGTTCCGTGTTCCCCTACTTTTATAATTTGATTACTTTTATCACATATAAAATATATACCTTATAAGCTTAAGATTTTGGTACATTCAAAAATTATTTTGAGACATACAAATTAAAGACAATTTGGGCGACTAGCAGCCTCTTCTAATATAATGGAGCACTAGTCAAAATTGATATTTAAAGAATTCAGTTATTGGTACAAAAAAAAAAAAAAAAAAAGAGTGTGGGCTATTAAAGAAACATTGGAAAGCTTAGAGAAGCAATTCTTATTAATTTCCATTTAAGTTATTATGTACTCGTAAGTGAATGTTAATACTAAAAAGTTGTGTATTATCTTACGCTGCGTTTTAAAGATAATGTTAACTAAAATGGTAAATAAGTTTATGTTAGGATAATTTGTTGTATACGCAAATAACTTTTAAAAAACAATAAAATATCACTTGAAAAAATTACATTAAACATTGCGATTCAAATTTTATACTGTTAAAACAGCTCCTTAGAAATTTTACGGTAAAATATACGTACATCCATGTTAACAGTACTTTTTCCTGAGAAATACTATTCGACTGCAAATTTTTACGGTTCAAAAAAGAAGAACGCTGTAGCTAGTTTTACTGAATAAAAGGAACTATATGCAAGCAGCGGAGTTCGAACCTACATTATTTTTTCCAGAGTCTGGCGAATGGGAGTTGATAGGAGAAAGCCATAAAAGAAAATAAACATTTCGCACCGTGAATTACGTGGTCTACCGTTTGCCGAGGTAACCGTTTACTATCCCCAATGCATTTTATTGTAAATTTTTGCCTATGCTGTAAATACTCCATTTTTCAATAAAAGTTACCTTAAAAACTCCCTTAATATTTGCAAGTACCGAAACATTAATTTACTGGGGGCATATTGTTCAACTTTGAAATATTATTGCTCAAGGTCCTGCAAACAAGTGTTGTGTTTTGGACTTTCCCATCACTTAAGTAGTAAGAGAACATGAACGGAACGGTAGATATACATTCGTCATTCTTGCAATTCCAGTAGCCATGGAACCTTGGTCAGCTAAACGATCAATCCGGCTTTGTTTGTGTCATATGAGTTACAGCAGGATGATCTTTAAGAAACGACAGGAATGTTATTACAACGATTATGCTCCTTGCGATAACTATGAGTTGTTGTTGTTGTCTTATCCATGATGTGTAAAGAAAAGCACTAGATTACTCGAAGACAGCCTCGGCGACCTTCACAGCCTTTTCCGAAAATTATAAGTCATTCGGGTCATCCAGGCCGATCTTACGAAGCGTGGCCTGAATTGCTGAGCAACCGAAGATATGCTGAGGAGACAATTGAAAGTCAGAGCAGTGTCGGCAGTGAATTGAGTAACTTCTTACTCCGTTACTTGATATTTTCATGTCTTTTAGATGTTTTGTTTGAAACCTGGTTATTATTGATGTTATTGTGCGATTACAGTTTAGGGCTGGAATAGAAGGTTTCAAACTATTGCTAATAAATCTACGGCTGGCCACAGCATTGCCATCAATTAAAATGAGGATTAATATGGGTGCTACCAGAAAACGTGAGTCTCCTACATTACATCGAATTCCTTACGCCAGAAATTCGAAATGTCCCTTACTAAACCCGGTAATAACCACTCAGGGACATGTCCTTTAAGTTTAGTTTATTTAACAAATTATCAAATAAGTCATAATTTACATTCTTTGCTGCTAATAGAGCATCATAATTTTGTTGCTAACAAAAATAATTGTCTATTTTTTTAAACATCAAACAAGCTTCAGCATTCTACACTGGTGTCCAAAAGTTAAGCATAATTCATAAAATGCGAGAAAAATCTGTAAATTTTCGTAAAATTATATAAAGTTGCTTATGGAGATTCATTGGTTGAAGAAGAAACAATATGTTTATGCAAAATAGTATAGTCGATGGTGTCATGCGCGAATTAGGTGCGCGTTTCGGAATGTGGATAAAACAGCTCGCATGCTTTAGAGAGTTCAGGCGCGTTTCATGCAATTGCTGTACCAAGAAACATTGGATCTGGTGAAACGGAACTAATAATGGCACAAAGACGCCAACTGGACATGTTTGCGAAAGAAAGAATCGTTGGAATGCTAGAATCTGGACGATCACAAACTGAAGTGTCTCGTATTCTTAATGTGCCTCAATGTGTAATCTCGAGACTATGGCAGAAGTTTTCAAATACGGGAGATGTTACTCGCCGACCAGTATCAGGTCGACCAAGAGTCACAACCGCAAGCCAAGATCGTTTTCTGGCAATTTCTGCACTACGCCATAGGGACAGCTGTGCCAGAGAACTGGGTTCGGCGCTCAGTGCCGGTCACAGGAATAACAATTTCGAAGCAAACTGTTTACAGGAGACTCAATCATGTCGGTCTGTATGCCAGAAGACCAGCAGTTTGCATTCATCTCACATCAGCGCATAAACGCACTCGTTTAAACTGGAGCTTGCAACATCGGCATTGGAGTCTTTGACAGTGGGCTAATGTGATGTTCAGTGATGTGTCCTGCTTTACTCTACAGAGTGATTCTCGTCAGGTAACAATCTGGAGAGAAAAGAGGACTCGTTTCCAACCGCAAAACATAAGAGAAAGACATCACTTTGCGTCAGCAGGAGTAATGGTGTGGGCGGGCATTATGTTGGATGGCCGCACCGACCGCCAGATTTTTGAGAAAGGCTCAATCACTGGTCAAAGATGCAGAGACGAGGTTCTTGAGCCTTATGTTCGCTTGTTTCGGGGTGCTGTTGGTCCTGAGTTCATATGCATGAACGATAACGCGCCATGTCACCGAACAGCTGTGGTCGATGACTTCCTCGAATCAGAAAATATCCAGCGAATGACGTGGCCTGCGAACTCTCCTGATCTGAACCCTATCGAGCATGTCTAGGATATGCTCGGGAGACAACTTGCAGCCTGTTCGCCCCCGCCAAGCTCCGCTCCGGAGCTAAAAAGAGCTCTCCAGCATGCTTGGAACTGTTTAAGCCCACAATTCATCCACCACCTCATAGAAAGTATGAATAATTGTTGTGCAGCGTGCCTGGCAGTCAGAGGTGGCCATACACACTATTTAACTTCAGCATCATCTTTTAAAGAAAATTTTTTGTGCAAAGAGTAAACTCCTCATATGCCTAATTTTCATTTAAACTATTTTTTGGGATGATAAAAGTAAATATTACCGTTTTTTTGAGTAGTTTCCTTATTTTGTAACCGTGTTGCACTCGCATATCACGTTTCCCCCTATTTCGATGTATATTTCTCACATTACTCACATAAATAACAATTATGCTTAACTTTTGGACACCAGTGTACTTCAAAGATAATGGTTCGTAAAAGGTCTGAAATATAGCTGGTTTGCCACTCTACTAGCCGAGAATGGACGCCATTTGGATGATGATATTTTTGACATCTGAATTGCAACAGTTTTGCCCTTTGCGTTTATTAAATGTCCTTGAATGCGTATTATTAGCTTTAATATCTTTAAAAAGTTATTTGGTTAGGATGTTTTTATAAGTGAAACACCTTCCTGTTAAACCTGTATAGCTAAGTTGGTACTCAATAAGTTGAATTTTCACTCTACAGGGTTATTACAAATTGCTTCTACGTGTTAAAAAGGATGATAGTAGTCATCTAGAGGACTAATAGTTACATATGACTATATAGTTGCAAACATACTGCTGATGTAATTCATGCAATAGAAGCAAGAAACTAACGGATGTGAAACAAGTCACAAATTTTACAAGATGATTTTTTGCAACGTTTTAGTTGCTAAAAAATGGTGAAATCACCTCTGGAAATTTTTGCACTGCACCTATAATAGTCGGAATCGTAACGTGTGTCAGAATTACAGCTCTCCGATAATCGCAACGACGAGTTTTCATCAATAGGTACATTGTCATTGCAATGATTGTAATAGAGTTAGCCTCAAGTAAAAACAACTACTTTAAACTGTTCCTAAAATCTAAAATGATGTATGAAATTGCCTTTGTGTGATACATTTTGACCTTTTTCGCATCCGGCAGTTTCCAGCTTTAAGTGCATAGCGTTTTAGCACAGATAAGCATATGTTTTGTTATTGAAAATAAAACTGTATTATTTATTTATTTTTTTCATTTAAGAAAAAAAAATACATGTAAGAAAAATAGACGTAAGGGTGTATCAATGAGAAATCAAAGAAATAAACTAAAGAAAATAATCCAAAGAAAAAAACTATGTTTACATTAAAAGTTAATTATGTATTAACTTTTGAAATCCGTTTTGATAGGCGCATAGAAATAATGAATCATTAAATACCTCAGTATGTATTATAGTAGTAACCGTTTTTTGTAAGAAAAAAAAAGTTATAACTTTTTTTTATTTCTTACAAAGATTGGGCACTATTTAGGATAATTTTGAGAGAAATATTACACATTAAAGAAACAGGTGATTAAATTTGCGACAGGCGTGATAGATATCCAGAAGAAACCAAATGAAACAAGCAACATTACACTTTCTCACTAATTCAAAGTATTTCTGTATAAAAATCAAGAAATAACTAAATTAAGATAAAACCCACAATACTCTAAATTATTTTGGCAATTAAGTAAAGTGTTGAACTTAATCCGTAACGCTAGAGAAAACCTTTTCCTATACTTAAAACAGAAGTTTGTATTTGTTGAGCACTTAAGAGCTTACGACTGCAAAGGAATTTTCTTAAGTGATAAATTTTTCTCAGAAGCACCTGAAAAGCCAATAAAAAAGAAACGAATTTACAGATTAATATTGGTCTTATAGTACGGTACAGATGAAACACTTGGTCCGACACTTCGTATCATTAATAAGAATTAATTATTAAACAAATTAATTTATTGTTCATTTAGAGAAACCATGTTATTTTTTGAAGTGCCATTCTAACATCACTTAAAATGACTTAAATCTTTAAATACATAGAAAGCCTAAATATAATTATGTTTCCAAAAATATATTTACGTATTAGAATGAATAGAAAAATCACTGGTATTATGATAAATGATAGAAAGCAGAAATATTTATAGTGATAGTTTGAATTAAGTATCATAAATCGGAATTGGCTAAGTACGCAGAAAAAAGCAAATATCTATTTCGTAAATTAACAGTAAAGTTTTATAATATCTTACACGTGCAAATTAGGAATGGGTTGTTCATGAATGAACGGGTCAAAAAGAACGAATCCTTAAAATGAACGGATCCGTTCTTTAACCTAAAAATGAACGACCGTTCTCTTGAACGATGCGCAGTTTGGAACCTTGCATTCCTGCACTTGTGATAAAATCGCATTTTCTTTTTTCGAAGTATATTCGTCTTCAAAGTTTTAACTCATTAATCAATCTCAAATTTCTTTTTTCTCAGTGCAGTACAATATATTCAGTTCGAACGTTTTTACTTTCTGCTTCATACATCATTTTTCTTTGCAGTTTTTCATTTGAAACTTTTGCACTACATATGCAATTTTTTCATGTTTCCATTAGTAATGTTTTGTGTATCTTATTTGGTCTTTCTCACACTTTCTATCACGAAAATTTATTTGTAAAAGTACCTTTTATCATTTTTCTGGTCATCTTTTTGTCTTCTATAACATCCCTCCTATCAAACTACCATCTATATTGATTTGACTTTATTTTTTAGCTGGCTACTTCCAAGTCGCTTAACTTTACATTCCATTTCCATTATCCAGAGGTTTTAAATAAGGATTATTACTGTCTAATTCCCCCCCCCATTTAAAAAAGTGTTGTGTGTGTGTTTCTCTTCTGTTCTCATTGGTACTGTGTAATAATTTTAAAGCTACCTATTATTTAACTGAGTCTTTTTTTTTTAATTAAATTATCCGGTACTTCGGCTGAGCTACCAATTTATTTGTTGTTACTTTTTTCGTTGTACGTATTGGTAATACTATATGTATTTATACTGTACGTAGTAGTGTAGCTGGAAAAAATATTTGAAGGACCACACCTCTTTCTTTTGGGGAGATGTCATGATTAACAGATGTTTATTTGGGGTCGTAAAAAGTCAGTTTCGACAACTTACGCCACTTTTTATGTAAGAAGCAGACGTTTTATAATTATAATACTTTTGTTAAGTTTATGTTATTGAAGGTACATAGTTTTAATAAACATTTCTTTATTCTCGTGTTTAATATTGTAGCTTGTTTCTTTCGTTTTTTTCTTTTTTCTAGTTCTCTCTGTAATTTATTTCGTGATTTACATTTAAAAAAATGTAACAAAGTACAGATTAAAAATCATTTATTGTTCTTTTTTTTCACCTGCGACAATTCTACGCTTGGAGATATAATATTTCTACTTAGAAATTGTGCACTGTTTCACGTAAGTTCAATTTTGCAAATTTTCTACCGTAACAAACAGTTTATTTTTTTATAAAATTAAAATTTTATTACTTAATTTTGCGACGTGCGGAAAAGAAACCTACGATTTTTGAAATGGAAAACTTATCTTACCATTCGGCAACTAAGAAATATCTTAAAAAATGAACTTTAATTATTTTATACATCTAAACCTGAATTAAGGTTTTTTTATTAATTTTTCATGGCCATATTACCTACTTTTAGATGAGTTCAGTTACTTTTCCTTCAAACAATATTGCTGATCTAAGGAAATATTTCGAATGTACATGAGTATGTTGTGCAGAGAGATCGCTAGTAACTTTTTAAATGAACGAAGTCGTTCAAATGAACGAGTTAAATGAACGGATCAAACGAATGAACAGTCCTCTGATGAATGAATCATTAAAAAGAACGACATTGCACACCTCTAGTAAAAATCAATCTAAGCAGCAATTAATAGATGAGGTCATACAAGTACCCTAAGCGACCTAAAACAAATAATTTCAGATAACTCTTGAACAAATATTAAGAGTTTAAATAGCCCACTCGCTAAATCCGAAGGAAATCCGAAGAGGGCTCATTCACCAATTAGTTGAGAAAATCCGAACCTTCCGGAAATCCGAAGAAGGCTCTACCCCAATTAGTCGAGAAGATCAACTGTCTTTCATTATGGGGGAGACAAAAGCGTTAACTATTATATTTATTTGCTGTAAATGGATCATATTTTCCAAAACTGAGCTTTGAGCTAAAATTTCATTTTAATCGCCGGTTACCTGACATGAAAAGAACCAAACTAAATGTACATCCCTAGCTTTCAAAGAAAGAACAATGCTGCTAGCTAGTTTTTATATTATGACGTTTTTATTCTGTAAATTTGCAAACTTTTAAATCAACAGTAAATTAAAGAAAAAAATCCGATCAACCTCGGATTTTCTTCGGAAATCCGAAAAGAGCTCATTTCCAATTAGTTGAGAGGATCAACTGTGTTTCGCAATGGGGGAGACAAAAGCGCTATTATATTTAGCTGCAGTAAATGGATCATATTTTTTAAAACTGAGCTTTGAGGTAAAATTCATTTTAATCTTCCATTACCTGACATGAAAAGAACCAAACTAAATGTACATCTCTAACTTTCAAAGAAAGAAATATGCTGCTAGCTAGTTTTTATGTTGTCAAGTTTTTATTCCGTAAATTTGCAAACTTTTAAATCAACAGTAAAAAATTTGGTCTTAAAACGTAGTTTTTTCATCGTTTTTCACCGAAAGCAAAACATTCTATGAAAAAGAATGTAAATTCAATTGTTAGTTTCTTTCATGTTGCTCCCTAGGGCTATATTTAAATGGAAAATAGTCTAGGCAGTTCCTTTTGTGCCGCGTTAGCTCTAGTACTTGAATGGAAAGTAAAATTTGTGAGACTCGATGTTTTCTGTATTTGTCTAATTAAATGACAAAAAAACATAGTTACTTTGTACTTAAATCTGTATGTGTTTTTTAATGGGTGCTTTAATTTAAGAAAAAAGTTCTATAGTGATGTTTTTGGAATTTTAATTGAATTTAGTCCCCTTAAAACTTTTTCTTTAAACAGAATATTCAAAAAACAAAAATTCACTGCGACGTGGTTTTATTGCACGTACCATTTGTATTATTTTTAAATTGAAAAACTATGTGCGAAAAAAAAAAACATTTTTTTTTCTTCGAAAATGTCTTTAAATTTTGAAAATGGAACTAAAAGCAATAATTTTTCTCAAAACTATGAGTTACGATAAAGTTTAAGAATTTAATTTATGTTTTTATGTTTACATTGAGGCTTCAATATTAGTTCAGTTTTTTACTCATGCTCTATACATCGACATTGTACCCAGATACATGCTCTATGGTTTAAAAAACATAAATCGATGATTGAATTAAAATATGCATCGGTCCCGTGCAGAGTAAAACGTATGGTGTTTCGTACAACCACCAATTTGATGTTCACAAGTATTTTCTAATGCAGTGGGGACATGTTCTTTTCTGCCCTAACCTTTAGCTGCAGAGAATTTACTTTTTTTTCTTATTAATTACTCATATGAAAGCATAATAGGGTGTCAAGGAGGTGATTTGACGGCATTTAGAAAACTATTTAGTGCACAAATAGAAGTACACGAAGAAATTGTATTCAAAGCTCTGAAAATATAAGTATCTCTATATTTTTACATGCTACTTTCTGATTTGAGGAATAAAATTGAGTTGAGAAAAAGGAACGCATATTAATTAGATAATAAGAACTTTTACTTTGTAAAATATAACTGTGTGGTAATGGGATAGCATGTGGCTTACTGGGTGTTTTTTCTCTGTGCCACTTTTTACTAAGTTGACGCATTATGTTTTGAACGATGAAACTAATTCATATCAAGTGGTTGCTGTTAAAGGCTTCATCCCTCGCCTTTTTTTTTTATTAGTCAATAAATTGTCTTGATTCATTAAAGTTGAAATTCTCTGTTTGGTAGCTAAAGCCATGAATCGTAGATTGTTAGCTGCACTTCCTCCATCTTGAGACTAAACGATGCATTATTCCATGTCTGTTAAGGTGAAGCAGCGTGTGTTGCTTCTTTATTATTTTGCTTCTCGTTTGTGGATAAACATGGAGTTAATAAAAAAACCACAGTTAGGAATTCAAACACACTATTTCACCATAGCAGGCATAAAAGAAATCATCCTTTAGTCCCAAGATGGCGTGTCACAAGATGACGTTAAGTAGATTCACGTGTCAGTACTTAAGTTACGATCTATAGTCAGTAAGTTACCGCCCTATAGCCGGGGCCAAGGCAGAAATACATGAAATGAATCACTAGTGGCCAGTGCTAATTCTGTATTAGCTACCAGTTTGTTTGGCACTCTTGGCTTCCTTAAGAGATTTTCTACCTCCAGCTCAGTCACTCCTATGCCGGGCTGATGACTGCTAATAAGCACGAAACTGCAGTCCTCTGTTGGAATTACTTCGCTGGCGGTGTATTTCATAGATGACAATGAATGTTAAAAAGTTTGTAAATTTAAAAAGACAAAAATTATCAACATAGTTCCGTCTGGTAAAAATATTTTTAAAAGAAGAATGACTCCTAAGAGTCCTACTTGGGACAGCAAGTTGCATCGAATTGATGATATCTGAGCAGTCAATTAATTAATGTAGAACCTTGTAGAAAAAAAGAAGATACAAAAGTTCACTGCGTGATTTAAGAGTGGGAGCATTATAAAAATTACATAAATGAGACTAAGAATAAGTTTAAAAAAAAATCGATTATTAGTTCTGTAACATAAGTAATAAACAAATTAGGGTTGAACCCGCTCAAGAGTTTTAGCTTTATTATTGCAATAGGGATCCCAAATAAGACTGCAGTACTCAGCATACATAAGAGCATAAGATACTCCGCACGTAAGACCGCAGCAGATGTGACTATAAACATATATTTATTCGAACTATTTATACAAAGAATTTAACGAGGGTTTGCATTTTTAAAAGATTTCCTTGTATCTATGTCCTCCCTTCAAATGTTGTGCGTTAAAGTGCTCATTTTTCGAATACGTTGCAGGTCAAAATCTCTCAGTACAGTTGTTATTTCTGCCCTACAATGCTGTGACAATATTGTTCCTTTAAAGTTACAAAATACGCTGTTTCTTAATGATTTCGCTAAAGCAGGTAGGAATTCGTGGACTTCTCACTTTACGACAATGTCATGTTTCCCGAGAAAGGTATGCAAGCGATGTGAGACACTTAAACAAAATCGATTTTCTTGTCCTAAGCCTTTGAATAATGCTTGAACCCAAAGGTCCTTCATTACTCACTCTTTCCTTTAGTGCATTTGCTTAAGCACTTAAGATTGTTTTCAGAAGTTTTCGTTGAGGTTTTAAACTTGTAAACTGTTTTCGAATGAAGTTTTTTAAAAATTATTTTTTCGGGGGTTGCATTGCAGGCATAATGAGATCCTCAAAAAAAGATAAGTGTGCAAAGATAATACATTCGCAATACATAGATAAGTGTACAGGGTCACGTTCTATGCATTAATTTTTTAGGAAAATGTCATCAATAGTATATGTTTAATTAAATTGGAAATAAACACGATTGTTTAAGATTTACCTGACTGGCGGTGTTCATATTTGACAATTTGAAATATATACAATTGAATTACAAAGTAATTTGTTCAATTTACGTTTTTTTTTTAAGATTTCTCCTAGTTTTTTTGTTTGTTTCTTTCGTACCCATTTTAGTAAAAAGTAGGCGAAGTATTCCAAAGCACACAAAACAATAAAAACAAAACATCTATTTTTTTTTATAACATAACTTTTCCAGATAATTGCAGATCCAGCGGAATCCTCGATATAAACATAAATGCATATGAGGCCGTTAAAGGCAAAGAGATGCAAGTGGACATTTTCAAGTTTTGAGTAAAACGCGTATAAAGATTACATCCTAGGGAGGCTTTCATTGATTTTTTCTAAATCATGCTATACAGCAGTATCTACCAGGGCTAGTAGTACTATCTCTTGCCCCAACACAGAGGAGGGGTTCACCTATCATGTGTACTGGTTATCTTCAAATTTTTAATTTTTTAATAAGTTGCTCTTCCATTTGCTTCTTACTACCTCATATGTTACCAATGTGCAGTTTGCATTTGTCAGTCGGTAGACCCAGTATAGGTCCAACGAAAAAAAAAAAATAATTACATTCCAGTTAAATATAACAACACTGCCTTGACTAATCCTACTTAAATTCCTTAGCTGATCTCAAATCAAACGTGCAATGAAAAGAAAATTTTCCACCCAGGTTGAAGTATGCATGAGTCCTTGTTGAAATCTTGTATTCAGAGAGATTTCCTCTCTTGCAAAGATAAAAGTTAAGCTGTGTAGATAAAATTTCTCCCATCTACTCACGGTACTTTGCAAGAGTTCTGGGTGAGTTTTTCCTGTTTTTGAGCGGCCATAACAGAGTTCTCCCTTTTCCATCCGGGTCAAATCTTTTCTGAATGTTTCTGTTGCACTGATGATATGAACTTCTTTGACTTTATACTATCTTGCTTAGGTTTCATAAAAGCTGAGGTCCGTAGGATGCTTTTGTAACTCCTGGAGATTTTTCAACTAAGTTTAGCAACATCAACAAACACGTCTTTTCTTTTATTTCTTGTCCCACCTTTACAGAAGAATGTCAACGGTCATAATTAGTGCAAGAAAAAGAAAACACAAAACGTTTACCAAAAATATGAGTAAAAAAGCAACTGATTTTTTAAAAACGAATCTACTTTTTTTCTGCAAATTAAAAATGCAGATTTAAACCGCAGGAACTTAGAATTCCTTACTTTATGCAATTTTACTACAATGATCGAATAATATACGTAACAAAGTAATAGTCATTCATTTAAATGGCAGTCAAGTTTAGGGTAAGTATAGTTCTGCTTCGTAGTAAAGATGACTTAAAAACATAATTGATCTTACCGTTTTTATTTCTGGTAAAACTGTATGTATGCTTATGTAAAAACAGGGTGTTCCGTTTTAACCTGCAAGACCTTTTTTTGGCAACCGTTAGTCCTAGATGTATACTTCAATTGCAAAAATGCTCAAAATTTGATGCGAATTTTAGATATTGAACGTATGAAGTGAAAATAAAAATAGGTCAAAAACTACAAAATTTTACTTTTTATACGGGCCCCAGATCCCCTTACTTATGTTTCGAGATATAATCTCAATTGAAAAATAATTCCAACACAAAAAGTTGGAAATTAGTTCGACCTATGGCTCATCTAGTTATGAAACGCAGCGTTTTGTGACTTTTGAGGGAAAATATAGCGGTTAACAAGTGTTTAAAATTATATGTGTGCATAGAGTGTGGGTTTTCAAAATGTTCGAGGTCTTGTAGTGCGTTTTTGCCTATCACGGCATAACATTTGCAATTTTTTTGAATAGCAACGAAAAATATAAATACCTTGTTCTTCTTACATTGACCACCTGTCATTCTTCTGAAAGGGCGATAAGTTCCAATCTCATCTTCTGTATGGTCCCTTAAAACTTTGAACTGGAATATCTCCTTGAATTTTGGTAGCACAAAATGCTAAACATTTTGTGTTGGAATTATTTTTCAATGGAGATTATTTCCCTAAAGATAAGTTAAGGACGTGGGGCCCGTATAGAAAGCTAGATTTTGTATTTTTTTAATTCATTTTTATTTTTGCTACAAATTTTCAATGTTTTAACTCTGCATCTGATTTTGAAAATTTTTGCATTCGGAAGTGTACATCTAAGATTAACGGTTGCAAAAATAAAGTTCTTTCAGGTTAAAACGGAACACACTGTGTGTATATATACAGAGAGAGAAAGAGAGACAGCGATTCTAAAATGTAAGCGAGAGATATTACAAGTTCTTCTTAGAATAAAACACTTCGAAATTATATTAAAACTGTATAAACATGCTTTTAATGTTCTAAATTTTTCAGTAATGATCAAAGCCAAGATGATCTCTCTTGTGTGCTTCAGCGCTAATCAATTTTGATATTCGTTAATATTAAAGTTTTTCGACGACTTACAAAGAGAGTGCAGACTGAGAAAGAAGATAAAATCAATACGTCAACTTGATTTTTAAAAGATAAAGCACAAGTAAGGTGCTTCCCGATCGAAATGAAGGCGACCTGCTGAATATTTTATTACCTCTAGGCAAAAGAACCTGATGCATTAAAAATAATATGCGAGAAGCGAAGGAAAAAAAAGTGTGTCAGCTAGAAGAATTCTTTAGCATGCCGCTATTCGTTTTTATTTTCTTTTGTGTACTTTGATACTTTTTGCATTGCACGTCTGAAATTTTAACGAAATTCGTTGCGATTGTCAGTTTGCTCTAATGTTCTCTGCAAAATAAAAAATCAATGTTAGAATCTTGATTTTAAGTCATTATTTTATAAAATCGTCATTCTTGAAATGGTAATGTTTTTTTTAAGTGTAGTTTTGTCAAAATGACGTAAGCTTAGGCGATAATTTGAGTTTTTACGGCTTCAGAATTTAGTCGTAGTTTTTAGCTTCTTCGATATTTCACCTCTTTCTACTATGTCAGTCATCATTAGTTTTAATTGGCGAAAACTTCAATTTGGTTTGTCCTAAAACTCAAGACTTAAACCATGAATGTTCATAAAGTCATGCAATGCACTTATACCGTCTGCTGTATGTAATATTTACTGTCGCAAATTAATAAGAACCCAAACTGAAAACTTTCATCTTATAAAGAACAGCATATGGCGTACGTGCATGGTTATACATACCTGCTTCCTTATACTTAAAACAAGTAGGATTTTCTTAAGTAATGGTACCTATATCACTTTCTTTTTCAATGTCTACTCTACTGCACGTAGTCAAATCTAAGTTCTTCGTATTGCAACTTCTGGCTTCAAAATATTTTTTTTCTGCAGGGGGGACAAATCATCTTACTTTGTGGAAGCCCATAGCTTTAGCATCCTTTAAACTATTTATATAAAATAGAATGCAAATACGAGGGGCTATGCATGCATGTTTCACAAATTCCTGTGATCAGTCAAAAACCTGCTTATTCTGTTTAAAATTTAAGAACATTTATTTCCCCTTTTGCCTAAAATATAAACTGTGGAAAAAGAATATCATTAATAACACCAATTTTCAATGCTTTACCCACCAATTTTTGATCCATTTTAGCAAGAGGCCTACCCGTTAGATAGCATTTTGCTTAATACCATCAGTACAGTGCCATTGAAAAGACGAATAAGGTACTGGCTAGATGGGTTCAAATTTGAAATAGCAGTTATCGATACCAGTTGCAATATTAGTTTCAGAAACCATTTCCAAGTCTGTCTACATGCCTATAAGCCTAAAAGTTTAGTATATTCTTGCTGTAGCTGTAAGTTAAAAAACAAATAGGATGTTCTAAATTTTGCTAAGAATTACTACAGATGTTTAACCAACAGCTGTGCTTTAAACGGCTGTTGGTTAAATGTATATAGTTTGCTGTAAATAAACATATTGAACTTTAGTTACAAGGGGGGGGGGACATTTTTCTTCTCTATTTGTAGACAAATTAAGATCGAACGATTTTAGTTGCAATACTCCTTCTATTTCCTCGATGACTCTTCAACCTTCGTGCAATCCACTGCTGGCACAACATTAAAGAATGCCATTAGTTGTAACTGGGAAACAAACTTTTCTGAAGGGCACACTTTATGTTAAGCAACTGCTTCTTAATTGAAGTATTCAATTACCTGATGCTTCACTTACAGAAAAGCAACGCTTTTACCAAAACCATCACCCGAGTAATTGGAATGCCCGTTATGTCAACGAGAAAATTCCAATATATACCAGCTGTAAATTTAAGAGAGTGGACTCTTTTTATAGGAGTATGTTTAGTTAATTGAAACTCTTATTATGACTGAGTTTACAGTAGATGGATATATTAGATTGGTTAGATTTAATGATGTATATGCTTTTGAAAATTAAACAACTTTCATTATTAACAGAAATTTTGAAGTTTATTTCAATGTTTCACACTTTTGCGAATTAGAAACTTTATTATTAGTCCTCTATATGTATTTAGCTACTGAAGCTGGGAAGAGGCATCCACCTTCTCGATTTTGCTTGTCAATATCTTCGATGATTACAGAGACAAACTCTCTTTGCTCTAATACGGTATTCAGACGATATTAAATAAAAATATGAGAATAATTGCTTTCGCCAGCACACGAAAGGTATTGTTAAACAAACATTGTTGTTGTCATTTTATATGGCAATTTCGTACTCAATGACACTGATCAACAAGAAAAAAAACTCCATTGAAACTGTAATTTGATCACTTTCCGTGGACCGTAGTCCATTCACGATGCTGCTAGTTGATGTTTCTTCCAACAGGTCTCTGACCTGTTTAAATTACAAATAAATCCGAGTGAGAACTCTACTACAAGTGTCTTGAGCTCAGTCTTGATTGGATAGATGCATTGGTGTCCAACCTACAATCAGTAGGTCATATTCGTCCCGAGAAGCTGATCCATTTAGACCGCTGTTATGATAAATGTTACGGATTGAAAACCATTATCTGGAACTTAGAGAAACAATTGAGTATCTTCATTCGAAACGAACCGAGTCAAAAACGGTTGTTGCAAATTTAGAGAACCAGTATTCAGATATTAGTTTCTAAAAAATATGGAAATTTTGTATTAATGAAATAAGCGTATAGAAATCATGATACAATTCTTGTTTTGTAATCCCCCACCCCTTTTCCTTCTTTTTTTCAAGCAATTTCAATTTGAAACAATTAATATGTGTTCTGGCCTGCGAGATGTCTCTTAATATTAGACATGGTTCTCAGGCAAAAAAGGTTGTGAACCACTGGGATAGAGTATCAATCTCAGCTACAAAGTTAAATATTCTCTCTGATTGGCTTACCGAATTCATCTTTGGCAGACTTTTGATTAGTGCATTTTGAAATACTTGCCATAATATTGCTAAATCTTGAACGTTCCTTCAAAATGAAGGTTTGTGAAAACTTGCTATACCTTTTCGATAGAAGCGAGCAAAGCAATGAATGTTTGTAAAAGGCACTTGCGATTGGTTATAAATAGACTAGTACAATGTAACGATAGAGTGCTCAACGATGTTTGAGGTTGTAGAAGTCTGAGACTGCGGTGCGAAATTTGAGCTAGAAACTTCATGAACGTGTAAGCGGCAGAAGACCAGGTAATTGTTTTTGTAACTGAGGAATATTAACTTTTTTAATTTCCAATTCCGTCACTTTTTTTTCACTCCATTTTTCTCCCCCCCCCCCTTTATTATTATTTTTTATATTACACAAAGAATAGTTCAGAAAAACTTAACAGACTGGATACACATTGCTCAATATTCATTATTCTGTATTAAAGGTGCGATCTAAAAATTCTAGTACCCATTCATTGCCAAAGAATTTGATTACAGATTGGACGAATGCACCACAACAAGAGGCTCGCACACCGAACATTTGTACTTGAAAGTTACTTCATACATTTTTTCTTAACATTCATGTAATGTAAATTACGGTAAAGGAAGACATAATTTCAATGTTTATCATTCAGATCCTTCCCTTACTGCGATAAATTGCGACATATTGTTTTTCTTGCATCGTGTATAAGATCTTTTGAGAATGAATCGGTATTGAAATTTTGACCTAATGGCTGTTTTTAAGCGTATGGAGTTACGTTTCATCTTACTCCAGCGCTTCTTCTTTTACCCCTTTCCCACAGACGCAGGGGAGTAAAGGTAAATATCAGTTTCTTTCCCCATGATGTTTAAAAGCTTAAAGAAACCTAAAACCTTAAAGACAATAATTTTTCACTTTTTATATATTTAAAATATCCAAATCAAGTGCTTTTAGGCTAAAAAAAAATCATGGCTCTATGTAGATTGAAAGAAGTTCAAATTAAGTTATAAGAGGACAGGAATGTGTTAAAATGTGCGTATTGAAATAACATTTACCTTCAGAACAATCTCTGGTAACTCTTAAAAACACAGTGAAAATTGTGAGTCTCTATCATTTAAACATTTGGAGAAAAATGTACGTACTGTTTAGCAATTTAACCTGCTGCGTATACTGTCATGCTAAACACAACAGTCGTATCTACACTTTTTGTCAAAATTGAGTTATTGTCACTAGAGGGTTCTTCATAACATGTTTTACCTATATGCAATGTTTTATTGTCCTTTGTGAATAGGAAATATTTCCAAAAAGTTCTAAAAAAGTGGAATCTGAATCAAATATACGTGGGAGCGTAAAGTTTTAAATTGCAGTCTCTCAGTTTGAGTTCAGTTGCAGATACGACGTTTGCGCTTAGCACGGCAGTATAACGGATACCTACTTCCCTTTAAAAGTTAGACATTACTCCAAACTTAATCTAATATTATTAAAAATGAAAACTAATGCAAAAAAAAATAGTAATAACTTTGCTCTTAACTTGAGCTAAATAAACTCGAGTGTTGTTCACATGAAAATCAAGTTTTCTTAATTGTAGGAAGAGTGTAAAACGTAGTTGTTTTCATTTTTCCCAGAGTGCAATACGTTTGGGGTAAATGAAAATGCCTAAACATTACAACGGAAAATAGTGAGGAAGATGAAAGTAATGAATAAAATTTGAACTAGTTTAAACCAGTTGCTTTGCTGTTGTAGACCTGCTGGCAGGGTCTGATTACTGCATAGGTCGGCTAGGTCTGGGCCTGGAGCTCCCAAACTACAATTTTGGGCCTCCGAAGGGCTCCAAATTGGGACCCCAAAATACTTAAGAATTATCCATAGCATTGCAACTATGAAACATTCATGTATTTTTAGAAAACACTAATAAGAAATTATGACTTGTTAATAGGGGAAAAAATATTCATTCTGCCCGTAACGAATTTATTTTGTTACAATTAAGAGCGGTCCCAAAAGGAATTTATAAATGCACGTGATAAATTATTTTACATAGTTATGTTATAGTGCATAGAAACAGTACTAATGTGCCGATCGACGGAGAAAAAGTGAGGTCAAATCGGAGGAAAATACAGATGACGCTGCGCCCAGGCAGCACGTTTCGTTTCTCAGTCAGACTCGTTTTAAATCAGCGATACATGCTAATTGTGCAGTTTAAAAGTTTCGTTTTTCGGATCGAACTTATTTCAAAGTAAAAGATAGATTCTGAAATATATTCTATATGTGGCACGAGTGTTTATTTAATTTTCGAAGCTACACAAACATTAAATGAAATAGTGCACTATAAGCTTTTAAAGCAATTTAAAAGTAATTTATTGAAGCTTTAGAACTAGTTTGTTAGCGATAATGGTCTCGTATTTTACTTTATTTTGAGAGATATTTCATTTTAACAGTTGGTGCGACTTTTCAACTTTCCTGAAAAAAAAATGGAACTGTGTAGTAAAAGTAGTTGGAATTCTTTAAAACAATAAGTAAATATCTCAAAATTTTCAGAGAATAAATTTCATATCCTCTTGACACAAGCTTCTGTATTGCTTAAAAAAGAAATTTTGCTTTCAAAAAAGTGTCTGTTGATTGTGAAAAAACAGGCCAGGTGGTCAATTGACGGTCGAAATGACGGAGGAATTTGTTTCGTGCTAAAATATCGAAGTTTGTAATTATGAAAGTAGTCTTGTAATTTTGAAAGAAATTTCTTTATATGAATAGACTTCTCATTAAATCAATAATTTAAGATGAAAGACATTTCTGTCTCAATCTTTTAAGTAGTTCATTTAAGATGTTTTTGCATATAAAACAGCATCATTTTAAAACTCTTCATTTTTTTAAACAGCAAAAAGCGTATAATTTAGCTAACCGTACTTCACAACTTTTTGTGAGGAGTGAGAAAGCACTTTTTTATTAAAGTTGAAAAATATAGATAGTGCAAGTAATGTCCTCCGTTTTTGCGCGCTGCACTTTATTTTGTAATCGGAAAAACGAAAGTGGAATTATTTCTTGAAATAACGAAAAATAAAATGTTTTTTTTTAACTTAAACCAGATTTTACCAGTTATACAGTTACTTTTTTCGAGTAGGAATTGCATTTATTTGTTTTTTAAATCGCTACACCATGCCGAAATGTCTGATCGTACTGTTTCGGAGCAGCTGCCTCTGACACTTTTTAAGATAGCCAGTAACAAATGTCAGAGTCGATGACGGGAAATATTCTGCACTGCATAGATCAAGTCGAGAGCAAACCCTGGAAACAAAATAGTCGAAGATGGTTTGTCAAACTCTCGAATGCCTGACGTTTAAATTCTCCTTGTGACAGCAGCTATTTATTTGATGTGAGGGGAATGCGGATATTGTTCTTTTCTTTAGTAGTTACGTTAGCAGTAGTGTTGCGCAAATGTTCTGTTCCTACTATCTTAGACGATACAGACTATTATCTCAACCAGATGTATTGCATCCTTTTTTATTGTTACTACTGTCAGGATTTAAAGTACAAGCATTAGTTTTTTGAGCAGCCACGATTGCTTATTGCTTTCACTTGACTGTTTTGATGTGCTATCATTTTATTTTCCCACCGCCATCGCCACCCTCTGCCGCATTATCGTCGACCGGATCCTCACGATGCTGCTCCTATAACGAAAACCGTCTCCAGGTTGCATCCATATACTACACACACACATGCATACATACACCCCCCCCCCACAGATATATATATACATATATACACCTACACACACGTACACTTACACACACACGCATACATACAAGCACCTAAACAAACACGCACACACCTACACACAACTACCCACACACTCATGTCTGAACACAGACACAAACACACATACCCACATACACCCTACACACAAACACACATACCAGTCCCCCCCCCACACATAAACACACACTCGTCATTGCGAAAAACATAATTTGAATTCAAGAGGTCAAAATTCAAATTATTTATTTCTTTTTTTGTTCAAAGTTTCATTTTTATGTGTGTACAAATGTACCTATGGATCTATCCATGCGTTAGAATATTTTTTATACACTGTATTCAGTGGTTTTTTCAACGTCCTTTTAAGTGTACTTTACACATTATTTTCTCCGAAATACTAGTCAAAAAAGTAGTCAAGCGTGTTTTTACGCACGTATTTCAAAACAAATTTAATTAACCCAGATAAAGAGGGAGAATTTACATTTGAATACTTTTTGTTAGCGTTTTAAAATTCAATGTAGTAGACAAGCTAAATGTTAAAAACAAAATGCTGCTAGTGTTTTCTCTAGAGCAAAAACTGCTGCAGGAAGCTAAACTAAATTTGATACACTCATTTATTCGTATGTGAGATAATACCCGTTTGTAAAGTAAGAAAAACAACGTTAAAAAAAAGCAGAAATTTGCCAATTTCAGCAGACACGTGTTACGGCGTTAAAAAGGAACGCCTTTTTTAAATGCAAAAAGTAATGAGCTTATGGATGAAAAGATATCCAACAAAAACTTTTTGCATTGAAAAAGGCGTTCCCTGTAACGCCGAAACACGTGTCGACTGTAATTGCCAAATTTGTGCTTTTATTTAACGTTGTTTTTCTTACTTTACTGTTTAGCACAAAGGTATTTATTTATCTTTAATACCCGTTAGTGTTGGTGCCAATTCCCTCAGAGGGGGTGGAGCAATCGAGCGTTTTTATCAATTATGCGCGACTGCTATATTTAAAGCAGTAACGCTAGGAATCAAATAAGTATTGGTGTACAGGTGCTGATTTAGTTTTGGTGCCAATATCTCAAATAAGGTGGAGTATTTGATTTTTTTTTTTTTTTTTTTTTTTTGGCGACTGCTCAGGAATTAATGAATGGAAGCCAAAATTGGACAAGCATAAGTTAATCCATTCATAGTGCCTAATAAGGACAAGAACTAATTCAATTTTGGCTCCAATAACTTCAAGAGGGGGGGGTGAGGGTGCAATTAATCGTTCTTTCTTGTTCATTGCTACTGCTTTATCTCAAAAATTAATGTTACGATTAAGAGGAAATTTGGAGTAAAGGTAAAGCTACACGAAAACAGGCCTTTTTGAGCGTTAATTTATTATTTCAGTCATTATCATTTTAGAACTGTAAGTATTAAACCGTAAACTTAAACTGACGGGAGGGTCCATATGGGTACTTGACGTATTTTACAAGAAAAATAGGGATCATGTTCCTTTCTCCTACTTATCGTAACATAATAAAGTGCTATTCATTAGGGTGGTTCGAAAAACCCGTTTTTGCAAAATTTCGGAATCGAATTACACCTCAAAAATTGCAGTTTGGTATCTTCAATTGGGGAAAAATGTGAAAAAAAAGTCTAGGTTAACATATTCAGTTCGCGCATGAGGCTAAAAGTTTGAAAAAATATGCTAAACAATGATTTTTTCAAAAAATAATAAAACTAGTTTTTTAAATATTTTTGTAAGGCAATAGCCATAAATTTTCAGTATATAGCGTAGTTTGAAAATAAAAAAATATATATTTTATAGCTATTACATAAGATCTTTCGTTTGCGCATAGTCCTTAAATTGGGCTAAAATCTCCTGAAATTTGAAGTCCAATTTAAGGCCCATCAAGAACTAAAGATCTTGTTTAAAAAATACAAAATATTTTTTTTAGGTTCAAACTACGCCATATACTGACAATTTATGGATGTTGCGTCATGAAAAAATACAAAAAAAGAAACTAATTTAACTATTTTCTCATATTTTCAAGTTCTAATATATTTTTCAAACTTCCAGCCTCTTGCGCGAGCTGAGGATGTCAATTTTATTTTTTTTTTAAAAAATCACCAATTGAGGATACCAAACTAGAGCTTTTGGGTTGGTAACCCGATTCCGAAATAAAAATATCGTTTTTTTTTTTTTTTCGAACAACGCTACTACTGACTCCTGTTTTTCCATTATTTTCAAACGTTTTCAGTCGAATAAAATTCCTTCTACGAAATATTATCACCTACTAACTATTCAAACTGCATGGTTCAATGTTCGAAAGAAAAATTAACACGCTTCTTTGTAGACATAACATCACAGAATGCTATGAATTCAGTTCATATTTAGTCATTAAAGAAACGGCATGCGGCAAGTGAACTAACTCAGAATGAAATTAAAGAAGAATTCACGCGAAAATCAGGAAGAGGCCACACTGTCCTTCTTTAGTACTCCTAGGTATGCAACAAGTTTTAGTCTTCCTATTGTGTGTATTTTCCTTCTCCAAATATGTTTTATGTATTGTAGAAAATATATTACTCTTTACAACTTGATTAATATGTAATATTAGTTAAAGTTGGTTAAAACGGTAGTACCTAACACAGTAGGTGTACTACCGTCATTAACGTTATATTCATTTTTTTTTATAATTTTAATTCATCTAATACGATATATTATGGCAGCGGTAATGTCATGCTCAACACACTTTAAAAAGATAATTATAAAATCATGCAATTTTTCATTTTGTTGTAAAACTAGGTAAACAAATGAAAAAAAGCTCACTATTACTGAAAAAAGCACCACACAGCACAAATTCAATAAATATTCCCTTTATTAGTGAGAAAAACATCCAAACATTAAATTTCACATTTGCTTTCATAATTTTCAATAAATTAGCTCTCAATACATTCATTTAAATAAATATCGCGTCATAAAACATAACTTCACGTTTTACTTTAGATATTTGTCGTACACCCAGTAACAAGCAAGGGATACATTCATTTTTCTTTAAAAATGTCACACGAAGTGCAAGATTCTGCTAGTTGAACGTCAAAAGCAGCTGACTTTGACACTTTTAAGATACACTGTAACAAATGTCACAGGCGACGAGTGGAAATGTTGTGCGCTGCATTAGGTCAGGTGAAAAGCGACTCTTGGAAATAAAACTGGTTTGTCAAGATACCGAATGGCTAATGTGAGGATTCTTTCGTGACAGTAGCTATTTATTTGGCGAGTGGGCGAAAGGAGATTGTTGTTTTCTTGAAGCTATGACTTTCTCTTGGTTGCACTGTTTAATACTTTCTCTTATATGTCATCCAGGAATATTTCTATAGATAATTTCATTTTATATTTCCATGCTTTAAAAGTTCAATATTTATATGGCATACAATATGGACAGACATTTTTTTTTCTAATTAAGGTACGGACACCCCTCTTTATATCGCAAGTCGTTGTATCGCTTAGTTGGATATATAGAGTTAAATATAAACCTTTTTCTCTTGAGGAAATATGTTAAAGAAATGTTTCTTTAGATTTGACATCAGATAAAAAACACTTTAGTATTTCTCAAAAAAGAATTTATTTTTAGATCAATGAACAAGGCTGACATGTTTCCCATTTCTCATACCATTAATTAGTCGCAATTTAAGCTACAATTTTCCGTTCGTATTCCACAACAAAACACTAGAAATATGTTTTTTCTTGCAGTGAAAATAATTTGGGACACACTCAAACCTGGTTTTGCGCGATTTTATTTTGTTTGTTATTATTATTATTATTTATTTTATTTTAATTATTTTTTCTTTTGTGTATTGTATATGAAAATTACAATCAAATTGGGAAACCATTGACGAAGTTATTAGGATAATTGTTGTTTATTTCGAGTAGTTTTGTATGTGTAAAATAGGAACAAATGTATAAACTTTTTTTTTTTAATTTTTTTATGTGCATTCGAAAATCAGTTAATAAAATGTTTGGAGAGATTCAAAGTAACTGCTGGGTCCTGAATTCGTTTAAAGAAGCACTTCCTAGTTACATCAGAAAGTTTTGCATTACTTTTACGTGATATTTGTTTATGCGCTCTCGGTTCACCGCTCTTAACAGATTTTAGTGCACTAATTTTATTTAGTTTTTTTGCGGAAATCATCCTAATACGATAGAAAACTTATTTTATTGAAGGTGATAATGTCATTAAGTTGAAAATTGTTGAATCATTACTTTAAGGTTACTTTTGCGCTTTTGGTTATAATTATATAGCGTTTTCAAATAGATTGCATATTTTTGGTGTCTCCAAATGCAAGGGTGGTAAACTTAAGCATAAGTTGGAATTTCAGGAAAAAATGTAATAAAATTTTAATCGCACAAACTGATTGAGAGTGTCAATAATTGATTATTAATGATTATGATACTATGATCAACAAACAATTACATTTTCACAAATTACATTTCTGAAGATTGTGGTATTATAAAATATTGTAGTACTTACTACATGTCAGTCAAAACATTTTTAGGAATAAAAAATTAATAATAAAAAAAGATAAAAGATCTAATATTTTTACTTTTTTTGATATGAGGAGGATATAAAAAAAAGAGTACATCATTACAGACAATGAACGTGTATAAAAATGTGAACGAACACGGCATTTTGCATTTTATTTTTATGGTTTTTTTTAATCAATATTTTATTGCGGTATCTTTATAATCTGTATTTATTTAACACTGCTATTTGATTAATGCTTTATTGTTGTTACTCCTATACTTTTCTTGTTTACTTTTTTCTTCTCACTTTTCAAAACTGTTTTTTTTTCTTAACTTTTTCTTTCATTATCACTATTTTTTTGCTTCTTTGCTTTCTATTTATTTATTAATTATGCTTTGTAATTGTTTAGATAGTATTTAATGTTAAAATATGAAAAACATTGTTAAAACTTGATTTAAAAAACACGAGTAGTTAATATACTGGTGTGTGTTCCTTCACTGTTTGGATAACATGAAACCTTAAAATATCACTCAAAAGTAAACTATTGTAGCAAGTATATATATTTGAAACATTATACTTATGTGTTAAGAAACAGGAACAGAGGGTTTAATTTTTATTTTACGCCATTGAATAATTTGCAAGTTTATATTAACATATTAAATTTTAGCAAAATGATCAATCCACAATCAATTTGAACAACAAATCCACATAATTGCACATTAAAGGCATTTTCTTTTCCGACTAATTCTGAAACTTACAAAATAAGCGTTAATTGTATTGATAATATTACAACTGGTTTAGTGTTGTTTTTGACATAGCATACTTAAACCGTATTATTAAATTTTAGAAAATAAGAATAATAGATGCATAGTTTCTTATTAAATGAAAAAAAAATGTTCATAAAACTTAAATGCATGTTTGTCAATAGTTTCCGACAATAAATAATACCTTCCAGTACACATTTATACCACCATTCTCTTAAAACCTAAAAACAATTCAAAAAAAGCCTTCGTAAAAAATTACAGCCTTTGAAAAATCTGCTCTGTGTTTGGAATTGATGATATTCCTATTTACATGTAATAAATTTACAGCTCGTACTCATTTTCGTTCAATGTTTATGCGTTCATTTTGCAAAAAATCAAAATTCTATCGGTTATTAACGTTTATCAAGTTATCTTGCTTCTATATTATAACTCGAATTTTCCTTGCGGATTGTTTTATAACTATGTCAAGTAAGAAATTGGATCAAGTCGTAGTCAGCCCTTGGAGTTGTAGTTTATTTTATGTTAAGACATAAATAAAGTGCCGGTTATGTAATAAATATTAACATCTTGATCTTGCAACGACACCCTTAATTTTATGTAGAGATTGGCAGGAGGGCTTGACAGGGTTTGCTGATATTTGAGCGAATATGGCTGTAGTTTCTTAGTTTAATGATAGAATAAATAATCATTTTAAATATACATAATTACCGTTAGGGTCCAATTTTTAAATTCTTCTAGTAATACTTATCTCAAAGAGCAAAATATGTATGCTTGATTAAAACCCTGACATTTTGTGACACGTCAAGACAGGTTTTGAAATAATATCAAAGCTTTTGATCCTATTTTCGGCAGTTTCAATAGGTAATTGTGATGGTAACTTTTGTGTTGAGTAATCCGCGTTTTCTTTCATGTCTAGCATTTTTGAAAAAAATAATATCTCCCCTTATGCAGTATACATATTAGGTTGTATTTCTCGAAGAGTAGTATATGTAGGAGGTTCTCATATAGTGTGATGTTTATATACGAATTGATATTTCCATATATGCAATATTTTTATCTCAAAGACGCTATACTTGGAAATTCGCTTGCTCAGAGACATTGTTATCAATGTATCTGATTTTGGCGACATGAGTCAAGCACTCAAGGTGCAATAGGCAGTCGTAAAAAATTATTTTAAAAGTCATGGTGATTATTATTTTTATTTCAATCAGTAGGATGTTTAGGAAAATGCGGTTGACAATGCCATTAAATTGTGGTTGCTTGGAAACTGCATGTAACACATTCATTACATTTTTAAAATTATTTAAAAACTTGAGCATAATATATAACTCAGTATGCCTCACGCGATATTTAATTCCGAAATAACCACCGGTGGTGACGTCACTGTAAAGAAGACGTGTTTCAATAAAAAATATATAAACTCTTGGCCGCTTCTCCGCAAGGTTTAAAATTAAATATTCAAGTTTCGAGTTTGATAAACGCGTCTGGAAATTCTCAGAAGACAACTTCACATCACAAACTTTCTTCACGAACACGGTTATCCATCAAGTACACGAACAGGTGTCCATTAAACTCCACAATCACTCGACAAGGAACAACACTTCCGCAGCATATTCATCGGTACATGCCTCGCTGGTTTTCCAAAGCTTGGACTTGTGGCGGTTCGAATAAAACTTTCCAATAAAATTGTGTCGACAAAATAATTCATTTGGAGTCTCAATCACAAGAACACATTCATGTTAGCTTGAACCCATACCCCATCAGGACGCTTTGTACCTCATGTGGTAAAAAAACAGGTTGGAAGATAATATCAAAGCAATATTGTGGAAGACGGGAAACATGTTTGGAGACTGGTTGAAGGTGGAAGACAGTATGCTGCTGCCATCAACTACAGTCTCAGCAACTAAGCCTTTAGTCCTCTGTAAGGAAGGTTCAGTGAAGTTGCTGAACCCAATGGCATTTTTCGCACTCACTCGAACTTCATAGTCGGTGTCGAAATTCAAATCTTGAATTACGAACTCGTGACCTAATAAGACAAATAACACGCATTATGACAATGTTTATAAACAAAGCGAAGCATAACATATACTGTAATATCTTTAAAAAGGGTACACAGTACAGGAGAAAAAACATAAACAAACCCCACACATACTTACACACACGAAATAACAATAAAACGTTATACAACATGAAATACACCGCCAGCTCAGTCATTTCCAGCCGAGGACTGCAGTTTCGTGCTTATTAGCACTCATCAGCCCGGCATAGGAAAGTGACTGAGCAGGAGATGGAAAACCTTTTAAGGAAGCCAAGAGTGCGAAACAAACTGGTAGCCAATATAGAATTAGCAGATCTAATCTGCTAAATAAAGGTCTTGCAGGTTAAAACGGAACATCCTGTATGTACACACACATATATATACATACATACACACACACACACACACACACACCATTTATTCTTTGTTTTATTTATATAGATGTCTAAGTTTAATGTACTAATTATTATTTATCTTTATGATACATCATATCAGACTAAATACAAGAAAGAAAAATAACGTATAGAAAATAGATGATGTAAAATGCAAACACCTGTTAAGACACTACACAAATTTGAGCACAAAGATAAAAACTTTCACAAATGTTCTCATAACCAACTTAATTGTAAATTAATCTTAGCTGCAAGTGAGTTGCAAGCAGGGATAAGCACAAATTAGTTATTTTAATTAGCGAGATATACTTAAAAATTGACTTCACACTTTCAAGAATATTATTAAGTAAATTTGACATACCAGAATGTCTTACGGTAATTTAAATAATGCAAAAAATTAAAAATGTTACTTTATTGCTAACAAAATGCTTAAAAATACAGTATGATTCTTGTATTTCTACATTTTTGTGCTAAACAGTGACTTATAGTCATAAAAAAATGGCCCTATGTAGTGCAGTTTCTAAAAAACCAGGTAAGTTGAGGAACTTTTGTTTTATTTAACCCACGTCTGTGGGATTTCTGTCAATAATCGACGATTATCACATTAAGTTGAAAAGGTACAAAATGTGAATAAATTTAGTGTCCTTAGATCTTTTGTTTAAAAGCTTTAAAATATTGGGGGGGGGGATTTCTGAGATGAACATTATCTATCCTACTTTTGCGACAAAGTATTGATGAAATTTTTAGTTCAATGTCATCGAGACAATTACAAAAAGATCGAGGCAATGCTATTTATGTTTCATCTTCAGTTATAAGGATGAACAATTTTGTTACTGACATAAAACTAACGACGAACTTAAAAAACAACGAAACAGAAAAAAAAAGACTAGAACAAATTCCAGTTAGCATAAATTTTTTCAACGTTTTTGTTATCAACTTATATGACATTTTTGTTAACAAATATTTCTCGTCCAAATGAAAAGGTTTTCTCCATACGATATTAAATTTTACTTGCAACATACACTGAACGTTTTTTAGTTTTACTGAGATTTTGATTTTAAATATCATTTAAGTAAATAAGTATTGTAAAAATCAGTGTTAAGAAAACTTCAGTCAAAACGAGCTGATGTATTCATCACATGTCTTCCTTTTACTCCAATTTAATGTCATTTTCCCATTATTGACAATTTTAAGGTCATTCAGTAGTTTGCTCTCTAAATATCACCAACAATGGCCAAATTAAAACAAGATATTTAGAAAAAAAAATCGCCAAATTTGTCGCCAAGGTGGCGACAAAACCTGGTGACCAAAAGAGTGGCGACATATCTCGAAGTATCCGCCAAATTATAACACCACTTGAGTTTACATCGAAATTAACAATGATTTCCCCCCAAAAAGGGGCAATAGAGACACCTGAATGCAACCAAAAAAGGAGGTGCACAACTATATCCCACTAGGAGTCTACGTACTAAATATCAACTTTTTAGGGCATGCCGTTTTTCAGTTATGTGACATACATACGCACATACATACGTACATACAGATGTAACAAGAGAACTCGGTGTAATGAACTCGGGAATCGTCAAAATGGATATTCGCGTGTCTATACGTTCTTAGGCACTTATCCACGTGTGGTCGAGTCGAAAAAAAAAACTCAACATTCATTCTGGGGTGAGCAAAGTTGAAATTAAGGGCGATTTTTGAAAAAAAAAATTCGTGAATACAATACTTCCTTTTTTGTAAAATGAAGTAAAAAATTTAAAAAAAACGAAGGAAAACAAACGAATGTGAAACATAATATGTTTTATAATGACCAAAACGCTTCTTCTAAAGTGTATAGAAAAAACCAAGAAAAGCAGTTTTTAATAATGGAAAGTTGAGACAGTATTGAACATTAATAAATAATAACAATAAAAATAATAAAATAACAACTGAATAAAAAAAAAAAGTTTCCTTGAGGTTTAAAATTAATTATTTCACAGTAGTTTTGATTTACAGAAAATGCATCTTACCTTGGCTTGTGAGATATTCTCTAGCATGCCTCCAAGAATCTGTTTTCTGTTTCCACCGTATTTTAAATCCAACCACAGGTAAGGAGTCGTAAGGTGATTGATAAATTTTCACCACTAATATTCCTGGTTCTTCACTTGATAATGTGAACGAAGGGGTGTTTGGAAGAACTGAAAAAACAAAGATCCTTCAGAAAATGTATTCTTACAGGAAATATTTTTTTTTACCATTATAAAAATGATGGTAAATAAATGTATAGTTTAGAAATACTTATCCCGGAAAAAAATATTAAGGTGCTCTTAATTAAATTCAAGTAACTAGAAGGCAAATGTTTGAGAAGTAGCCACGCAGAATAATAGTTTTGTTTTGAACTTTTTCATCAATGTTGGGGAACTTAGTTATAATACAAATATTATTCCAGTTCTTTTACCCATAACAGGGGAGGTGAAAAAGTAGGACGTAACAGGGAACGTGAGATCTCGAAGACCGCTCTATTTACATTTTTTTTTAAAATCGTGTAATTGAGATACATTCCTGTAATTTCCTTTAGATTTCTCTGATGTTTTCTAAGTATGGGGAAAAAATACTTTTGAATTTTGAATCGAATATACCTTTTCAGAGAAAATTTTGGTAGAGTCTTAAGATTTTTCGAAAAAATCATATGCTGCAGTAAATAACTATCTGCTCGTAATAAAAATGAATCTATTACTTATTAATGATTATATTTTAGTTCTTTAATATATACAGAACATTTTAGTACCAGAAAATTGATTATATCACTTTACGAGAAATTTTTGACAGCCTTTTAACTATTGTATTTCGCGTCGTATTCCGAGAAATAATTCAGCCTTCATTGTCTCAGAACATCATTCCGTAACGTTTATCAACATTTAAAACAACTCTCAACCTCATCTAGAATATTTTGCATCTCTTCCGCATAACCCGGATAAGATAAATGAACCTATATCCGCGGTTCTAACGTTAAGAGCCATTAACGTTACAGCCGAAAATTGTAACACTGAAGGGGAGGTGCAGTCTCACAGACCGCTTCTAAAGAATGCAATGAAACTTAAACCAGATGCTCTTGCCCCTAAGATACTAAAAAACGAAGTAAGGGTGTTCAAGGTCACAAGACAAAAAGCTATTGGGAAAACCATTCAATCGGATTAAAAATTGCAATAGGGGTGGTCGGATGAACTTTTGAGCAGTCTGTGAGACTGCACTTCCCCGGTTAAGTTTTATTCTGATTTTTCCTTTTATGTGCATGTAAAGGGGTCAACTAGTTAAATCAAAATACAAATAAGGTAATTTATCAAGTTTTTGCCCTCGTTAGAATGCAGATAGCAGAACTTGCTGAGAAAATAATGCAAGTAGTTTTTTGTGGTCTACAGAGAAGTTCTTTCATTATTAAAAAAATATTCCGTACATAACCGTGTATGTAACGAAGAACAAATTCGTCGGAACTTATTAAAGTGGAACTTAATTATCTTAAAGCTGTGGCAATTGATAGAGACTATCCGCCAACTTTGATTGATTCCATTTATAAAAAACTTTCAAATAAATCCCAAACTAATGTTCTTAACCGAACCTTCATCAGAAAGAATTTGGTTGTTTTGCCATTCTTTCCATCTGTAAGCTATCAGGTTGCTAAGATTCTAAAACGTTTCCAATTCCAGGTGGTGTTCTCTCCTATTAATAAACTTTCATTCTCTTCTCTTAAAGATCCTATTCACCCTCTTAATTGTTGTGGAATTTATAGAATTAATTGTAGTTGTAAACTTGCCTATATTGAACAGACTCGGCGTGCTTTAAAAATTCGCTTGAAAGAGCATCACAATTATGTGAAAAAACAACAATTAAATAAGTCTAGTATTGCTCAACATTGTTGGGATTCGAATCACTCTTTTGATTTTAACTCTTATCAGATTATCCAAAAATGCCCCAATTCATCAGATCTTGACTTTTGGGAATCCTTTCATATTTTGAGGAACAGTTCTAACTTAGTTAACGATCTTAGTTCAGTTCCATATTTTTCTAACATTTGGCTCCCATACCTTTAATACTCCCCTTTTTTCCCACTCATTTTTATCTATCTTCCTTTGTTTATTTTTACCTTTTTGCCTTGATTGACACCCCCCCCCCCAATTTTCTTCTATTTATCTTTAGTTTTCCTTTTTTCGAATATTTTTTGTTTCTATTTATTTTATTTCATGGTTTTCCATTCTGCTTTTCCTTTCTTGCGGTTCACGGTTACTGACAATTTCTTTTCTTTTTGTTTAAGCTTCGGCTTAATCCTTGTCCAATTGAATTCTTTCTTTCTGGGTTCGTGCCTAAGAGAAAGCTCCTGGTCTTTGCTTGCATTCCTATTGGTTCCTGATCGGTTTATAACTTTGTCATTGGTGTTTGGCTAATCCGCTGTTTTTATCTTTTAAGCTACATGCTTATCTGCTCTTGGCTTTTGTCGGATGTCTTTTCATCCATAAGCTCATTATTTTTTGCATTGAAAAAGGCGTTCCCTGTAACGCCGAAACACGTGTCTGCTGTAATTTACAAATTTGTGCTTTTACTTACGATGTTTGTTCTGACTTTACTATTCAGCACAAAGGTATTTATTTATCTTATTATTAAGACCTATGTTCAAAGTTGCAAATTTACCTTTCAAAAATATTCCTTAGAAAAATCATATTACGACTATGCTTGTCGCGTTTGGCTAATATTTGCCATTCTAGCTATTTTTGATCAGACTTGACTAGAAAAAATCTAAACCATTAGCCAAACCGACCAGCAGGTAGGATGCTTTTGTCTAACATCACGAAACGGTGTGGCTTTTATTTTCTGTATTTCACATCGCAACCCTGATTGCTACTTTTGCTAGTATGTTTTAGCCCCTTTATGGCTTTAAACAGGTAGGGCGTATTAAGTTTCACATGAAGCCAATTTCTAACAAAAAGGATGAAAAGCTGCTGTGTTCTAAACACATGATTCACAGTTACATTAAGCAATGCATTTTATTTAATAATAATGACATGAAATTTAAGCGAAACAAGTGATATAAAAATGCAGTCGCGGTGTTTCGTAAAAGTTTTGTATTTAGAGTTGTTACCTCCTTCAAGCAGAGACATTTCCCTCTGTATTTCTCCGATGGCGTTACTAACTAAGCAAAGATATGTTCCAAAAAAAGAAGAGTCTTTCACTTTTACCTAAAAGATAAATCGTTAAAGTAATTTTAAAGAAAATAGATAATTAATTGCTTACATATAAAGTTATTACAGTTGGTTAAGCTGAAAAGAAATAACAAAGTGATATGCACCGGACAGGAAACAAAACATTACTACAAAATGATTTTATAAAGATATTGAGCACAAAATAAATACATGATTATATTTTTTTTTTTTTGATTTTGCAACGCTACTTAGAATTATGGGCCATTCCATCTCCACGTGCGGTATAAAAATACGCTTAAATTTCCTTAACATGTCGTCATATCTCTTAAATGAACTTTTTTAATGAAACAGGGGTAAGCATTTTTTTGTACTTTACATTTGATGCAAAGATACTTCTGACATAATTAAATTTTTATTGAACATTTTTTTATTTAAAATAAAATTTATTTACATGCGTCACGTGCGGGACATCCGAATTCAACCTCTGGTAACTTGCTTATGAGTAAGCTAATATGTTTGCTCTATTAATACAGCAGTGACGAAACAAACTGTAGATTTTGAAAGTCATGGTTCCAACGTAAAGGAAAAAAACCTTATTAGTTTATAAATACTTACTTAAACCGATGAAAATAAAATATGTATATGCCCCTTCCATTGAATGTGGTCATTTTGTCCCGCACGTTACGGTTCCTATATTTCATGAAAAAAGAATAATTTTTGAAGAAAGTTTTTGCTTAAGAAGTCACACATGCGCTTATGATTTCTTTTGCAACAAAATGTTGTTCATCATCCATTTAAATTATGATTTTTTATGAAATATGTGAAACGTCATGTATGTGCGGGACAAAATTACCGTTTTCCGTGGAATGTCCCTTATCATCAAAAAAAAACTTTCTGATTACAGAAGTAATTTACGTACCCTTAATAGTAAGGAAAAAAGAAACTATGCAAATGCAAATGCGGAATAAGGGGGAAAAGCAATGCAATAATATGTAAATACGCAATATATGTCATCAATGAATTTTACATCGAATTAATTACCTCCGAAAAACATTGATTTTACGTTTGCTTTAAAATAAAACATTTAAATGTACCTTAGATTTCCTTAAATATTGGAACTTTTTATAAGACAAACACTAGTTTCAAAAATAGTATTTAAAGGGAAATACGATTTCCGGAACAATTGAAAAGATTGTTCATTCATTTATAAATGTGTTGTTAATTTATATTTACAAAAAAAAAAAAAATATCATACTTAAAATGTCTACAAGTTCGGATTAAAATAAAAATTTACTATCGCGTTATTTGAATAACCTTTTTTTTTTTTTTTTTGTAGCTCCGGAATACAAAATTTAAAAAATTCGTAATGGTTTTTTAGATAAATTAATCTCTTAACATATAAAGTAATTGATGGTATTAGAAAAAGCATAATCATTTTTTCAATATCACACATAAAAGAATAATAATTTTTCGTAATTAATTCTTAATTTGGAAACTATAGTTAGAGACCATACATTTTAGCTAACATTTCAAGTAGAATTAGAAAATTTGAAAAGGGAAAATTTAGATCAGAAAGAGTTACCGCAGAGTTCTTTTAAATATGTCTTAAATGCAAAATTCATCCCAGCAAGCTGAGATAAATTATTATATAGTTTAATTATTACTTAAAAACCATAACTGCTTCTCGTAATGTAAATTTAAGACAATTTATTTAGTTGTTAATAATACAATTTTAAATATACTATTAAACAACAAAATTCAAACGAATATGAATGTATCATATAAAGTGATATAGATTTAGATTTGCGTAGTTTTAAAGAAATTCCGAAGGCATGTTATTCATGTTTTAAAACTCTATCCCAGTTGAAATAGTATAAAATAACTCGAATTACCTGCAATATGCTTGAGTATTGGTAATTAAGTATTCGGAACTGTCGTGAATTACCCAGTAGAGCTCTTCCTCTGAACCATTCAAAAGTTGGCAGTGGTTCAGCGCTTGCTTCACAACTAAGATTGGCAACGGAGCCCACGACGCCATAGAATGTGTCGACGTCGGGATTGCTCCAGACCGGTTTGTCTGAAAAACAAATAACAATATTAGGTTTTTTTTTTAATCAAATGGAGTCAGCTCTGCCGTCTAAGTGTTTGCTCTATTAATGTCGAGAAATCGCCGGTGTTTTGTCAAGGAGCACCCGATAGGCTACATTTTTCCTAACACATTATGACAAAAACTTATTTAAATACCAATAGATAGCGCCACCAGGCATCTACACTGCTACGATTTAATCAAGAAACTGACGGAAAGGAAAATTTTCTTCAACTAAAAGCTTCCTAACGATTTACTACAAGAGGTCCCACAGAGGTAGCGAGGGGTAGACCGATCAGTGAATGAACAGTTAAGCACAATTTCATTTTTAAATAATCCTAGTAATTTTAAATTCTATACTATACAGATCGTGATAGTTAAAATAGTTTAATTGACCTATGTAAATATCTCTAAAAAATCGCGGGAACTTAAATGGTACCGCTTCCGACTTTTTTAGGTGTTTAAAGAAAAAATGGCACATTGACCCAGTGAATGAACACCTCCAACCAGTAAATGAACACAAATTGATCCAGTGAATTAACATGATAAATTTTGATTCAAAAAGAAACTAAGTTTCTTTGAGATTTATCTATCTATCTATATAACTAACTGTATGTATTTATCTATTTATATAACTATCTATATCTATCTATCCATATAGATATCTATCTTTTTATATCTCTATCCATCTCTCAGTATATCTTTCTATCTATTTTTCTATCTACACATCTATCGGTCTATCTCTATGTCTATTTACCTATTTATCAATGTACTTATCTATTTTTCTATCTATCTATCTACCTGCTTATCTACCTGTTTATATATCTACCTACTATCGATTAACCACTACCTATCTATTTATCTATCAATAAATGTATCGATCTATATATCTACCTACCTATTCTATCTCTATATTTATCTACCTATATATCTATTTACCTCATATTTTTAATATATCTATCTCTATATCTTCCTCTATCTATTTATCTATCTATCTATATACAAACATACATACATATCTACCTATCTATTCTCTCTCTTTGTATATATATTTCTATTTTTTCTATCTACCTGTCTATCTATCAAGAGAGATAAAGATTGAAATACATAAATAAAAAAGGCACATAAAACTATCTGCATCACAAAAAAGTACGAAAATGAAAATATCTCAAAGAAACTTCAAATTTCTTTTGATTTAAAAAGAAATTTTGCCATTGTTCATTCACTGGGTTTTCGCAATTTTTCATACCCAGTGACTGAACACCCCTCTACCTGAAAATCTACGCAATCTGCATTGACTGAAACAATTTAAATCCATAGCCTAAATATGTATACTTAATTTTTCTCTCGTAGAGATAAAAAATAAAATTTATTGATAAAAATAATATTTATCAAAATAATTGCTAGCGCGAAACCAGCCTTATTATTTTGAAAGAGAGAAAAATAAATTCACGGCAGTACAAATTTCAAATTTTTTCCAGGAAAAAAATACGTATCCAAAGTAACCAATCAGGTGTCAGATAGCTTAGAATATAAATAAAGATCGCTTTCGTAGTGAATTTATTCAGAAAAAAATTTTTGGAAGCTTTTTTTTTTTTTTTTTTTTAAATGACGCACTGTTTATTCACTGGGTGGTGTTCACTCACTGGTCGGTCTACCCTATGTTCAATGACTTAGGCATCAAACCCGGGAACTTATGATCCTGAATCCCGAGGAGTTTTTTTTTTTTTTTTTTTTGAGTTTTTAATCAATGTAATTTTTAAAAAATTCAAACAGTTTAAGAGCAAAACTGAAAAGGTTCAAAATTTATTTATTTTTCAAAAAAAAAAAAAAAACGTACATTTAATAACAATTATAGTATAAGAAATATATATATATATATATATATATATATATATATATATATATATATATATATATATATATATATATATATATATATATATATATATATATATATATATATATATATATATATATATATATATATATATATATATATATATATATATATATATATATATATATATATATATATATATATATATATATATATATATATATATATATAAACATTTTTTTTGTGTATTATTTAAAAAAAATCATGACAAAAAAAAAAAAAAAACCTCTGAACGAAGTTATAACCATAACTATAAAAGTCATCTTTGCAGCCAATTTTAAAATTTGTAGCCTTAATCATGTTAAAATATAAATGAACATCCGTTGCAACTTTCAGTAATCTTTCATAGCTAGCTCGGATTCCGCTTCAAAATATAATGACAAGAATATTAATAAATCAAAAGTTTAGTTTACCTAAACGTGTCACATTTACGCTCTTTAATGTACTCTCGTGTGGGCATGAGTTCCACAAAAATAAAAAAAAAAAATACATCAAAAACTATCCTAACTTAAGTATCAATGTACAGAAAGTAAGTTAAACATATCAGTAGCTGCCAGTGCTTCAGTAAAGGCCACTTCAAGTTTTAAAACGTATTGGAAGTGGCCACAGTGAAGTATATTTTTGAACTGTAGGTCCACATTATTAATTGTTCTTCTCGAAACTTAATAAGCATATTATTGCCCAACTCTTCCTTAATTTTCCCATTTTCTAAAAATGCCAGACTTTCAATTTGTTTAATTCTTGTATCAATTTTTTTTTTAAACCTTAAATTTGATCAATTAGTGACCACTATAAAATCTGAAAATTTCAGTAGTGGCTATCTGATATTCTCTCATCCCAAAAATTTGCGTTTATTATTTAAAATTCAAGTAACTAATGAATAAATCTGGTTCAGTATGATAGTTACAATAAGTACCCATACATAAATCACATTATTATTGCTCATTTCTCTGTTTAAAGTATACAGGGTGTTCCGTTTTAACCTGCAAGACCTTTATTTTCTCAGCCATTAATATTAGACGTGTACTTACAATTGAAAAAATGTTTAAACTCAGATGCAGAGTTAAGACATAGAAAGTTTGAAGTAAAAATAAAAATGTCAAAAATACAAAATGTAACTTTTTATACGAGCCCCAGGTCATCTTACTTATATTTAGGAAAATTTTCTCCATTGAAAAATCATTCTAACATAAAAAGTTTGACGACCTATAGTGTACGACTAATATTCACCGAACTATGAAACACACCGTTTTGTGACCTACGTCACTTTACACTCGCCATCAATAACACCTTTTGGGGGAAAATATAGCGGTTAACAAGGGTTTAAAATCATATGTGTGCATGAAGTGCGATTTTTCAAATATTTCGAGGTTTTGCAGTGTGCATTTGCGTATCATGGTATTAACATTTGCATTTATTTTAGAATAGCAAATGAAAAATATAAATACTTATTTTATTTACTTCGACAAATTGACATTCCACTGAAAGGGCGATAGGTTCCAATCTCCTCTTTTGTAATGGGTCTCTTAAAACTTTAAACTTTAATATCTCTTACAGTTTTGGTCGCACAAATGTCAAATTTTTTGTGTCAGTAACAGTTTTAAATGGAGATTATGTCTCTAAACATTAGTTAGGTGACCTGGGGCCCGTATAAAAAGTTAAATTTTGTATATTCTGGCTCATTTTTATTTTTGATTCAAACTTTCAATTTCTTATATAACTCTGCATCTGATTTTTAACAGTTTTTCAATTGGAAGTATACATCTAGGACTAACGGTTGCGAAAATAAAGGTCTTGCAGTTTAAAACGTAACACCCTGTATAAGTAACCTTGAAGAGGTAAACTGAAGCACTGGCCGCTACTGGTCTACTGGCTCTTTTTACTTTCAGAGTTTTGAAGTTCTCAATACATAGCCTAGACTGATCTTTTCAATGAGTTCGAAAAGCAGTCATCTCCTTGATTTCACCAAAGGAAATGACCGGTTTTTAAGCTTATGATTTCAATTAGCAGAGTGTTTTCCGGTTAAAATTGACACAGAAAGAATAAAAAATCATAAAATGTGAGTTTGGCCATGGGCATACCTAAGAAATTAATTTACGAACGTCGAAGCCAAAAACAATCAATTCAACTGAGAAACATGCTATCAAATAGTCAACACAAACTGTGGTGAATTTAACCACACTATTTAAACCCTTCGAACAGACGTGTGCAGCTTGGTCTAAAGAGATTAGTTTCAAAATGTACGTAAATTACGGTTCTACTCATGTATCAATACTGTTTTACTTGCAACAGCTTTATATATAATATACATATAAAGCTAATAAATGAAAGAAATTATTAACAGTACCCTTAAAACATTGAGGAGATTAAGTAAATTCAAACCATTCTTCATATGACTGTGCACAGAAATAGCTTGCAAAATGATTTGTTGAAACTCAGTAATAAATAAATAATTTTATTTTTCATGCATGCATTTTATAAATTAACTTTTATTTCTGAGGTGAGCATAAAGAAGTTCATTAAGAATTATATGCATGCAGCAGAACAAAATAATACTATTTGTAAAACAAGATGCTTTTTACACATGCATGAGGGAAAATAGGGTTCATCATTTTTGTGCCAGATTCATTAATGATATTTACAATTGCATTAAACTTTCTCTAATTTAGTTTTTAAAATGAGCCAGATTCATTTTTTGTTAAATTTTATTTTAATCTTAATTATTGAAAATCCTGTTCAATTTTTAAAATGAAATTTTACTGAGTCTAATAATAATAAAATTATAAAAAAGAAACCGTCAAAGAAATTGTGAAAGGGAAGTCTGCGGCGGGCCTGTGTCTAGAAGACCCTATAGCTCCTACCGCCTTTAAATTTGGTACAAAATTACTTTGAGCAATGTGGGTCTGCACCTGCGCTTTTTATTTTAAATTTCGATTTTTTTTTCTTATAATTATTTTTTTAATCTAAAACATCTCACAAATTATCTATTAAAGGGATAAAAGATTTCACTCGCCCCTTAACATTCTGTGTCGTTCGAAATAAAAAACAATTCTGCTTCAAATAAAGCTTGTTTCAATTAATTAGGACATCATGTATAATTTTTCTATTTTAACGAAAAACCTTCGGCTTAACTAAATTCAAGCCCTTCTTAGCTAAAAAGTAACACACATTCATAGAGATAACGAATTTGAAAACGACTTTTCAAACGTACAAAACTGCCACTTTGCAATGCTTAGGACCCCCTTAGCACCTCTACGTCTGCCAGTTATGTTAGTTTAAAACCCGTGAAAGGGGTAATTTTAATTTCAAACGGATTTCGTAACGCGTTTTTAATCTGATTATTTTTAATTGACAATTTAAATCTTTGCGAATCAAATAAGAATGCGAAACCACCTTCGGAGGTTGGTGAGCGTCAACAAGCAGGGGACGGACCCCTTAGTACGTCTAAATAATGTATGGCAGTACTTTTTTTATTAATACAGGATATCCGAAAAGTCTTAGACGCATTTTAAAAATGCATCGAAAGCAAAACATTTCTGTATAAATTTGCGGTTTGTACCATAACGCCTAATAGGATTAAGTTTTTTTTTTTTTTTTTTTGAGCAATCACGATTGCTTATTGCTTTCATTTGACCGTCCTTGATGTCCGGTTCCTTTTTTAGAATGGACCGGGGGGCCTCTGCAGCACCGCCGTCCACCGGAGGACGGAGCTGCTCCTCTGATCCTAGCCTCCACTAGCAGCACTGTCCGCCGGAATTCCCTCCTCCTAGGCGGTGGCATCCATGTCCTGCTCACACACACTCCTACATACACACAGGTCCACACACAAACAAGTCCTTACACACATAAACACACGTAACCGCCCAGCAGGAAGGGCAGGCTTTGGAGGCCATGAACTGTTTGTAGAAACAATAGTCTCCAATGAGTAGGGTCCTGTCGCAACTCGGGATCGCGAAAAAACATAATTCGAATTCAGTTTCATATATATATATATATATATATATATATATAGTGTGGCATTGAAAATCTAAAAATTTGATTTACCTAAGTAAGCATAACGGACGCCGCAGTCCGTGCTGCCTAAAACATGGGATTACTTTGAGTTACATTTAGATATGGCATAAGGAACGGAGGGTGCACATACGAGGTGTGGCTATTAAATAACGAAACTGATGCTGCTACAGAAGAACCACGCATGCGCCGAATCCGAACGACCTACAGCTGTGCAGCGTAAAGCCTTCTCTTTCGATTGCAACACCTCCCGTGTTTGTACAGGTTTATGGCATTGAATGTTAATCACGTGCGCGAGTTTTTGAGTGGCTCAAGTGTTTCCTAAGATGATCGAGAAGATATTGGAGATGACCGCTAGGGTCGCCCTTCCAAGTCCAAAACGGACGAAAGTATCAAATCCAAATGTCGAATTTACATTACTACCGTGAGGTGCTTTCTCAGCACCGTGTAAGAGTAAGGAAAACAACGATCCGATGTTTGGAAGAACAAGTTGTGGTTTCTCAATCAAGACAATGCAACGGCACATTCCTCATTGTCTGTCAAGACGTTTCTAGCGAAGTACAACATCCCAGTTTTATATTATCCGCCTGACCTGGCACCATGTGACTTGTATCTGTTCCCCCAGGTCAAATCTGCATTAAAAGGAACAAGGCTTCAATCCGTTTAAGCTGTGAAAGAAAAAAGAAAAAAACGGCATGCGTCATGCAGGAGCTCACAGAACAAGACTTACAGCTTTGTTTCTAACAATGGAAAATTCGCATTGGTCGTCGTAAGGATAGAGGAAGAGTGAGTATTGAAGGTGATAAAAACTAAATATGTATAAATTTGAAATAAAATGTTTTACAGCAATAGTCTCGTTATTTAATAGCCATATCTGGTACACAACTCAAGAAAAGAAAGGTACCGCTTTCCCCCGCCCGTTGTTTTGTATTTTGCTCTATCCCACTTACTTTACTTTTTAGCACAAATGTATTTATTTACCTCACATTATGTCTATTTTTCTGAATGTGACGGTACGGTACAACGCCATCTTAAAACACAATTTCAAAGGTTTTTTCTTTTTTTTCCTTGCGATGTTATAAAAAATCCGTGAACCTATGACGTATTTTTGTGCAAACTACTTATTTATGCGACAGTTTAGCTTTTCTATGAACTTTTTTAATGTGAAGGGCTTTTACGACACCTTATTTATTAAAGTAGACGCTTGTTATTTTTTTTTTCAAATATAGTACACCTAAACCCTTTTTTATGCGGTCTTTTTATGCGATTTTTTTGTGCGGACATTAAAATTTCAATCAGATTGGGATTTCATGGACGAAACTATTTTTAAAAAGAGTGCGATTTCGTACCTTTCAAGTGACGACATAGGCATCCCGATGGTAAGTCACTGTGACCTCCCGAAAATATTTTTATTCGGGAAATTTTGTTTGACTACTCGGCAAAAATTATCATCATTTAGTTTATTTTGATGTCTTTAAATATTACAATCTGGCAAGTTTTTGCGTTATTTTCAATGAGAGACTTTTTTTATGCGGTCCATATCCACCGCATAATATATATATATATATATATATATATATATATATATATATATATATATATATATATATATATATATATATATATATATATATATATATATATATATATATATATATAACTGTGTTTCGAAAAGCACTTTTTAAAGCTACTCATGATGTTTGAAAAAAAAATAATGCGATTTTTTTTATGGAGTCCGTATTTACCGCATAGAAGCAGGTTTAGGTGTATTTAAAATGAGTTTCAATGAAAAAGTACATGTATTGCTTTCATATGTATTGTATTACTTATGTGAATATATATTATTTATATAACTATTTATTCACTGATATATACAATAGAGGTTTATATTTTCTAATTCTCTAAATAGCATCTGGAAATGAATAAAGAGGAAAATTAATGATCATCAATTTTGCAAGGAAAGACATTGATTTGATATTAACGAATTCCGTGAAGGAATTTGCGGCTAACTCTTAATATCCAGACAAGAGTAATGCTACAAGTTGAGCATGCGTGATAAATTTATTTCAGATTAGACCGACTGCACTAATTATATTTTAAATGTCTTATTTCCATACGCTTTCTCCTTTCCTTACTGATATTTCCAGACTCATACACAGCAAACAGCTTAATATATGAATTGCCCTTTGTATGGGTTCATGCATTTTGCTTTATTTCTGAGATTAGACTTTTCGGAACCATAAATATATTTTCAAAGATTTAAGACTTAAGCTTGAAAAATGTTTAATGTTTCAAAAATGAAATACTTAAGAAGAAGAAAAAAATCAGGGGAAAAATCTCGCAAAACCTCTTTCTGCTTCGCTGAAACGAAAGCAAAACTGAAGCAGAAGGCTGCCATTCAATTGAAAAGTGCAATTTATTATAAATAATAGAAATATTTTTTTTTCGCGATGGAAGTTATTCATGAAATAATAAATAAGAAAAGGCAGTGACACAAGTTTAAACATATTCTTTGAAAAAAGAAATAAAAGTTTCTTTTGAAAATGTATTAAATGCTGCAAACTTTAAAATTTCGTATGATCCAACTCTGTTATCATTAAATTTGTCTTTTATGCGTTACTAATGGGCTAAATTTAAGGCACATCCATCACACGATCATATTAGTTTGTGGTGACCTAATTAAACGTATTTAGAAATAAAACACTGCTTATTGCTTTCTATCTCCCTCTTTGTTAATCCCTCTCCTTTAAAATTGTCCTTTATTTCAATGTAATTAATGTTGGACGCATATCAGGCTATTTCACTGAGCAACCGGGAGCTAATGGTTGAAACAGCAAAAAAAAAAAAAAACCTTTGAATTCACCAAAGAGCCTATTCAGCATAGTTTTATTTTGCAGGATTTTATCTAACTGGTTTGTTAATTTAAAAGTCAACAATTAATTTTCTCGAATTTGAGGGGGAGAACGCCCTTTTAGCTTAACCCATTCATGCCGGTTGGTACAAAAATATACCAACCGGGAAAAAAATTATAATTCGTCCTCACATGATGCTATCTCCCCAATAGCTGTACATTTTACATAGTAAATAATCACAAAAAGGGAAAAAAATATGTTTACTGTATCTTTGTTAAAAACGGTCGTAACAGTAGGCTTAAAACTTGAATAAATCATAACTCCAAAAGCATTCGTCTTCCGTCAAAAAGTAAAATGCAAGTTTTGTATGTATTTTAGTAATTTCAAAAAGGTTTAAAAATTGTACCATAATTGTAACAGTGTATTTGATTCAGATATACTTTTAAAACGTTGTTTTTATCTTTGTTTCGTGTTATGAATTCTCTTTTACTTTCAATGATAGAAAATTGTACCAACCGGCGAATATGTAGTCACTGTCTTGCTTCGAGCAAATGCAGTGTTTAATCTAAAATTTGTACAAATAAGTGATATTTTTAAAAGATTTTTTAAGTATTTTAGTAGTGTTGTTAATTTATTATGGACGTCATGGACGCAAAAAGCTGATAAGAGGAAATTCGATTAGATTTGAATATAAGCTGTGGGTGTTATTCTCGTAATACGGACTTTTTTTTTTTCGGTACCATATTGCGTCACCTAGACGAATTGGTATAGCATAAAATATTAGTATTGGTATAGTATTTGTATAGTATATTGGTATAGTATGGAAAAATAATAAGAACCTAAGTACCAGAGGAAACGCATGCCATTATGGGCAATTTTTTACTTTTATTCCTGTGCTAAATGATATTCTTTCAACTTATACATTGAAAGAGTATACAAATGTATGTTCCATTGGGTTCAAGAAATGAAATGAAGAAATACACACACAATCAACCAAGAACAGCATGTGGTAATGCTGCAGTAAAGATGATGCTGTAAAATGGAACGGCAGTACTGCAGTAGCAATTACAAGCAATAAAGTATTCAGGACATGATGTGAATCAAGCAGTAAATGAGATGCTTTTGAGAAAAATAATTTTATTATTCCAATATCGTAGTTATTGAAACATATAGCAAGTGCATCTGTCGGATAGACCTTTTTGACACGTAGAAGAATACGGTATGAGAAATTGTTGCAAAAAAAAAATGTGGAGGTCACTTCCGAGAAGATTGTGATGCATAAATATTCGGTTAAAAATATATTCAATTCGAAATTTTACTACATTTTTAGCATCGATTTTTTCAAGTTCATATTTCATAAAATTTGAACACATTTCTTTTTTCTTTTGAAATAAATGAAATTGTAATTAGAAAACTCTTTTATATAAATGTAAGTAATATTCTACAATTATAAATAATTATAAATGTTAATCAATGCAATTATTGCAATCAAACAATAAATGTAAAATTTGCAAACAAAATGTGCTCACACCATACAAACGTCGATTGGTAGAAAAATCTACCATAAAAATAAAAATAGAAAATTTAACGGGAAAAATTAAATTTGTATATAATTCACTTACTAGACATAAAATAAATAAATACTAATAAAATTATCACAGTTTATTGTTTTTTTCGAAACCGGCATTAATGGGTTAAAAGTTTGTGTAATAATGGAAAGAGTTTTTTTTTTTTTGTTTTTTTTTTGGCTTGAGATGGGATTTGCTCGAAGCTTCTGAGTAAAATAGAGCAGCAGTAATGATTTTATGCTATGGAATCCTACTTGTCACTAATATAAGTTCTACTTTGTTACGCCTGTTAGCACGTACTTTATTTTGTTCTAAAGAATTTTAGTATGATCTAAAACGATCGTCTAAAATGTATACAAAACAAAATTTTAAAAACATGAACTAATAAGTAATAAAAGAGAGACAGAGATATGAAAAAAAGGAAGCAAGATTATTATCATTTTTGATAAAGGTAAACTTTTTATTACCTATAACAAAGCTCATACGTTTAAAGTAAAACTAGAACGTTATTCAGTCATTGTCCGTTGTCTCCAGTTTTTCCTCTTTTTAACTCAATAAATATCTTTCCGTCTTGAGGATTAATTGAATCTTATTAGTTCAAGTCAAAGAGAAAAAAAAAAATTCTTTGCGGTTTCCAACTTTGTTTGCCCTCCACTCGATGTTGTTCGAGTTGCAAGCTCTAGTAGAGCGAAATAATGAACCACTTCACTGAAGTATTATTAGCCGAGGAAGAGTTTTAAAACTTCGGCTTTTTCTAAATCTGCCCTAAAGTAATATTGTTACTTTCTAATTTAATATGTATTTGAAAAATTGGAAAAAGGTTAAATTTATTTAAACTATGATATATATATATATATATATATATATATAGATAAGTCAATTGTCAGATATATAAGACTCTTTCGGAAGGACTTATGAAATATTTTAAGCTTTATCACACGAATGCGAACAAATGTGGCAGTAAATTGCAATGCAATGATATGTAAAAGAAAACTGAATAAGCAGACAATATTGCTAATTTCCTGTACTTATCTAAAAACCAAACTTGAAAACAAAATTACGCTCGTTTCCTCCTGCAAAATTCAAACAAAAGTCTTAGGGACACGGCATGAACAAAATCGGCTATTTAATTCCCTTCTTATTGTTTGGATCTATTTCTTTTACATGGTAAAACTTGGTATTCAGCGCTTAACACTAGAAAGACGGAAGCGGTCATTTTGACCGCAAACGATTTTCAAATGCTCATATTCGCTGCGTTTAATTTTCAAACTCCTTTTCCTTCATTGACTTTTCCTAACTATTTATTAAGATCTTACAACAGTATTTTTTTTTATTATAGTCGCTATAAATGTTTATACCTAGAAAGACGGACTACGGTCATTTTGACCGCTAAGTGAACCTTTCTTTATGCAATATGCATCCGTTTTTTTTCTTTTTTTCTCTTATCAGTTATGTGTACTATGGACTATTGTTAGTTCTCAGGGTGAGTAATCTTCTTTTGAGCTTGAGTAGTACCTGCTGGTCAGGTTTAATTCTTTGAACTGTTAGAAAAATGCGAAACACCTGTTGGTTGCATGGTTTCAGTTTTCTGCTATCTGCACAATTGGCAAAGTTGAGAAAGGTAAATTTGAAAAGCATGTAACTGGACACGTGAAATTATTTTGGGTGTAAAAAGAGTAAATATAAACAGGTAAATTCCAAAAATGTTTGCTGGAATTCTTTTGTGTACCAAAACATGTGCTTTGCTTGAAGCATTGACGTTTATTTTCTTCGATGATAATGAAGTGCTCAGTCACATAATTATCTTCATGATGCCGAGAAGAACCGTTGACAAGCAAAACTTATAGGAGCATTAATACCTGAAACTGTTGCAGATTTATCTAAAACATATTTTGGTTCAAATGAAGTCTGACTTATCTGAAGAGATATATTTCTAGCGGTGAGAATAGTTTGCTTTCATGAGATTATTCCGAATATTGTTCGAAGCCTAGATTTTCAGAAAAGGATTGTTCTTCTGAGTTAGAATCAGAAGAAACCTCGCTAATAAAAACTGATGCTCAAAATATAAAACTCAGTGAAAGAAAAAGGGAAAAGGATCCGAAGTCGAAAAAAAGGGGAAATTTAAAAAACAGAACTCCTATTTCTCCAATTTCCTCCAAGACACCTCACTAATCAATTTTGCTGCACATAAATACATATCTATCTCAGGAAAAAGATTAACATAGAGTGAAATTGACTATGCGGAAATAAATCTACGAGCATTTGTTCTGATTGCCAAAAAAAAAAAAAAAAAAGAAAGAAAAGAAAAAACTGTTAATGACTAATATACATGTGACGTGATAACATAAGTATTTCGAAATAATGTAAAAGATAGTAATGTACGGTATCTTGCGATATTTAAATATTTTTTTAAACCAAACACATGCATGGTTGATTATAGTACTTGTTAGTTATTACATGCTAAGAAAATATCCTCATTTTTGTACAAATTTGCTCTTTCTCAATGCCAATTGTGTAAAGCATGTGTGCATCACTTGATCAATAATAAAATTTAAAAAAGGGCTATCTGAGACTTATTTGCAGACTATATTACGATTAAATTGTTAAGTTAAACTCTGACATGTTGAAACAAATATTTTCTCTGGTTAAAAATCCGAAAGGAGGAATTTCCTATCTTTTTAGTATGGCGGTCAAAGTGACCGCTGCCAGTCTTTCTTGGTATACGCAAAACGCCGTCTTTCTAGTGTTAAAACTACTGGTAGTAGTTAGTACTGTATATTATGGAAGACGGGTTTTGCTTCTCACTTGATGGTTAATTGATAGCTGTTGGGCGAAAAGGCCATTACACATTATATGAACGGCTTTATTTAGAAGTGCATTTTCTGTCATTTTTATGCAAACAAAACAACAGAAACTCTTAGTGAAAATATTAACAGGGGGCAGAACACCATAAATCTGCCCAGCTTACTGCCAATTTTTATTCGCATAATTTCCCAAGAAATAAAAAATCTTCCCCTCCAACCTCAAGAAAAAGAGTTTAACCGCAAATCAAGCAGATTTTAAACTTATGGAATTTCTGGTTTACATATATATATATATATATATATATATATACTGATAAATAGATAGATACATAGATAGATAGATGTACAGGGTGCGGAGAAAGTTCCCACACTTTTATTACATATTTCAATAGGCTGTAACTAACACACAATTCAACAAATCAACAAGTTAAAAACTCTTTATTGAAACAATACTAATAACATTAAACAAAAATATTATAACAATTGTTCAAAATTGGCTCCTTGGGCTTCAATACATTTACGGAGCCGCAGTCTGAAATTGCCGACGATGCTCGCGCACGCTTCCACCGTTATCTCATTCCAGGCACGCCTTAGAGCCGTTTTGAGCACGTCGATCGTGGCGTATCGTTTTCCCGGTATTTTTCCCTCCGATTGACCACACCGAATAATTTATCGGATTGAGGTCCGATGAGTTAGGGGACCAAACATCCTTGCCCTAAAAACCTGGGAACAGATCTTCGCAGATGGCAATCGTCGATCGGGCCGAATGCGCAGGAGCCCAGTCTTGTTGGAGTGTGAATCCATCTTGGTCAAAGTGTTCTGTTGCCCATGGCCTCAGTACATCGTATAGAACCTGAAACTGATAGCTCACAGCATTAATTTTGACGTTTCTGTCAATGAAAACAAGCGGCGTCTTCCCAGTGGCACAAATGCCAGCCAAGACCATTACGGAGTCTGGAAAGTGACTGTGTCCGATGATTTTTGCATCAGCGGTCTTCTTCTGACCCTTCTAAAGCAGTTGGCGATGATTTTGACTGTTATGTGTGAGCTCGATGGTGAAGATCTTCTCATCGGTAAAGAGAACCTTCGAAAGGCGAGCACCAGCGGTCAAGCCAAGCATCCATCGAGCTTTTATCAATCTTTTCTACTTCATTGTGTTATTGAGGAAGTGGAGGCTATTGATCTTGTGAGAACGAAGTCCCAACTTGTTTTTCACAATGGTTCGGACGCTTTTTTCGCTGATCTCCAGTTCTTTGGCCATCTTTCGCATTGAGCGCTCTGGATTGCGACGGATGCGACAACGGATCTTCTGCACATTCGTTGGAATCGTTGCAGTGGTTGGACGAGGGTCCCTCCAGTCTCCTTGTGGCGTTTCACAGCGTCATCTACTGTTTTACTCTTGAATCCAGTCGTTCGAATAATATCGGTTGTTTTCATTCCCTTCTTGTGTAATCCAACGAGAGTAACACGCACATTTTCACGATTCATAGCTCACTAATTCAATGAACTAACAAAGAACAAATGATTAAACCTCAAATATTTTCAATGCCAATAAACAATATGTGCCAAATAAATCGCCAACATACGATTTTAACGCTAAAAAAACGTTTTAAACAAAATTGTGGGAACTTTCTCCGCACCCTGTAGATATAATCGTATTTTCGCTTTTTTGACATCGAATGACTTGGAATATGCGTACGTTTGCCGAGAGTAAACGGTAAATTTATACAGGCTACTTTTCCCAAAATATAATGCAAGTCGTAAGAAATTTATCTCAAAGAAGTAGTATAAACTTAGAATGAATGTGGTCATTTCCAAAATTTTAAAAGTATTTTTTCTGAAAGAACATGCTTAAAAACATAGGATCTATGTATTTTTTAAATAATTTGTTTAAATTTAATATTTTAAAAAAATTACTTAAATTGGTGAGCTTTCATTGTTTACATTTCTTGCCAATGACATCACAAATGATAAAATGCCATTCTGTGTTGCCATTCAGAAAACAAAATATTTAATTCGCATCTTTACTCACGTGTATTGGCAACGATATGATTGATAGCAAGCATAGAGCGCAATTTTAATTTGCTTCTTGATTATCATATCGTGGAAACGCGGTACAAAGATGTGCCAAAGATCATCATTTGTGACGTCATCAAGACCACAGCTTGTTTGAAAAATCGGACAGTTAAAAAAATTAATTAAAAAATAACTGTTGGGAAAAATGAAAGAATTTTCTATGTCCATGTTATTATTATTTTTTTCTTATTCAATCAATTTCAGTGACTAAAAGTACTACTTTTGACGCAAGGAAACAACCTCATTTTTTAAGTTCTGCTTCTAGTTTAAAATAAGAGAAAAAAAAATCAAACTTGATGAGATTTTTTCTTACTTAAGTGTCGCAACTGCAGATCGTAATAACGAAGTGAGGTTTAACCCATTCCATAACCAGCCCGAAACCCCTTAACGCGCATGCCGCAGATAACGAACGGAGTTGCTTTTTGCTACGTTGTAATAGCACTTTTTCCCCATTTTGCTATCGGGATTTTAATGTTGTTTTTGCTGTTCAGCTTGTATTCAAAAATCGCTTCGCTTTATTAGTTTTTTGGCCCTGAATTAAATAGTGCAATAAAATACAAGGTTGCTAATATGTGCTGAAATATTCCTTAAATGTACACAGTACATAACGGGAAAATAAACAATAGAGGATGGGACAAAAAGCAATTATTTTTATAACACTAAATATTTTATTCAATTATTATTATTATTATTTTTTTTTTTTTTTTTTTTTACCTCAGTATATATATTTTTTTTCTTTTTATACACTTAAGAAATCTTAAGAACTGTTAAATGTAAGAAGATCTATCTTTCAAAATGGCTCAACAAAGCATTCTTCAAACAATTGACTGATCGGTACAACCTGTGAGTTGGACCTGTTGAATGAACAAAACGCTTTAATAACTGTGGGAATGATTTTCTAAGAGGATAAAAAGTATTCTTCGGTGCCTTTTGATACATTGTGACCCTTCAAAACGACCTATACACACAGAGACTGGTCGGTTCTTTTATCCTGATTCCGATGACTTTTAAATCCCTTCTGAGTGTCCAGATATCAGTTGCTCAAGCGTGGGAAGTATTTTAAAGATAAATGCTTACAAAAGATCAAAACTGGCGGCTAATCCCCTATTTCCCTAAAGGATACCTTTGTGCATGCAGCTAAAAGCCCCCAGCTGAGAGAGGAATCGGCCTGGGCGTATTCCCTAAGGAGGTGCCCCCCCTTGGTGTCTTGTGGTCAACCCTTCCGCATTATTTTCGTACAACAAAACAGTTTGAATCAGAAAGGAATTTCAAAGCAAGCTTTACTGCTTGTACTTGGGAACATGTCTTCAGAAGAAAAAAAAAGAACATTTTGCTTGAAATCGAGTCGGATTGTTTTTTCTTTTTTTAAAACATACTTGGATAAATTTTAGTTAGTTTCATAGGATTATTTACTAATTAAGGCAATTGATTGTTCAAAAGAAATCAAATGTTTTATTTCTATTTTTAAAATCTCATAAAAGGTGCAATTAAAACATTGGAGCTATTTTAAAACAATAAATAAAATCTGAAAAAGAAAGGGAGAAAAGGAATGTTTCGTTTTGTATGAGTAAAGCGAAAAGAACTCAAGATATTATCATTTTATTTGTACTGTAGCATATATTTTATGTTTTGCATAGGGGTCAACTATTATGTATAATCAATGCGGTCGTCATAATTTTTGTTTGTGAAATTAAAAATATTCAAAACTGTATCACTAAAAAGCCATCAAAGGGTGCCGCGAATATAAAACGTTATAATTTAAGTTTGAAAATACCATGATTTAAAAATGAATAAATATTAAAAAATAATAGTAGTATACAAATAACTAAAAAGCGTAGTAAACACATTATAATAATAATTAAAAAAAACATACTCGTACAAAATTAAGATGTGTAAGATAATTAAAAAAATAATAGTGTGTAAAATAATTTATAAAATTTGAGGATTATGAACAATTTAATATAGGTTGCTTGGGTAAGAAGGTGGATTTTTGATAACAAGAAAAAAATATTTCTGTTTCTTTGCTTTATTCAAGCATAGAAATATTGGTAAATGTGTAAGGAAATATTTTCACACTTGTTCATCAGGAGTTCGAATGCCAGAATGCTAAGAAACAAAGCTTCCACGAAAAGATAAAAATATAATGCCTGATTATTTGAAGCATTATTCGTGTCCCATCTAAGAGTAATTGAAAGGTTAATATCTTAGTAAAATAAAATAATTTACAACAAATTTCGTGAAATACTGTAAGTTACATCCTTTTTGCCTAAGGAAAAGAGCTTGATTAGCGCTCCCCTAAAAGCACCAGAACCCAACAGAGAAGCGCAATAACAGGGTTCTGCCCCTGGAAGGATCGCCGACACATATTCGGCCGAAGCAAAAACTGCTAGAAACGCCGTGACGACACAGGATCGTCGAAGGCAGTTAGGAACCACTTTCTTGCGACGATCCTGAATCGGCCGGGGCAGTTTTAACACAAACTGCGCGGCCGATCCTGTATCGGCCGGGGCAAAGAATGGGTTAAGTAAAGATGTAAGCAAATCCGCACACCTACGTGTGCACATATTCTTTTTTTTTTTTTTTTGTCATTCTTTTCCGAAAAAAGGAAAAAAAAAAACATTTATAAGGCTTGAGACTAAAAGGTTGAAGATCAATCATTTTAGAATACTATACTTTCGGATGTGTTTACTGAATTTCTGATTTAACTCTATATAATAAGAAAATAGGAAAGTTTCTGAAAACATTAAGCATAAAAAATACAATAAAAGCCAACACCACAAAGTCAGCAAAAAAGAACAAAACATTCCTGCATCTGCAACATGCAATCTGTTTTATAATTGCAACAACCAAAGGGAGAAGCTCAAAAATAATATTACATTTACAAATAGACAGGAAAGACACCGATGTGCAAACGAACCGTACAATGGACGTTGACCGCTATGTTCTTGTCCTTTATTTGGGAGTTGTATGGCGTCACTACAAAAGCTCTACACGTATAATTTCCGGCATCCGACGGTTTCAGATTGCGAATGTAAAGGCCGTCCTCTGTTATGGTGCGTCGGGGACCTGAAAAAGAGGGAAAAGATCTTTGACTCTTGCTCGGAAGAAATGGCACAGCGTTTGAAATGTGGGTATGGAAAACCAATTATATTTACTAGAAATATAAAATTTCCGACTATCAAATAAAAGAACACTGTTCGTGGCATCCTATTATTGCTCATGCAAAAGCACTGGACGTCGTAATATTACGCCAATTTTATCAAAAGTTTCAATTTAATGTTTAATTCTACTAGCAATGACTTTAAACAATGGAAACGATTGAAAATTTAAAGTTATGAGTTTCGCTAACTAAAAAATGCTTATAAGTTTGTTTTCCCAGGGAATTTAGGGTACTGGATTTATGGTGCCCTGTGAAAGAAAAAAAAAGTTTGGGGTATGTTTTAAAGACCTTTTCCATATCAAATGGGGAAAAAAATCCATTGACTTAGAAAAGGCCGTTGAAGGCAAAAAAATGTGTTTTTATTGAATATCTTAGTTAACTGGAGTCTGATTTCAAACATTTTTGTTGAAGGCACTAATACGCTGCAATAGCTACTAAGCAAAAATGTGGAAGAAAGTCGGTTGATAAACAGAGGAGAAAATTGCACCGAAAGGAAACCTGTTGCCTATTAATATATAAAGATTTTCAAAAATAATTATATGCCATAAAGAAAAATTTAGAGAACTATAATAACGTGGAACACCTTTCCAAAACGTTTCGCCGAACTTAAAAAAAACAAAAGGCTTTTCTGCTTGTCAAAAGTTTTCCAAAAACAAGAGTTTTTTGCTCAAATTTCCAAATAAATTATTAATTTCAAAACAAAATAAGCCATTAAACAAAATTAACAGTTGCATTAAAAGGCAAAAATAATTCGAGAAATACATGAAATATTTCATTAAAAAGTAAAACAATCAACGAAATACTATTGGGTGAGTGCAAAAGTTCGTGCGGAGTTGCAATAGATGGCGTTAGAACGGACGTAACGTATTGTCATTAATGCCACTATCTACGTAAGTCAGATCGTTGGAAAGGTGACATGTGCAGCTTTCATTCCAATCAAAATAATTTGTGCAGATACAAACTTCTTCGAGAAAGATTACTTTTAAAATGAGTGTTGATAAAGCGCATTTACGGCATGTTATGCTTTACGAGTTTCGGAAGGGAATAAATGTTGCAGCAGCCGTAAAAAACATTCAAGACGTTTATCAAGATCAAGCACCAGCTAAAGGAACTGTGGAAAAATGGTTTGCAAAATTTCGTTGCGGAGATTTTAAGCTGGAAGACGAGCCACGTTTAGGTCGACCTTCTGACATTGATGACGGCGTTTTGCGTTCTATAATTCAGAATACTCCGCGAATTTCAACAGAGGAAGTTGCTACAGCACTTAACGTTGACCGATCAACTGTTTTTCGACGTTTAAAAAATCGGATTTGATTTAAAGCTCGATATATGGGTTCCCCATTTGTTGACCGAGAGCAACAAAATCCAGCGAATTTCTGCTGCCGTATCTTTACTCGGGCGGCTGAAAAACGAGCCGTTTTTGGATCGATTAGTGACGGGCGATGAAAAATGGGTCCTGCACAACAACGTTCAGCGCAAACGCACATGGAAACAGGCAGGTGAACATGGTGACGCAATGGCAAAGGCCAGTTTGCACCCGATAAAGGTGATGCTCTGTGTTTGGTGGGATTGCAAGGGTATAATTTATTTTGAGTTTCTCCTCGCCGGCCAAACGATTGATTCGGACAAGTACTGTCGTCAATTAACTAATCTGAACCGTGAAATCAAATAGAAACGTCCGAGTTTGTCAAATCGCAAAGGCGTAGTCTTTCATCAAGATAACGCTAGACCACACGTTTCAAGACAGACGCTGCGCAAACTGAACAGCCTGAAATGGGATGTCCTAACTCATCCACCGTATTCTCCTGATATCGCACCATCGGATTATCACTCATTCCGGTCGTTGCAAAATCATTTAAATGGGAAAAAAACTTTACTCTTTGAGTGCCTTACAAAACGTCGTGTCTTCGTTCTTCGAATCTATACCACGCAGTTTTTATGATCGGGTCATTCGTATGCTGCCAGAACGTTGGAAGAAGATTATAGACAACGATGGAGAATATATCCTTGATTGAATAAAGAGTTTTGCTTGCCTAATCACTGTATGACTTTCGTTCACAAACTCCGCACGAACTTTTGCACTCACCCGATATTAAGCAGTAAACGTTTCATCAATATGGGAATTAATGTACTTGGAGCAAAAAATAACAACAGTTAATTCCAGCAATGGAAAGTGTGTTTCTTCAATTTATAATGATATAATTTTTCCAAAAATATAGATTATCGTTCGTTGGCGTTAATAATGGCGCATCTCAAAATTTATAAAACGATTTACTATTTCTTAAAAGTATAATTTAATGCAATTTCTTGACACAATCCTAAAACAAGGCCGCAAAGTATTATCTAGTAAAGCACTAGTAAACATTTATAGCTGACTGAAATAATAAGGAAGTTAAAGCTACCTTTAAAAGCTAAATTCTTAATGTACCATCTTTATACGTAAATGGCTACTTCTGTACGCATGTATATATGTCCGGAGTAATCTTCAAAACTACTAGACCGATTTTAACGATTTTTTCACCATAGATAGATACATCATCATCTTTTTGTATCAGCAACAATACTGCCAAGTCGTGGCGGCGATTCGGTTTGTATATCTGTTTACGAAACAGTATTTAGCACAAGCAGTAACTTTTAGTTTATGTATTCATTGTTTAGGTTTTAATAAATCCTTTTTTCTACTTAAACAAGCCATACTTGCTTAAGGAAATTATTACCAAGTGTTTGTGACATCTCAAAATACGGTAGGGTAAATAATGTAAGTCTCTTTCATGCTTAAGTATTTCTTCGGGGAGAGTTACTGTGTACATAATTCATCAAATACTTAAGAAAAACAGGAGTTAAGCTTTTAAATTTGTATCAATTGCCACTCATATGCTCTCAAAACCAGCCAAAGTAATTTTGTATTTATTTTTTATTTTTATTTTATTTATTTATTTATTTATTTATTGCTGCCGCGTGAAATTCCATGGCTTTTACTTATCGTTTTTTCACCCCCCTCCCCCTTTTTTCAGTCCCAATCACCGTCTCTGATGCCAAGTTATTTTTTTCCCAACTATAGTAAACATTTACGTCATAAACAAGCAGTAGTAAACAACTATTAGTAAAAGTAAAAATTTATACAAAATAAAGTCATTAACTATTACCGTATCAAATGAATTTATAAGTTGAATAACGTGAGTCACTAAGTTCACCCATCTTAGCAATTGTTGGCGAATAAATCAAACGGATTTAGTAATGCTCCGGAACCTTCTGTGCAGATTTGGTGGATAGAAATATTAAGATTTAGCACTGAAGAAAAATATATATACACACTTCAGGTGACAACATTCGATAGTCCCCGTAACAACTGCTAAATGTTATGATAAAAATATCATCATATTTATATCTGATGTTCAGATTTTTGAAGCTTCATGTTATTGCAGTATTAACTATACTCGAACATAATAGCAAAAGATACCCATTGTCATTTCTTACTGATTTTCGGTATACAGGACCAGATCGACTACTTATTATTAATATTTTTATAACTGCAGTATAATCTCTCCGAATATGTTTTTGAACATCAATCACTAATAGCATTTCCAGTCGGTAAATTCGCGTCACGGTTTTCCAAAAACTCATTTGTCTATGCTTTCTAATTATGGTTAAAAGCATGCATAACCATTTTAGAATCTAAATTACACCACGTGTTAGAACCGGAATTACAAAATTAAGATACAGTTGTTGTATGTAAGCAGTAAAATTATGGTATTAAAAACAGTCTTTGCCATCGACAATTACCGTCAAGATACGGAATTTTTCCTCTTCGTAAACTACATAAATGTTTTTAAAATATTAACCGGTTTCATTATTTTGCTTTAACCCTTGAGAAGTCGCGTTTCCTTTTGTTACGCTAGTGCTTGCGCTTCGGTCTTTTCCCCGCCGTAGCGATCCGTGAGACGAAAGCAGAAGAAATGAAGTGCCGGGGAGAAAATGACACCAGACTAGGATTGCGCGCTGTTGGTCTGAATGACCAACATACATTTCCAAAAGCTATGCAACCTTGAAATACCAAAGAACATTCTCAGAACTAAGTGTGTGGGCTTCAGGAGAGTCTGACCTTCAGCTGCGCAGATGGGCCCCATTATTAGATTAAGGGGTGGTGGGATAGAGCGAAATATCTGATAACGCGCAGGAAATCGACCGAAGCGTGACTTCTCTAGGGTTAACTTATAGAACTGCATTATTGTTGTTTGTTTACTTGTAATTGTTTATCAATATGCATCCATTTGTATATTTGTAAAGAATTATTTGCAAAAAATGACACCTATGAATCTGCTTGTGTAAGGGAAATAAATAATACTTTTAGACGATGTCAACAGGTTTAGGTGTTTATTAAAATGATGACTTTCACTCTAGCTAGCAAACCTAATTTGAAGGTTCTTTTTTTTCTGATTCGATTTAAATTTGGACATTTTTTAAAGTCATAATGATTTTCTCTGAAATTTTAACCATACGTCTTCAGAGAAAAAGGATTATGAAAGATTTTTAAAGCGAAAGTGTTTTGTAGCTAAGAGTTCCTAAAATACTTCCTTGCGTCTGTAACAATCCATCTTAAGTACTTTCCTTTAATATCGAACAATTTAAAACTCATGCTGGTAAATTAGGCTTTTACGTCCGATGCCGCATATGGACTAATCAATATTAAGTATCTTTTAAAAGTAAACTTCATTAAATACCTTTCCTAAGCTTGTCAGGGTTACTTAGGGGAATTATTTAAAATAGTGCATAAATATGCATCAGTGTAACACAATGCATTAGTTGTAATATTCATGAATCTGCTGAAATAAGTAACTTGTTTCAAAAATGCAAATCATCGCTTTTATAATAGACGGCTTTATAGAGAGTGAAAATGTGTTAGGCGTAAGTTTTGAATATTTTAATAATCAGAGACGAAACTATTTTATTAGTAATTTTTCAGAAATACTCCAAAATATTTTTATCTTAATGAACTTTAAAATGTTGGTTACAAATAATTGCATATGCATTGAAGATAACAAAAAGTTTTAAATGGGGAGAATGAGTAAAATGTTTCTTAATGTGAATTTTTTAGAAAACGTATGTCAAATGTTTTACTAAAATTTCTTATTTTAAGTGGGCTTTCAACTGTAATTATAGGGCACCAGGCATGAAAAAAAAAATCGGTTGTAAACATGTAGAATTAATGTTTAATGCGTCGGAATGGTTCTCAGCATTTTTCGCCATCAGCTGTTGAATAAGTGCAAACTATACCTAACATGAAATAAATATTTTTGGGTGCGGGTATTTAAATTGTCTTGTATTGTCCGCTTTTCACTAGTTGAGACTTGGCCACGCCCCCAACACGTGGTATCGGAAGATTCTATATACGTCTTTTGGGGATGAGGCTTCAGACCAACACTGAGAAAGGTTGCAATTGGCCATCGTTATCGCGCTGTAAGAAGACGAGTGTTCTATAATTTTCTAAGAAATTACCTCCCACCTTCTTTCCCGAAAAAAAAAGGTGTGCTACTAAGACAATTGTTCAACTTAAAAGTATTTTAAGATTTGCAGTGTATTTCTATACGTTTTGGGTTAATTTATCATTGATTTTGCGAAGGAAATCCTAAACTTTCTGTCTTTCACGCTAAGTAAACATTTTCTGAAAACACGGTGAACAGTTGCAAGTGAAATTGGAAGGAAAATTTTTCCTTCTATTCTGCTGAAACTTTCACAGCTCTCAAACGTGGGTTTTTCATAGGTATTCTAATTATAAATCTCTAATCGCATATTGTTAACTTTGCTGGTCAACCATTTCTCACCTTATTTTCCATCCGATTTTCTTCTTTAAAGCGTTTATTAAATATTACACCGTGCTTAGGGATAAATGAACTACTTTCGCAATATTTCGAACTGTTTTACTTCGAATATAATGAAGAATTAATGCGTTTTCGAATTGTGTGTGTTGTTACTTTGCGAATACGAGTCATTTTTAAAATAATACGTAGATTTGTAAAGTGAACAAGCAAAAATTAATGCCAAAAGATTTTTTAACTATCACCGCATTGAAAAAATAACAAAAAAAAAAGGGAAAATTAATTTGAATTTTGACATCTTGAATTCAAGTTATGTTTTTCGCAATCACGAGTGTGTGTATGTAGCAGTGTGTGTTTGTGTGTGTGGGGGGGTATGTGTATGTGTGTGTAGGCATGTGTGTTTGTGTCTGTGTGTGGGTAGTTGTGTGTATGCATGTGTGTGGGGGGGGGGTATGTGTATCTCTGTGTAGGTGTCTGTATGTATGCGTGTGTATATGTGTTTGTATGTGTGTTTGTGTATGTGTGTGTAGGTGTATGTGGGTATGTGTTTGTGTGTGTGTGTGTAGTTGTGTATGTATGCGCGTGTGTGTAGGACATGGATGCAACCTGGAGACGGCTTCTTTCGCTATAGGAACAGCATCGTGTGGAGCCGGTCGACGGTTATGGTGTGGAGCCGGTCGACGGTTATGGTGTGGAGGGTGGCGGTGGGAGAATAAAGTGATAGCATGCCAAAAACAGTCAAATGAAAGCAATAAGCAATCGTGATTGCTCAAAAAAAAAAAAAAAAAGAAAACGACAGACGATAACTTTAATTTCGAATTTTTCTGAAAATATTTCTGTGTCACCTCATTTTTGGCCCATTTCAAACAGTCAATATTTTGTAAAAAAAATGTTGAATTGATGTAATCATGTAGATACAGTATGAAAAAGAATTGAACTACTATTTCGATTCCTAGGCACTTCATTTTTAACCATACACATTTAAAGCCTACGAACAATTTTGGAAGCCTCAGTAGGTAAGTTGCACTCTGTGTAATACATTTCAATACTTTAGTACTATTTTCTTTTTCCCAATATGGCTTTTATTCTTCAGAAATGAAAAAAGGAACAAAACAAAAATTAAAGCTTTTCACATGCCAATATGGTTATCTACAGAATAATTGAATAAGTGCCTGAAACAACGTTTTATGTTACTGTTTCAACCTATTTATTTTTGTAAATACGAAAAAATATACATGCTTTTTTTATTCAAGTTTTTTCGATTACTCTAAAAGTAATTCAGTTCTTCCAGTACTTTTACGGAACAGCGTTACGTGTGGGGATCATAAAATAGGCAAAAGTTTGTTGCCCGTATTCTAATACAAATCCGAACAAGGACGGACACAAGGGAGGGACGATGGGGCGACCGCCCCTTCCTCCAGTCGAGATGCAGAACTCTTCCACGGCATGTCTTTGATACTGAAGTTGAAAATTGTTTTAGCCTATCTTCAATAGTTTGACGAAGCTCTTTCTCTCTGGAAAATGAAAGTGTAGCACATATCTTATTCTTAATACATTACTGATAGAGATCTGAACTTTGTATATAGGAAGTATTTGAAAGTTCCAAAAACTCAATTTTAGAAGATTTTAGATAATATTAAATAGGGTTATAGGGTTCAAGGGCTCTTCTCAGGAAAGTTTTGAAAATTGAAGTTACCCCCTTCCAAAAAAAGAGGAACTTTAATGGGACACTTTTGATGGCGTTAAGGTAAGGGATGGGGTTTGGTACACTCCTCCACAATTTTGTAGAAAAGGAAGTCCCTCCCCTTCCCAAAATAACTGAAATGAGACGATCTTTCATGGTGTTTGCAAAGGGGGGGGGGGAGGTTTGATAATTTATAAATGGGTAAGGGTGTGAAATCCATCGCCCCCTCCTTGAATAGTTTCTGGATCCGTCCTTGGCTCTGAATGTAAAATGCGTTATTTTTGTCAAGAGACGTTGCTATAGTCAATCTATTCAGTTGTTCAACATATCCCACACTGGCAAAGAAACTGACTCAACACAAGAAAAAAAAAACAGCAATGGAGAAAATTAAGGTTTGACGCAATAGTAATTATAAGTGATTTAGTCTCCAACATTGCAATATGCGCAGTCAACTTATTATGTGATGTTTATTAATTAGTTTTTGAAGTATAGATACATAATGCATGCTTTAAGCTCGAAAAATATTCTTCCAAATTATGAAATTTTAATGATGTGATTTTACTGATGAAATCGTTTCTACGCCCCCCCCCCCGGCACCATTTAGGTGAGCTAACTTTGTATTTTTTGTGTCGAGAAAAAGCACTAAATTTAGATTTTAAATCAATAGCCGGTACGGTTTTCCCAGATTTTGAATTGTGTCACTTTCCTTGCCGGAGTGCGATATGATTCTTTATTAAAAACATACATGATCATAAACAAATTGTGACTAGAGCTATCCGGGAAGGAGGGGGGAGCCGGTCTTTTCCCTTAAAACAATTGTTACTGCGATTTTGGTGACTTAGAGCAAGCCTAAGGAGTCGTTCACAAATGATGTCACCATAGACGCTTGAAAGGGGTAGGGAGAGAGGGTTCGGGGTTCATGAACTTCGGACAGTTAGTCTCAAGGGGGAAGGAGGGGATTATAAGAAATATGACTTCACATATTTTGGTCCAAATAAAAGCGTTCGTTATAGCAATACGTTCATCGAACATTGCGTGAGATGTGACGAGGGGAGAGGCTAAGGTGAAGTGTAACGTCCTTTATGGACAATCCGTGTTTACGTTAGGCTACTGTGTACTGAAGTGTTATAACTAACTTCGTTTCTGCCTCCCCCCCAGAAACGAAGTTGGTTACCTCCCCCCCCCTGCCTTGAAAATACTCGCCCTGGGGGTAATCGTCATCTCTTAAGCCGGACCCAACCGATGAACCTATAATTTTTAAACAGTATTCAAACCAAAGACACTTTTTTATAACGCATCGCAAATTATTACATATTTCTAAAGATTAATATTCATTAATATAATGCAATACTTAGAGAAATAGCCATGATTTTAATAGTCAATTGCTTTAAATATTTCAGATTGATTTTTTTATTGTTTTCTCATTTACTTTTATTTCTCACATGTAAATCCTTTCTGGAACAATTGCCCAGTCCCTGCCTTTGGTTCAACCAAGTTTTTTTTTGGGGGGGGGGGGGGGGGGGGAGAGGGGAAACTTTTGTTCGAATAATGTTTTCATCATTTTTCAAAAATAACTGCTACTGTAGATCTACTGACTGTATATCCGCTCTATATGATCTGAAATTTTGTACAATCCATACAGATGCATCAAAAATACCCAACCCGTAAGAGCTACTGAGTCACCTCCCCCCCCCTCAAGAAAAGGGAGAGGGAGATGGAGAGAGATATTAAGTTTTCAAAACGAACGCAACTCTTAAGCATTTCAATGCCACAGTCTGTGTGGCAATGAAGTTTTCCTGTCCCCCCCCCCCTTTTTTTTCATCAGCGACTTGCAATTTCGAATATAGGACGTTAGTGCTTAAAAGGATATCGTTCAAAATTCAGAAAGCCTATCCTTAATAGAAATGTTTCATTCGGAAAACAAAATACCTTACTTTTTTTTGTAAATACAATATTTTTGTTCTGAAATTTTCAGTTTACAAAGTATAGATTCCCCGTAGACGACAATTACGCGAAGCTAGAAACGAAAGGAAAGAACACAAAGACATTTTTGCAAATTTAAATGCCCGCCAAATTTAGGGTTGTCTCAATTGAAAGCGGTAGCGATCACCCCCGCGCTAAACTTAGCTTTGCTTTCGGGAAGGCGTTCCAAAGTCTCTTCTCCTCATGAACGCACAATAATCTAACTGTTTATTTATTCCAGCTTCCCTAAAGAAGCAGTTCACGCTGATTTTATGAACAGTTGTTTTCATAAGTTCTCATATTGCTGTAGTTTTGTCTGCGAAAGTAAGATAATGTATAAAACATGGCTTACGCAGGTACATTCTATTATTTCTAGCAATCAGTTCGACTCATTTTGGGATATTATATCTAAAGAACTGCTCGCACTTTATTCGAAAGATTAACCATCAACCCCTTAATAATAAACATTTGAAACATTACATGAATATCGGCCAATCATATTTGTTTTAAACGTTCTTATCGTACGATGTGTGGCAATTAAATTATGAGAATTTATTACAATTAGGAAAATTGGTAACCATACGACACTCATGTGTGTATATGTACACGTTACTCTCTATTATAACTGCTACACTAAAAAGACAGTTTGTAAAGACACTTGACATCATCACGACAGCACAAGAGATGCTGTGACATTTAAATTATTTTATTTTCAACACATTCAAGTAATTATATTTTCATCTCTGTCGCAATCTCTTGTACCAACAAGAATATCGACCGAATTCATACATCGTCCGCACGTCACGTTCGCTACGTTAAGCGGACAGACGTACGTTTTCTGAAGAATGAGAATTATTCATATATTGTGGACGCACGTAAAGCACATGTCAGTACAATAGAGAGAGATGTACTCAGTAGAAAAAGCACGCTCATCTTGCGGAGACCAATGAAATGCGACTCTCAACTGCACGGACGTAAAATATCTAGCTTCTCGTCACGTTAACGGCTTCCATTTAATACGGCTTATGCAACATTCAAACAGCGTCCGCACATCACGTTTGCCTCGTCCAGCGGACACACTTACGTTTTCCGAACAGGGGGGAGCATTCATACATTCGAACGCGCGTAAACCACATGTCGATACTCTCATTCAATAGCGAGAGCGCGCTCATCTCGTGGAGACCAATGAAATGCGACTCCCAACTGTACGGACGTCAGAGCCGTCAGATATCTGGCTTCTAGGCACGTTGACGGGTCCCGCACAATACGGCTTGCTGTCATGGCAACGCCGGCCAAAAACTGATTTTAGGGAGAAAAATATACGTCGGTGACGGATGTGCGGACGCAGTGTGAATGTTGCATTACTGTCATGATACCGCGCGGACCGAAAACTGGTTTTAGTTTGAAGAAAGTCGTCACTAACGTGACGTGCAGACGGTACGTGAATATATATATATTGCTTGCTTATCATTCATATCCAAAACATTAGCATTCGTGCATTATCTGACAGTAAAATAGGAACAAAGAAACTGTTCTCAAGATATTACACGAGAACTTACACATGGAAAAGTTAGCTTCCCATTTACCCAAACATTGCGCAATATGTTATAGCCTAAAAAGACATTTAAACGATGCCGCGTCTACCCTATATACAGGTTCCAAATAACCATTGAAGTTTGGGGAAACTACTGTTTGTTAGCGGGCTCGTCATTTAGGGACGCCTGGAGGGGGCAGTTGACCCTCCCTTAACTTTGAGAAATCAATGTATTTTCGTATATGTGGGCGTGGTTTTTTTCTGTGCTTCAATACAATATGCACTGAGTATACCCCTTTTGACTATCTGAAAAGACGTGCCGGGGTCTGCTGGAGAGATTTTGTTTTCCTTCTATCACCCACTGAAACAATGGAGGTTCTTTTAAAGGGGCCAGTCCTTCAAACCAATAAAAACAATGCGCGTTAATTAGTACCACATCGACATTACTTCACGGCATTGTAACGGCTTCTTGAATTAAAGCAAATTTGCATTGTAGACATTGAAAGACAAAAACAATGTTTTTTTCCAATCCAGTAAGGCTAAAAAAAAAAAACTATTTTTCGTGTTTATTTTTAAAATATATTTAAGATTTAACAATATAAAACGGTCACTTACCGTCAAGAATAAGGCTTCCGTTAACGTACCACGATATAATGGGGGGTGGATCTGACCTTACACTACACAAAACCATATGATCACTACTTTCTCGACCTGTTTGAACGTCAGCTGTTCCCCAGAATGTGATAGAAACTGAAAGAAAAATGAATTGCATAACTAACATTTTTTTAGGACATCAAAAAAATCATTTGTTCAGGCTCAGTAAAAAAAATAGTATAACAGTGAAGTAAGAAAACACATGACATAATTTGATCATTCATGTCATTTGGTTACAACGTGATTTATCTGTAAAACATTCCATTTAACTTTTTTTTTTTTTTTTTTTTATAAGAGAAGCATTTGTGGAAATACTTTAGTAATGAAAAAAGGGAGAAAATATGGGGCAAAAAAACATTCCATGTTTTAAATTTAAAGTGGTGTCACAGTTTTTTTTTTTTTTTTTTTGATTGTATGTGGGCGAGTCATTTAAACAGATTTCAATATGCTAGAACCATACATGGTAAAGTGAAGTGCTTCCGTATACAACACAAATTCAAAAAAAATAGAATACTTTTATTTTTTGAGGAAAAAGCCAAATCTAACAAAATATAAGAACAAAGTAGGTATTTAAATGAACGCCGTTCTTTCAAACACTAAAGGGTAAAAAACACTTCAAATAAACTTAATTAAAAATTTTCTTAGACCTCATTATCCAAAAGTTAATAGCAATGATATTTTACTTTGAGTCCAAAAAATATAATATTAATGTTAAAATTTGAAAACATTTTTAAACAAAACAATATTAATATTCTGCTGCTTCATTTTTTGCAAGAATCACATCTTTAATCCTTTCAGATTTAAATTCCACCGCATGTTTAAATTCAAGGCTACTGATACTCTTTTCATACCCTCTTCAATGCAGCAATGTGTTCAGCTCTGCTACCAGGCTCTAGGTCTTAAACCTTTTTCTTTAGAGTTGATGATGCCACACATTTTGAATGGTACTGAGTTCGGTAGAGTTGCTTGGCTAGTTTTATACCAAAATCCTTCTTTCTGCTTAAAATCTGTAAGTCGATTTAGAGATGTGATTCGAAACGGAATCTTGCTGAAATATAGATGTTTCACTGAATGTGTCCCTGCTATGCCTCAGAAGAGAGTATCATGCAATAATCCAGTATATCTAGATAAACAGAGCAATAAACATTGTTTTAAGATGTATACAATTATCCAGTTCCAGCAATTATCATGCCTCCCTATACCATAAAGGATGTTTGAATTTGAGAAAACGTCTTACACAAGTTTTCTCAAGCGCTTTGCTATTATAACGCCAACCCAAACACCTCTTTCTTCAACAGATATTTAAAATAAAGATTCTTCACGGAATAAAATAATTTCTGAGACTTTTCGCCCGTAGTTGAGCTTCTCTTTGCTCCAGGAGAGTTGGGCACGTCTCTGCTTCATGTTCATCTTTGTTTTTACTTTGAGGATCCGTAATTACAATTGCAGTTTAAGCAATCGTCCTAGTGTAGTTGGCTTGGACACGATAACTACAGATTCTTTCCAACCCTTATGAATGCAAGAGGCATTTTTAAAACTGTTATTTTGGACAATTCACTGTGTTTTTCTTGCATCTCTACCAGCTGTTGCAAACTTTCTACCTCATTTACTTCGGTTACTTTTTAATTGGTTGATCCTGCTATGTTCCTTTAAAATCTTCAGGAACATAGATAATAAATCTTCGATTTTATCCATGATTTACTGTTTATTTTGGAATTTAAACAGTGATACGATAAGCATTTCCCTGTTTCCGATTTTATCACGTTGACGACCAGTTTTGAGCAAAAGAATAACGAAATATTTCCTGGGAGCCGAATTTTATACTTGTCGCAACCTGCACAAGAGATGGGCAATGTCGTTATTTTTAATGATCCGTTCATCAGAGGATCGTTCATTCTTTTGATCCGTTCATTCAACTCGTTCATTTGAACGACTTCGTTCATTTAAAAATGTTGCATGTAATCTCTCTGCACGGCATTCGAAATGTTTCATTAGATCAGTAATATTCTTTGAAGGAAAAACAACTAAAACTATCTAAAAGTAAAAAAATATGCCTAGGAAAAATGAATCAAAAAATTCCTGCTACAGCTGACTTGTAAAACTAATACCAAATTAGCTTGTGAGTATTTTTACAACAAGATTCAAAGCAAAAAAGACTGTCTAAAAAAAGTCGTACGAAATAAAAAATATATCTAAAGTGCGAGAAGGATTTTAGCAGGTTCGGCGGACAGGAAGTGGAAAGTCCAAACATTTTGCTAGTAGCTCAAACTACTAACACAAAACATTACTAATAGATACATTAGAAAACTAAAAATGAACTTAAATGGTTAAAGAAAAATGATGAATCAAGCAAAAAGGTAAAAAGGTTCGGAATGAATATATTGTACTGCACTGAGAAAAAGGAAAATCGAGATTGATTGAGAGTTAAAAGTTTGAAGATGAATGTAATTTAAAAAAAAAAATGCGATTCATCACAAGGGCATCAATGCAATGTTTAAAACTGCTTTCCGTTCAAAAGAACGGTCGTTCATTTTTTACGTGAACGAACAGATCCGTTTATTTTAAAGATTCGTTCTTTTTGACTCGTTCGTTCATGGACGACACATCCCTATTAACGACCCCTAAGGGGAAGGGTGGGCAAAGTGGCCACTGCGGGCATAGTGGCCACGGCCGATTTCTCTGCCACCCAGTGGCGCTACGCAGCGGCCAACGCCTCAACTACTGCGTGAGACCTTCATTAGTGTTCCATAGCGTTGTGAAGGTGATCAGTTTACGTGTTCCGATTTTAATGTCAAATTTGTTGTTTTTCAAGTTGTTGATGTAAGGTAAGTGGTCTACTTTACTTTGTATATCTATAACTACGACCCTAGTAAGTAATGCTGACAATAACCATTGAAAAGAGTGTAATTTAGGCTATCAATTCATGTGTAGGAGTAAGAGCTGGGTGTAACAGGTGTCCGTGTAAAGTCGCATTTTCGTAATGGCGTCAGAAAGGGCAAAGTGGCCACAGCAGTGGCCACTTTACCCTCTACCGTGGCTACTTTGCCCGACACCAACAATTTTAGTTTTTAATATAAAATATATTTATTTTACCTGTCCCCGAACCCAGGTTAGGTATCCTATAGCAAGTATTTAGTTTTATTTTAAATATATTTATTAATATATAGAAAAAAGTAAAATTAAATGTCTTGTATGCAACTACAACTTATTTCCATTTTTTTTTCAGTTGGAGTCATGGTCTCTAAATATAAACGGAAAAGCGAGCAACAGTCTTGGGATCCTCAGGCGATGCAGCGGGCTATCGACGCCGTGAAAGATGGTATGCCAATGCAGACAGCTGCCAAAAGCTTCAATGTTCCAAGGAACACGTTGAAACGCCGGGTTTTAAATAGGAACCAGCATGCTAAGGCAACAAACAAAGTTCTTGGCCACTACCGTCCTGTTTTCACTGCAGAACAAGAAGAGCAGCTTGTAAAACATCTTCTAGAAATGGAGATACGCTTTTTCGGAATCACTGTACCTGATTTGCGGAGTCTTGCGTACAAACTTGCAGAGCAAAATAAAATCCCACATAACTTCAACAATGAAAAAAAAATGGCTGGGAAAGATTGGGTTAGGGGCTTTAGACAGCGCCACCCTGAAATGGTGTTGAGAGTACCAGAGGCAACTTCGGCGGCAAGAGCTCAAGCGTTTAACAAAGTAAATGTTTCGAAGTTCTTCGACATTTTAGAGGATGTCCAGAAAAACCATTTATATCCTCCTCACAGGGTTTACAATGTCGACGAAACAGGACTTATGACTGTCCAGACTAAATCGTCAAAGGTTTTTGCGCTTAAAGGCAGACGACAAGTTGGCTCTCTCACATCTGCTGAAAGAGGTGTTCTTTCGACATTTGTAGTTTCTATGTCAGCAGGGGGGACTTTTATACCTCCTATGGTCATATTTCCAAGGCAGCGGATGAAAGTTGAGCTCCAGGATGGTTCTCCGCCAGGGACAGTTTTCGCCTGCCATCCATCAGGATGGATGCAAACGGACATTTTCACTCAATGGTTTGAGCACTTTTACGCTTTGCTAAGCCTTCAGAAGACGACCCTGTTTTATTGGTACTTGATGGACATGCAACGCACACCAGGAACCTTGAATTTCTAGAAAAGGCCAGGAAAAACCATACAACTGTGGTTTGCATCCCCCCTCATTGCAGTCACAAGCTCCAGCCGTTAGACGTTGCGTTTATGGGGCCATTTAACACCTATTATGTACAAGCAATTGAGAGATTCTTGCGAAATAACCCTGGTAGGCAAGTAACCCAATATCAAGTGTCTCGTCTTCTCGGGGAGTCATTTTTGAGCGCAGCTACTCCTACTGTTGCGGTTAACGGATTTAGAAGGTGTGGCATAGTGCCAATCAACAGAGATGTGTTCACTGAAGCAGATTTTATTGCTTCTACAACAACGGAAATTCCCAATCCATCTCAGTCACACCGCACAGCTGACATCAATCCAGTTTCACCGGACTCTGATAAAGAAGGATCTGCTGATGCCGATCCCAACGCAAGTGCAACATCAGGGCCTGTTGATCCCGATCCCGAAGAAAGCACAAGCTCAGGGCCTATATTAGGTGCCGGAGACCCCACAGCATTATTTGTTCTCGTCTCTTCAACCCTAAATGCCTCAAATGATGGTCGTCCATTAAAACCCGATGCCTCATCTGCCTTAAGCTCCATGCCTAGTACCTCATCTGCTGTAAGTCCAACCGCCATACCCAGTACATCATTTGCTGTTAGCCCTCAAGATATTGTCCTGATTCCAAAAATAAATATCATCAAAAGAAAAAATAAAAGAAAAAAGGGTTCGGCTGCAGTTTTAACCTCAAGCCCTTACAAGGCTGAACTTGAAGCAGCGAAGGCAGAAAAGGAATACAAAGAAAAACTGAAGAGGATCAAACTAGAGAAAAAAGAAGAAAAAAAGAAGTTGGCTACCAAGAAAAAGAAACCAGCTGTCAAACAGAAAAGGAAACCAAAAGTGGGAAATCGTGCTTTGTTTTTGAACGAATCTGACAGTGATGAAAGTGACGTGGATTGTTTGTTCTGCCAGGACTCGTTCTCAAAATCAAAAGAAAATGAAGGGTGGATAAGGTGTTCGGCTTGCCACAAATGGGCACATGAAGCGTGTGCTGGATGTGAAGAAGAGGACAATGAATTTATTTGTGACCTGTGTAAATAGACTGCAAACATGAGACAAAAAATCATGAAAGTTGTGATTACATTTATTATATTTATTACATTTATCTTAGTTTTGTAAATTATCTTGAATTTGTGACAATATATACATAGTTTGGTATTTATAATGCATTTGTAGTATTATTTTTGACATCGGGCAAAGTGGCCACCCTGTGGCCGTTTTGCCCTACCCCATCGGGCAAAGTGGCCATTTGGTAGGGCGTGACAAAACAATTATTTTTATAAAAAGTAACTAAGATAGAGGTTAATACTATTTTTTTAATGAGTATAACAATATATGCTATCTTATAAATAATTTTCATTTCTTTTGAACAATTATAACTACTTAAAAAAAATAAGTTTTCCTTAGAGTGGCCACTATGCCCACCCTTCCCCCATATTGTTAAAATAATGCCTTTCAGGTTACTGAAATAGTTCCACCCATTCATTATTAACATGTTTTATTTATTTAATTAGTCTGCATTTATTTTGCCCGACTTGGTGACAAGTTTTGCTTAAATAGTTATTATATTCTTTTTTTTTAAGCATACATTTCAGAAAATCGATACATACCCTTTACTCAACTAATTTTTAACTTTTAACGCAAAGTCTTATTCACATTTCTTTTTACCCATCAACTCAAAATGGTTAAATACACAGTAAAATGTCGTTCCAAGTCCAAAATAAACATGCATTTTTATGTCATTACCCTACGACAAACAAATAAGAGTCGTTTACAAACTTAACATGCCGATCTGTCATATTATGATGAACAAGATTTACATAGGAACATGTATTCGCAAACGCAATGCTGGCGCACTACATGCACACAAAGTCAGACACTAACGGATGCACAACATGTTGCATATCTATTACATAAAGACGGTTTTATACACAACATTTTAGAATTTAAGCAAAGCTTAAAACAGTTGCTAAAATTTGCGGCCCGCCAGCTCTCATAACCACGTTGCAACGACAACGCAGCATCGGTGAAATCTTGTCAGAATGGATCGTTATTACGACGGTCGGTATTTAGTCGTTGCGACGCGTGTATGACAGCTAAAGGCAGCAAATTTCAACAACAGCTATAAACCTTCCTTCAAAACTAAAATGTTGTGTAAAATCGGCTTTGTGTGATAAATATGCGACATGTTGTGCATCCGTTAGTGTCTGACTTTGTGTGCATTTAGTGCGCCAGCATTGTGTTTGCGAATGTATGTTACTATGTTAATCTTGTTCATCATGATATGACAGGCCAGCATGTTAAGTTTGTAAACGACCTTTTGGGACACCCTGTGTAAAGGAGGAAAAGGATGCAATATGTGGATTTATAAGAACAACTTTTTAATCATAATGCCAAAACTGAATCATAAGTACACAACTTCATACCTTGATCCAAACATTGAACTCCGTTTAAAATCGTACAGTAATTGCAAAGGTTAGTCCTGTAATAACTATTATTCTTGGTTGGGTAGAGGGGAAGGGCAGAGAGTAGTTTGAAGTGCAGCCACCTTCTTGTGGTGGGTTCTTGGTTATTAATGCATGTTTGCATTTCTAGCAAAGATATGTAGAGTGCACATTTATTGCGAAAAAATATACTGGACCATAAAAGGTGAAATAGTGCAATGTACAAAAAATGGTTTTAAAAAATCGATTTTTGGTAAGTTTCATAAAAATGCACCGTTGTAATATATACTATTTATGAGGATACACGATGAGGGTAGGTCGACTAAGTCAGATTTTAGACTCGAAGGGGTTAACCGGGTTCTGCCGAAAATTTTAGTAGTCGTTTTATCTTAGCCCTTGTCCTGAGCGGGTCAAGAAATAAAAAATAGGGAAATTGTTAGAGATCTTTTCAAACTTTAAACCACATCGGTCTTGTGCACCCAAAAATTTCCTTTTCATGTTGAGTCTTTAGCGTTTATGTACCAATAACGATATAGACGCAGAGGGTGTATACAGAATACTAGTGTCGCACCAGTAACGATATCGATAACGTATATGTTGCTGTCTTTCCATTCGCTTAATGAGTCTACACAATTTAACTAACAAGGTTTCAGCTTCTGACGGATGTGGGCGGAGGGGGGGTCAAATTAATAGAGCATCATATTTTTTCGTATTTTTAGATTCGAGCTCTAAAAGATACTTTAAAAAACGTCTGTACAAAATTCAACTAGTTTTATTAAGGTAACTTAAAATTTTTTTTAAAACCTCACAACTGACATTTCCTACCTTTCAAGGGTCATTTCCAATCTCCCAGAAGAGTCTAATCTTTCATGTGTCTCCACTAGACGTCAATGTCCTTTTGCGCATGAAATTATTGGCGTCCATTTATCCACTAGATGTAGGCACCTAGAAATTCGGTGCTTTGATATTGCACTAGGAATCCAATTTAGTTGAGTATGTATCTATTGAGTTGAAACTCAACGAAGTTTTTAAAGCACCACATATTCATGCAACAATTTTCTGAAAGTAAAAAGGTCATCCACTCTGATAGTATATACTTCGAACCTTGGACTAAAAGCATCAGAGGCCAACGTATAAGTGGCATAACATCTAAGCATCATATCCGACTTAAACTAAACTAGAAACGTATAAAAGGAAGAACAAAATGCATTATTTGGTGTGGTTTATGCGATGATAGGATATTTTACAGATGAAATAAAATTACAAATAATTGCAGGACCTGACACAAAAAAATTTAACTTTTTGCAACGGAAGTATTTCAAAAATATTGACGTTTGAAAAATAACAAACCTATATATTCTTTACTTTGGAATGCATTGCAAAAACTGAGCAGCTAAATCCAAAATGTGAATCAATAGGAACGCGATATTTTTGACTTCGATTTCTTTACTTTACTCAGAAGAATGAAAGGAATACAAAAGCCAATTCGAAATCCACTTAAATAAATTGATTTTGTTAAAATTTCAAGACAGAGTTTTATGCTAAGGGAATTACTTTCAGGAAAACATGAGACGAGCTATTTTAGCGGAAACATATTTTCAAATATTAAATAGAGGTTTTCACTTCCATGCATTTATTGAAAACTTTAACTTTTAAGAAACATTTTCTTTCTATCATATTAGGTACATTACTCATGCACATTTTTCACGAGATAAATTTGTGTCTTTGTTTTTATTGCAAACATATTTTGTTACCTGTTTTGGGATAATTTTTTTGATTTGCAGATCGAAAAAATAGATTTTCGAGAAAATTATGCATAAAGCGAAAATGCTCAGAACATTTACCTGTATTTTAATACAAATAAAAGAAAGTGATTATTATTCTAGAGCTTTAATGTGAGTGTTTTTTTTAATAAGGAGGATCATTTGATGTATTAATTATTTTTCTCGAGGCAAAAATTGGATGTCTTCACATAAAAGTGTAAATTAGACTTTAACCGTTGGTTTAAATTTAGGAAAAAAAAAAAGATAATTTTGTCAGGCATGTAATTTTCCGGCAAGTGTATTATCAAGAAATGGGAATGCAGTAGCCGCAGTAATTCCATCGCATTTCAATCATGGATTGCTTTAAAAGAAGTGATTAGTCACAACATTCACATGAATCACCTTGACCTGTGTCCCTCTTAAAAATGTTTCATTCGGTATCTAGCGACGAACTTCTAGCTGAGTTCAGGGACACTACAACACGCAAATTTCAACTGAAAAATAGTTGCATTCTCGCACATTTAATCCCCCTCGTAAGTTTTATCACTTATGTGCAATAGATTAACATTTACAGACACAAGCAAGGGATAGAGAATTTGTTAAAATGTCCAATATCAAGAAATAGATGGAAATGCAGTAGCCGCAGTAATTCAATCACAATTGAATTTTGATTTGCTTTAGAAGAGGGGAATTAATCACAACGTCATGAATCCACTTGACCTTGGTCGCCCTTAGAAAATGTTTCGTTCGTTATCTAGCGACGAACTTCTAGCTGAGTTCAGGGATATTACAACAGCAAATTTCAACTGAAAAATAGTTGCATTCTCGCACATTTAATCCCCATCGTGTGTGTTTTATCACCTGTGTTCAAGATTAGCATTTACAAACATTATGCAAGGGATAGAGAATATGTTAAAAGGTTCCTTTCAAAAAGAAAAGTTAATACTTTCAGCTCTTTAAACTATAAAGAATATTCAGTAAATTACCACCCCCACAGCCAGGGCTAAAGCAGAAATACATGAAATACACGCCCAGCTCAGTTATTTCCAGCCGAGGACTGCAGTTTCGTGCTTATTAGCACTCATCAGCCCGGCATAGGAAAGTGACTGAGCTGAGATGGAAAACCTCATATGGAAGCCAAGAGGGCCAAACAAACTGGTAGCTAATGTAGAATTAGCCTTGGCTTCCATAGAGGTTTTCCATCTTCAGCTCAGTCCACTTTCCTATGCCGGGCTGATGAGTGCTAATAAGCACGAAACTGCAGTCCTCGGCTGGAAATGACTGAGCTGGCGGTGTATTTCATGTATAAGGAATACTTTCAAAAACATCGTGAAAAAATCTGGTAAATCCTCTCTCTGTTTTTTTTTTTTTTTTTTTTTTGATGATGATTATCTTTTACTAGCTAATAGACATTTTTTTGATTCGAGTGATGCATATTCGATACTCCTTAGATAATCGTTATTGTGTTACGAATGTCTACTGTATATTTTCTAAAAGCTGCAAGCTTACTTTTCAAACTGATTCTTCTTACAGTCTCATTCATACTACATCGAAATACTCAAATTGTGTGGGTTTTTTTTTTTTTTTAAATTGCACTAAAAGTGCAGTTATAGTTTTTTTATTTAACTAACGTAAAAAAACAGCTTTATTCTCTTTATTTTATTTTAAATCAGTCTCAGTAATCATGCAACTAAGGTTTCAGAATTGATTTTACTTGAACCGTCGCAAATTCACAACTTAATTCTGAGTAGTATTTTCAGACAATTGCAGTAACAACGACCAATTTATTGACTATTTTTTTTGAATCTTAGTACTAACACCCCTATGTCTGGGTTGATGTACATTTTTACAATCGCAGTGATAACCCTGCTTTGTTCTATAATTAGTTTTCTTACAATCGTATAAATAAGAACTTTATTCTTGAAACCACTATTTTACATCAGTACTAAAGTCGGGGCTGTCAGGTGATGGCACTTGACCAGGCTTTATTTTAGAAGGGTCCATTTTCATGAAGGAACCTCCACACTTTTGGTATTGGTTTGAAGCTTGATTTAGCTTGAATACGTCATCTTTCTGGTACTTAAGGCAATAGATAAAGCAGGGTTAGTAAAAAAAAAAACGGTTTAAAAAAAAACCAAAAAACCGATTTTTTGGTTTTAAACCGGGTGTTTTTAGATTAAAAAACTATTTTCGAGAAAAACAATTAATTTTCGGAAGGTAATTAAGGTTCAATGTAATTAATAGTTATTCAATAGTCACATTATACCTAATTTCTTGATTAATTAAAGAGATAAGAACAAAATCCTGTAACTAAATTAAATAATTAAAATAGCTTTCTGCTTCCAATGAACAAAAGGGGGGGGGGACTAAGAATTATCTGCACCCAATAGTCATAAAGCAGCATAGGTGTATAGCCAATCAAAATCTTTTGAGCACACAGAATCCCAAGAAAAAAACACACCAATGGAGAGTGTAGTTTATATGTGAAGATTTATATATTTCTCAATCAATTTTTACACATACATTTGCATTTTGTTCCGGGAATTTACAAATTTGTCTTTTAATCTTCCTACATTATAATATAATGGACTATTATGTATCATTATGTGAAGTATAAACTTTTTTTTTTTTAATTTTATTCAAAAAATATTATTTGTGTTCTCCTGCAGAACAAATCTTAATTTTTAGGTGCAAACAATTAAGTTAGACTGTTGATTACCTTACAAGTCAAAGTTAAAATTCCAGGAAAATGCAAATAAATGGGCAAAAATGTTACACCCCTGCAACAGGAGTGAGCAATATAATGAAGTGCATCTACAATAAAAGATTCAATCCTTAGTATATCTTAATTAATCATGCAAATTAGGCATAATGATGGAAGTTGACTGAAATCTGCTTTATGGCACATATATGTAATAAAAAATATATTAATATTTTTTTTTTCGATTAATGTTTGTTATACATTTTGAAGAAACAACTTTGCAATTTTAGTACTTATCTCTGCAACTTAGCTAGGAACTTGACATAAATGGAATTTTAACATTTTTCAATATGTGTGAGGAAATCAATGTAAACCTGTAAAATGGATTTTTTTTTGGCTTTTTTTTTTAAAACCATTTTTTTAAAAAAAACCAATTGGTTTAAACCATGGTTTAAACCAACGTGGTTTAAACCAAACAACCCTGAGATAAAGACGTGAAATATTTTTACTTTGGGGCAGGTCATAGTCTAACGTTAGTGGGTGGCTATTGGTTTCACCTCTTTCAACAGCCATTGACTGCAACACCTCCTATAATTACTTTGAATTGCAAACGTGCGAACGTAGAGTTGCCGTAAAGAACAACAACACTTGAAATGTCAACTCAATCTAGTTATTGCTGCAACTAAAAACATTTCAGTTCTATGGTACGTAGAATCCTAGTGGGGGTCTAGTTGTGCACCTCCTTTTTTGCTTGCATTCGAATGTTCCAAATGGTTTTTTTTTACAACTTCTTGGGGCGAAATCACTATTAATTTCAAATCAAACTCAAGTAGTGGTATAATTTGGCAAACACCTTTCAATGTATCGCTAAGGTTTTTGGTCGCCAAGTTTTGTCGCCAACTTAGCAACAAATTACGCGAGTTTTATATATATATATATATATATATATATATATATATATATATATAGTATATATTATATATATATATATATATATATTATATATATATATATATATATATATATAGAATATATATATTATATATATATATATTATATATATATATATATTGGTATCACCTTGGCCACTATTGGCGATATTTAGAAAGCTAACCATTAAATCACATCAAAATTGCCAATATTAGGAAAATTAATCTGTGTAAAACATTTTTTTTTTTTTTTTTTGCTTCGGTTCGCAACAAACTTGAGATGAAAATAATATTTAAAGTGTTTTATTGCTTGCTCCAAGGCACTATTATCATTAAATTAACATAAAAGAAGTCATGTGACGCACACATTAGCTCGTTTTTAAATCAAATGGTCAAAGAAGTATTTCTCCTTTAAGAAAATTAGTTTAAAAAAACACTCATACCCCCAAGTTATTGCTAATCCCGTAAATATTGAACACGTTATTTGTTCCTCTCTACCTGTTTAAAGGAATAGACTACTCTTAATGCTTTGATGTGTATGTACCTTATTCTTGTGGTCGGACAATAATACACATAATCAAATTAACAATAACTTGAATTATTTATTTTTTTGCTCTAAACAATGGCTATATCTTAAACACTTTTTTTTTTACAAATGCAGTTATAAACACAACTATAGAGTCACAACACGTACTTACGATATACTTTCAAGGTGAAAAACGTTCGTGTTTCCCGACCGTCCACCACGGCCGAGCACGTGTACGTCCCTTGATCTTTGTAGCGTACCTCTTCTACAACTAATTCTAAGCCTAAAGGGACTGTGCGGTGCGGCTTCAACATGAACCCTACGAAAAACAAAACAACATAAATAATTTTTGCAAATAACATATCTGTACCTCAGAGCTAGACTAACGTAAGTCACATTTCTATTACTTTGCAGGAGAATGAAATAACTTTTGAATCGTACATACGAAGTGCCGGGCTCGCTCTGTTTTCGGCTTATAAATAACTACAAATAATATCTTATAGAATTGCGTTGTGATAACTCGATGTGGAATAAGATTTTACATAGAAAGCAATAATAACCTGAAAATTACATTTTTGCATTTACATTAGTCTGGCTCCGATGTAGAGATAATAGGATTGTATTTTTAGATCAAAATTAAACACGCTCGAAAGCTGGGAGGAAATGTAGTCAACTGTAAATTTGTCTACTTTGTAATGTATAGCTCAGTTTTGACGGACACAATTTGCTATTGAGCTAAATGTTGATCTGCTTTTTTTTTTTTCAAAAAATTTTTTTTCCAGAGAAAATCTCCCTGTTTTAAAGTTTTCTTAATTGACAAAACTGAAAAAGAAAGCATTTATTAAAAAAATCATTTTGATAAGGAAAACAAACTCGTATTAAAGCCACGCATCTTCAAAATGAACCCTTGGGGGGGGGGGGGGATCTCTATTAATGTTACATATGGATGCTTCAGATGCCAAATCGATTAACTCCTCTTTTTAAAAAAAAATCATCATTTCTGCTTTAATAGTGCTTAATCACTGCTTAGCATGTGAATTTATATTAATGTTTTGATTCAGTTTTTTTTCTGAGAAAAATATTAAACATATACTGGCCAAATGAAATATCGAATTTAGACCTGTGCAAACGTACAAATTGCAAGCCGATAACCACTCTGATAAAAAAAAAGCAACAGAGGGTCATGGATAGGACATGTTCTCAGAATGCAGGCAATAGACCCTACAAGAATTGCTCTCACAGAACCCCCTGATGGCAAGAGGAAGCGCGGGCGTCCAAAACTAACCTGGCATCAGATGTCCATACAAGAAAGAAATGCCTTTGGTTGGCCAAGCTGGGGGAGTGCCAAAGATGCAGCATTAAACCGATTGGGATGGAATGCCCACGCTAGCGGCCTCATGCCGCACTAGGTGTTAAGAGAATCAAGGCAAGTCAATATTTCTGACCATGTGATGGCAAAAAACAGACCACGAGGTCCAATTTACTCCTATGTAAAACACAATCTTCTTCATAACTGTTCTCGACTTTTTGTTTTATGGAATTAATCGATTTGGCAAGAGGGGCATCCACATCCTTGAATTTTTAAAGTAATGTTTTACTGCTTAATCGAGTTTCTAGACAATAAACTGAAAAATAGATTACATGACATTACATTTTGATAGTTGACAAAACGAAGGAGAAACCAATTCATCAAAAAATAAATAAATAAATAAATAAATAATCACAAGAAAAATATGTGAAAAAAAGGATCTTACAAAACAAGCAGTAATATTGAACAACCAATAGGTTATCATTAGTTGAGGTACAGTAAAACCTGTAAAGTTGACGACCCTTGTAAGTCGATCACCTGTCTAAGTTGACCGCTATTTTCAGGTACAGAATTAGATCTTATCATATATTTCAACCTCTACAAGTTGACCACCTGATTGAATTGACCACTAAAGTAATGCACCGCAAGTGGTCAACTTACACAGGTTTCATTATGGCCTTGACAAATGATAGCAGTGCCTCAATAATTTAAGCACAGGTGAAGGGAGGGAAAATCAATAACTCTGCACCCATGGTAATTTGGATTGGGTCCATTGCAGGACTTTCGGACCCATATATTTAACAATCGTTCGTTTTCTAGATGTACTATGTACTTGGGTAGGAATTTGCAGAGTTGATCTTTGAACAGGGGGCTTATCAAACATTGGCATACATTTGGATTGAGTCTGATGCCCTATCCACTAGGCCATCTACTGCTGTATTTCTTACTCAGATATTTTTATTTAATTAGCTGTACATAATATGCATTTAGAATTTGCACTTGGTAGCATTTTAGATGAAACATTTTTAAAAATATTCAACTCTCAATGTATCATACAGATAGTATGTATCTGTATCTGTATGATCTGTATGTATGTATCATTGTATGTATCTGTATATGATACATACAATGTATCATATACAGATGAAGAAGAATATATAAAATGAAATTTAAAAAACATAAAAATGTCATTTTTTGTGCTAAACTATTTTTTTTTTTGCAATCTAGTTAGCATAATTAAGTACTGAAATAATTTACAAGTTTCTTTTTTTTAGAAACCATGTTTCTCTTTAGACCATTAGTTGATTGTAATTTAGCTTCACTAAATTATCAGTCCATTCAATGTTTTTTTCTAAAATTCTATACATCACATGTAATTAACTGGAAAAAAATCAAAGATTGATTTCCCCCTAAACTGCGTTAAATTTTACTTAAGATACATTTAAGAAAAACGTTAATCTTTATTCTTTTAAAAGAGTCACGTCACTTATCAACGGACGACACGTGGCTCATTTCCGAAAGAAATATATCCCCAGCAACTGATAAAAGACAAATGTTACAAGATTGAAAATCAAAGAGTATATCACCAATAAATTCTTGGTACTCCCTAAAATTCACGACAGATTTTATAGACCTTTCCTCTTTGTAAGATTGATTGTCTGTCCTTTTATCTTGAGGTTTTTTGTTTTAAACGTTGTTATACGCCTGAAGAACTGCATTCGGAAGATTTTGAGAAGAAAAAAAATATCTTCAGAAAATTGTCTTTGTAAGGTTGTAGCTAACCATTAGTTTTACCGAGGTATTTTGTATTTCTTAAGGGCAACGAATGGCCGCTATCTTTTTGGAGTGAAACAAGTGAGAGAATGTTTCAAGTCAGTATTTAGTTGGGATTGATGTGTAGTGGTGGTACTTTAGATTCTTATCTCAGTTTATAAAAATGTTGTTTCTTGGTTAGGTATTTCTTTAAACACCAACGAAAAATAAATAGTTAAAAACAAGGAAAAATAGATGTTTTTTACGGCATGCATTTTTTTTAATTAAAATTATTTATCAATAAAAGTGGAAGAGGTTCCATGAAACGGGATGTCCCTTTAGCAAATTTATATGTACATAATAAATTTAACACAACTTCTAGCCTCATATATATAATAGCGAATGATCGAGTAACGATCCTGACGTCATCAACAATGAAACTCACGCCCTGCCATGATAATTTGATAATATATTTTATTAATGTTTGACATTCAGAGAAAAGCTTCGCTTTATTTTGAATTGGGGGGGGGGGGCTGAACTGGATCCGGCCACTTAACTGTTTTACTGGTAAGCCTCTCATTTTAGGAGTGAAGAAACGAAAAAGTGGACAACTCTTTGAGCTATCTGCTGCAGTTTAGGATTAATCTACTGGAGTTAGGGTTTAAATTTTCAACTATCAAAATATTATCAATGAGGCAATAGGGAAGTTGCAACCTATTAAATGTTTATATTTTGGCTATTGGATATTGTTAATTGACCCCCAAAACTAAAAAATTCACCCTCGCAGAATTTTAAAACACCGTGATTGATTTTTAATGAATTTTTAAAAATCCACGCGCAAAAGCGCGCTCTTCTGAAACGTCACGACCTTACGTCACAGGGCACTAAAAGGCAGCCATCCGCCGAAGATCCCTTGTTTTCGCTAGGGACATTTTGAGCGCGCTGATGTTTTTATTTTTTAGAAATTCAATAATCCTTTTGAACACACTATGGAGGCCGGATTCGTTAAAGCACAATCTAAATAATCTTCCTCAAGTAACATCAATGATGGTATTAGAATATTTCCGAGACGATGAGAGGTTTAATGTTCCAGAAACGCGATGAGTTAAATGCGAGGAGATAAGCCTTTTACGTTTCGGCTTCGAAGTGGAATGCACGTCTTTCGGTTTCTCCCATATCGGACGAGCGCATGACGTCACTTCCTATGCCATTTGACGTCACAAGCGCTTGAACTTTAAAAATTAATTTAAAAAACACTACTTATCGTAACGCAAAAATTTTTTCACCTATGATATTCATACATGTTACTCTATCATATCAAAACAAAGTTGAAAAATCGAAAACTTCGCTATTGCTTTGTTAAAATGTAGAAGACTAGAAGCAATTTTCACCCGTCATACCTTGACGAGGGACTTTCTAGTTGACTAATAATTATCAGTTTTTACGGCATAGAGAAAGCCTCTACATAATTAAAACATTTTCAAAAATTCATTTTACCCACTGTACCTTGCTTTTTTTAAATTGATGCACCAAAGTTGTTAATTAAACAAAGACGTACTAGATCTGCTGCGACAATCTGTCACCATAAAATACAAGAATATTAGAGTATCTGATTTTTGAATGCGTTTTTTCCCCCCGATATTCAGGTACATATTTTTAGTAAGTTACCGCCCTATAGCCAGGGCTAATGCAGAAATACATGAAATACACCACCAGCTTAGTCATTACAGCCGAGGACTGCAGTTTCGTGCTTATTAGCCGAAGGCACTTCGGTCACTCGTCTGGTCAGTGATAATTCTGTATTAGCTACCAGTTTTTTAGGCACTCTTGGCTTTCTTAAGAGGTTTTCTACCTCCAGCTCAATCACTTCCTATGCTGGGCTGATGAATGCTAATAAGCCCGAAACTGCAGTTCATAATATTTTATTTATGTAAATTAAAAAATGAAAATAATGTTGTTACAAAATATAAAATAATTATAAGTTCAAGATGTATTTATTACGCTGACACGAACATTAACCAATATAAGCAACTACTAAATTATTGGTTTGACTTGTGACATACTAATACAATTGTATACAACTGCGGCCCTTGGCATCTAGAGACGTTATTCGTTGAATAGGATTAGTAAACTACAAAAACGTGTATACTTGAACAAATAAAAAATTGGAGTCGTTTCCAAAATTTTTAAATTACTTTTTTTTTTTTGAAAGAGCATGCTTAAAACCGTAGTATGTGACCATTTTTAAAAAATAATTTGACTATGTTTAATATTAATATATATATATATATATATATATATATATATATATATATATATATATATATATATATATATATATATATATATATATATATATATATATATATATATATATATATATATATATATATATATATAGGTGCGCTTTCATTGTTTACGCTTCTGCCGATGACATCACAAATAATGAAATGCCATTCCCTGATGCCATTCACAGAGCACAATATTTAATTCGCTTCTTTAGTGACATGTGTTGGCAACGATATGGCTGATAGGAAGCGTTTTGCTCGTTTCTTGATTAACACAATTAGGAGCTGCGGTAGACAGATTAGCCTAAGTACATCATTTGTGACGTCATAAAGACCACGCCTTATTTTCAAAATCAGACATTTAAAAAAAAATATTTAAAAATTAAGCGTTGGGAAAAAAATTATTTTTTCTCCCATGTTTTTTTTTTTTTTTTTCGCTTATTCTAGCAATTTTAGTGACTGAGAGTAGTACCACTCCACCTCCAGCTCAGTCACTTCCTATGAAGGGCTGATGAGTGCTAATAAGCACGAAACTTCAGTCCTCGACTAGAATGACTGAGCTGGCGGTGTATTTCATGTAAGAATAGTATTTTTGACTGAAGAAATCAACCCCATTAAAATAGTTAAAAACTCTGCAAACAGCTGTTTCGAGGTTATAAAAGCAAACACATTCATCAGTGCAACAACAAAAATTGATTACAATGTCCGACAACAGACATATGAACGAGAAATACTAGAAGTGATTCAGTAAATAAACTAGAAGTCACCGGAACCAATACGTCATCAAACGCTGACGAGAACAACTGCACCAAGAGAGGAAGGGGGGGGACGTCAAGAGAAATAAAAGTTTTTTAAAAGGAATTAATTCCAAACAATAGGGAAAAGAAGCGTACCCGTCAAATCCATTACTAGAAAGCAGAACTTTTCCAGATGTTTGTAAGGTTCTCAAAAAATCTAAATTGCACCGTGAAACAATTAATAATAATTATACGCGCTGCGGTAATTTTACACATTTCTTCTTACAACGTTTCTGACAGCTTTTTTACGTATTAACCCATTAAGCGCCGCTATATGAACCACATTGAAATTACTTAAGTTTTCATGTGTTTTGATATTCAATACACATCTCTAATCATATGTAGCTGAAATTTCGCAAAAATATTTATTAGGTTAGGAGATATGGTATGGTCCCAAAATGGGAGACTTGGCGTTTAATGGGGACAACATACATATCCCTGCCACTATGTTGATACTTGAATAATTTCTGGCTAAATCCAATTAGAAAGCCCTAAAATCGTTTTTTATGTAATTAATATGGCTAGGTATTGGTACTTTATGTACATATTTTACATATTCAAGCTTTAAAATGTAAAACTTTTAAGTTTTCATGACATCCAAAGCTTTACATTTTGGGCCCCCTTGCAACAAAAGCCGTGGAGGCCAGTCGTAGAGGCTAGCAGTGTATATTTGCAAATTAATAAGTATTAGTATGCTAGTTATTTTCAATTTCTTGAGCCGTTGGGGCCCTTAAGAACGTCTCCCCCCCCCCTATGCCCTTACATCACTCTGCGTCTGGTTTTCATTCGTGTTGAATTCCTTTTTCTTATACATTGTTTGTACAAAACGGAATTTTTCCCACACATTTTACTACCTTTTAGCAAAAAGCCTTAGGATTTTCATACACAAAAAGAGAAGAGGTAGCTTTTTTCTATTAACCATGTAGGGGGATCGAGCAATGGTAAATGACAAGGACATGAAGCACTATATAAAATGTATCCTATAAAATGGAACTAAGATATTTTTGGGCTCCCTGATGGTCTAATTGTGTTATTATAGGCAAGGTTTTTTTTTTGCAGTTAACATTTCGGTTGCTTCACAACATGTTTGATGACATGATTTATTCATTATCATAATGTTTTTAGAGATAAATGTCTAGCATGCTTCGCATTGAGGAATTATCAAAGGTCATAGTTTCTCCGATTTCATCCAACAAATTACGATAAATGGTAAAAATATAAAGTGAGACAGTTATCGCATTATATCTGTGATCTAAACGATTTCGATTAAAGTTTTTTTTCTCAACTATCTGAAAAGAATTTGGCGATTCACAAACAAGTGATCCTGCACTCATCTTCTTGTTTTAAGCTAAAATATATTATTTTAATAGTGTTTGAAGCTCGTAGCAAAGTTAAAAATTCTTACTACATTTTTGATTTCAAAAAAAAAAAAAAAAAAGAAAAAAAAATAGTAAAGAAATTTCTCTATTGAAATTCAACCTCCCTAATTGAAGGGGGAGCGCCCTCAAGGGGGAGGGGAGCATGGAGCTGACTGAGCTATAAAATTATTTTATGGTGGGGGGAGGAATAGTTTTAAAGGAAATTTGAATTTCTTTTACGGAAATCTCTTTTGTGATCTGTAGAAATTCAGAGAGATGCGTCATCCTCCTTAGGGAGTATTGGCACCCCTGTTTCTCCCGAACTTTCTTCTAAACGAATGAAATGTTACTTCTTTTGATAAAAGCACCTGCTCTTGACCTTGAACAATAAAAGAGTGTTTACAATGAGAAACTACAAAGGGGGCTGTGGCTTCAACAGGAAAAAAAAAGGGAGAGTTCATTCATGCAAAATGGGTGAAGATGATTTCTACTGGGCATGACTTGCTCTGCTAATCAGAACACGCCAAGTCTCCCATTTTGGGACTTCAGTAAATAAAGTCCTCTAACACTACTTTAAATTATTTTTCTTGGGCCCTGTTTGTTGTGATTTGAAAAAAGGTCTATTGAACTTCATATTCCATGTTCCTAATTTCCTGCATTTGCATTTATTATTTTTAGGGAATTTTTTCCCCGTGTAATGCAAAAACAAGAATTTTTTGCAAAATTTAAAAAATTTTCAAAAAGGAATTTACATTCCAAACCTTTTTGAAAAAATTACCAGTAAAGTTTGGTTCTCTATCATTCATTTTAAAAAATTTCAAAATGATATCTTAATTACTTGATGAAGAAAAAAATCTTAATTGAAGGTTCCCAAAATGGGAGACTTGGCGCTTAATGGGTTAAGTGGGAGGTTTGTAGTTTTTGACTTCCCCAAATAGTGATTCAGTTCATGTGTTATTTACAGACTCCCTGACATTTTAAAGACATTATTGCTTGTCAGGGAAATAAAACTTTTAATTTCTAAGTTTGGAACCTCGTCGCTCTCATCAATGCTACAGTTCACATGCAACCAGCTCAAATGAGAAATTTCATAGAAATCACTAACCTGCCGCGAGTATGTGTGATATCCCTTCCAGTTGGGGCTTGCCACGTCAGTCTCGTAGCGCCACTTGTCTCGTCAGCTATGCACGTGACAAAGAAACTGTCCCCAGTGAAGAAAGCATGAAACTCTTCTGGTGGCTCCAGCCTTAAATGACCGCTCAAGGCCCCTGCAATTTAAAAGTAAATTTAATTGTTTATCTTAATATTCATTTCAAAATGCACTGATTTTAAGCATATGAACTTTGATCAAAATTCTTTCTGATGAAATATTTAAAAAAATTACAAATACAAATCTGACGACCAGCAACAGGCTCTTGGCAGAGCTAGGCTAGTCCAAGTCAATTTATTAGTCCCCAATGAAGATCAATGGCCCTCTAAAAGCTATCCACCCCCTTGCTCGTTACCACCTCTTCCGGTAAGCTATTCCAAGTGCCCACAAACCTACTTTTCCTTATTTCCAGGTTTGCCTGCGATTTGAATAGCTTAAAACAATGACCCCTTGTCCGGCTTTCGTAATATAGTTAATTAATGCAAGTGAAGCAGATGAATTAATCTAGTAGAGAAGATAATCACCTTCGGAATCGCAAAGAACGCTCCACAGGGAGACATGCTTCTTTTATTACTGCTACGCGATTGGTTTTGGCAATCAACATGTTCTGTTATTTTTTTCGTATTCATTGGTTTATGAGTCAATCAAGTACATGGACCACGTACCATCGCCAAAAACTAATACATATGAAACTAAATCTGCTAGATGTATTTTTCCCTTGTATGTCCTGCAGGGCTTGTAAATAGTTAATCAAGAAATACTACATCATTCCCCTTCCACACAAAATAAAAATATAATGCACTGTGTTCTAAAAATAAAAGCAGAATTCTTCATGTACGTACCATCTTATATAATTAATATCTGAGCGTATGTATCTATGTATGTACCTACGTTTGTATGTTTAAGCTACTCCTCCTGAACGCCGATGAATTGACCATCAAGCCGGGATTCCATAGATTCCTAATTTTCCTGTCATGTTTGGCTATTTAACATAATCCTCCGATAATACTTAGCGATGACATAAGTTAAAAATTATTAATTATGACACTTAGAATTCGAAATAAATCCCTATTTTTCTAAGGCCTTCTTTCATTCACACACACAAATTATTATTCAATGATTCATCTCAACTTTCCGTAACAATACGTTTATTAAAATTTGTAGCGGGTGAAGAAAATCATTGAGAAAAATATCTGTTGCTATTTTTTCTCGAATATGAACAAAAAAATTTGGATTTTTGTTTTGAGACTTCCTGAAATCAGCGAATTTAAAATGTTTCCTTTTTGGTTATTTTTCCGCAATCTACCGCAAAATTGGGCTGTTTTTTTTTTTTTTAATTCAAGTCTGATTGTTGAACACGCGTCACTTGACATAACTTTTATTTTCGTGTTAGAACGGGCAAAGTCGGACGACGCAGCTAATAGAACACATAAACAATTATCTTATTTCATCATCTTCCTTAGGGAAGAACTATAAATATTTGTTTTCATTTTTATTATTCATTGAGAAATTATCTACACTTAGAAATGTCCGTGGCTAGGTGGTAGAGTCTTCGTATTCTAATAAGCCGAAGAATATAGGTCTGATTCCCGCTCTCGCCCTGGGTATTACCATGGTATTCTTTCTTCTCTTGCGATGCAAATCCGTCATGTGTGTGTCAGGTGGTAAGATGCTTTATACACAGTTCATTATGTATGTGAAGCTGTTATGATTCTGTAAATATAAATAAACGAATCAATTCTTCACTCTGTATCGTCTGAGAAAAAAGTCTTGCCTTTTCACCATTTATTACGTTTTAAAAGAACTTTTTATAAAATTAAATTTGTGCACAAGTTTTTGTGTCGTCATTTTTTTTAACAAGTTCTCAGCTTTATCACATTTTTTTTTTAAACTCCAGATACTTGTTTATGATCATATTATTCTCCTACAGTAAAAATTTCAAAGCATTCCGTTGCATAATTTTCGTTTCTTTTCTTCAAATGTGCTTAAATTTTGCGCCGCACTGTATCTACAAAAATATGTTAATACAAGAAAATAATCATGAAATTAGTTGATATAATCGAGCATTCATTAACAATAATACGAAGAACAAAACGGATGAAAATATTACTACAGTTCATGAAAGATTTATCAGCAGATATGAAACAAATAATAAGCTAACTTATAAACTGTATTCAAACAATTATCAATCTTTCGAACTATTTTGCATTTTTTTTTGAACTTTAACGTTCTTTAAATGTTTAGGGGGCCACGGTACCTTTCAAACATTTTTTTTTAGTTTAAGTAAATTCTATGTTTTGTTGAAACCATAACATGCTTATTTGCTTTGTAATCAGTAATTCATTTAAAAATTTTGAAAATATTGCTTACTGTTTTTAAAAATTCAAAACATTTAAGAGAATTTCAATTTTTCAAAATCCTTCATGTTTTTTTGTTTTTAAACTAATATAAAAAAAGCTTTTTGCTAAACGATCACAATCATCATCTCTAAAAAATCTGTGCACTCATTTGCTTTTGTGTTTACTAGACAATTTTCTGTGATCAATTACGTAAAAAATTTGATTTTTAAAAGTATAACATGCTCTAAACATTTGAGTAATTCATAAAATTCTTATCCAATGCACAGCTTTGTTAAATATATTATCCTAATTGCAAAAAATATTACTTTGAATCTTTATCTTTAATAGAAAAAATTCTTAGGGATTCTTATGACACGAAAACACAAAAAAATTATCATCGAGAAAAGTAAATTTAAAGTTTTCTTTTTGCTTAAGAACACATAGCGAGCATGACCTAAAACCACTCATATAATTTTTTAAATATTTAAACTAAAGTAATGAAACTTTTCCCCTGTGTTTGGTCTAGTGTTTAGTTCCGAAACAAGCAATATTTTTTTTTTTTGATATTTTATTAATTTTTGAGGTACTGTAACCCCTTAAGCGGTTAATGTACGCACTACCAATTTAAAAATAAAGAATTCTTAATTACTTACGTTGGTGGAGCAAATTATATGGGTGATATATACTTTAGCATAATACCGTCTTTCGAGCTTATGCAGAAACAGACATACACACTTTGTGTATAGCAAAAGCCATTTTCCTCATTCAAAAATCTGTACTCTACACAGTTAAGAAAAATCCTGAAATTTTACGGTAAAAGTTACTGGCATCCATGTTGCCAGTAACTTTTACCGTAAAATCCTTTTTTACTGTAAAATTTTACGGTAAATCAATGAGAGTAAACAAATCTCTAAAACGTGAGCAGCAGATTCGATTTCGGCACCTTCGAACTGACAGACGACTTCGCCTACTACTATACGAGCTGGAACACGACCAGGTAGGGGAAATATGGTTATATGTGATTTGCACTAAAAGTCACGTGGTGTATCAGTTGGCGCTGCAATCTTTTTTTTATCGGTACAATTTACTGTAATTTTTTTCTGTACTGCAAACACATCCTTTTACAGTAATATTTACCACAAAAGTTTTCTGAATTTTAAACAGTATAAATATTTCGTTTCATAAGCACTTTTTTCCCGAACAAATAATAAATTCATGTATATTTTGTGAACTAATGCAATTTATAAAGCAACTATACTTTTAATTTTCATATGCATTCGGACATATTGAACAAAAAAAAAAAAAAGAATATCCAGGATTTTAGACAAAATTTAATGCTCGTTAGATAAATTTTATCTCAAGAAATACGCAGTATTTTAAGAGTTTCATACATTTTCCAGAATCATACGTTTCCGAACCCAGGGAGGAAAAAACAAACACTTTAAAACAAAACTGCATAATAAATAAGTTTTCGAGTCAGCTTTCGCTGACGTTTTATGTTTTATTGTCACTACAGGACCATAATGTAAGCTATAAGTTTCAACAAATCCAAATTTATGGAACGCGTTCCGTCGCATATGAGTTTGGGATTTCTTTGCTTTCATCTGTGCATATATAAATACATAAATATGCTCTGAATTTTCCCTAACCACATCTCAATTTTTTTCGCTATTTTTCGGATCTTTTTCGTATGCTTATTACGAGTACCAACGATTTACTTTTGGAAGACTTCATTTTTTTAAATAATTGTTTTTTTTTTTTTAATATTTTTATAAGTTTGTAATTGCGTCTGTTATCTGAAATTTATCTAATCTATCTGATGTGAACTTTAAAAAAAAATATTTTTGCAGCGTAATTTCTAAGTGACATTTGTATCATTTTTTCTAAACTGCTAAATTATTATCCTTGCTCCAAAAATAACAAATTAACTTGTATAGAAATAAAACTTACGTTAGAATGCTTTAACAACATGTTTTTATGTTTGCAAAATAAGCTTAAACAAACTCTCTATTATTATTATACATTTAAATATTTTTTTTTACATGATAAATGTCATTCTCCTGTGTGTCTCTAAATCCACATTAAAGCAAAAGTAGCTCTAAAGCTTCAAGAAACCATGCATATTTGTAAAGAAATTGTTGTTCAACCTATTAACAATTGTTAAGCAATGTTGTAAAATAAAAAATAAAGATTTTTCAATGCTTGAACTATTTTGAAAAAAAATAGCGAAAAATGTCCTTTAATTGTTTATCATTCCCCTGTCGAAGAACGAAGTACATGTTTTTCACATTTGATAATAGTTGTAGAAACCCATAATTTAGTCTTTGAAATATGACCTCATTATAGAAATAATCTTAATTGGTTCTTTTTGCAAAACAACATGGAGTCAAGTAAAACTGGTTGATCTCAACTTAAATCTTGTAAAATATTTTTAATGACAGTCATTGCTTAGTGTCTGATAATTAATGTAATTTTGTAATAATCACTCAATTAGTGATTGACTCTTGTTTGTACAGAGTTTTTCCACCTTACTTCAAGTGACATTCATTTTTGTTGTTTGCAGTTATGGACAATATATATGTTAACTTTATTTTTTGTCATTCTCCTGTCGTCATTCTCTTGTCACATGCAAGGGACACAAATGACCACAAAAATAACTTTTTGCACACCACCACATTAAATATTTTTAAGTTTCATACAAATAGTGTTTCCTTTTCCCACAAAAATTCAAATACCGTCAGTAAAATGCATAATTTCCTCTTTGTGACATTCCGCTGTCAAAGTGAATGCCATTCCTTGCCCTGTTTAAATTGCGCTGTTTAGGGAGAATGACCCATTTACAAAGAGGGTTATGTCATTCATAGTCAGAGTGAATAGTTTTATTAAAGGTTTAGATTTTTAAAAATTTATTAATTACATTTTGTGTATTTGGTCGTCTTAAGCTGTATTTGACTTAATTATGTACCTACTGCCAGGAACTTCTGAATTTGTATCTTTTTTCACTATTGCTTTTTTTATTTTTATTAAAACAATTTACTGTTGCAAGAAATGTATAAAATCTTAAAAATTGTGTTATACATCTTAAGCTATCTATCATCGCTCAGTTTTTGTCTATAACTTTATTAAGTGTTATTACATATTTAAAGTAGTGATATTATTTCAATTCAAAACAGAACTGATTCAAAATATACTGTACAATGTCACAAAGCTGAATTTTTGAAATTAGTTCTTAAGATGCTTAAAAAACAAATTCAAAAAGTAGTATTGTTCTTTTCCGATATGAAACACTTTTGAAGCGCATTTTGCAATATTATATGATATTGTACTTGACTTTTCCTTTTATCGTGGTGACTTTTAGCTTCTTCTGTTCCAGATTGTCAAAGACGAAACTTACCAAAAAAGCCAATCAGTAATCACACCTGCTAATAAAACTTAAAAAATGATTTCTAATATGGGCTCATATTTTTAATACTCATTTGCAGACATATTTTAGAACATCTGCAAGATGAGCTAGGAAAAATGACTAAGGATATAATAGCGTATGTTTTACTTTTTTTTCTGAGTTTTTGCAAAATGATTTCGAGTTTTATTGCAATTAGTTATCAAATAAGCAAGAATACCCTGCAAAAGTGGACTGGTGGAACGGGATGTAAACTGTTTTTACTTCCTTTTACAAAAATGAAGTATTGTATTTGCGAGAAAAATTTCACTCAAAAATCGACCTTGATTTCCATTTTGCTCACCCCCGAATGATTGATGAGTTTTTTATTCGACCCAACCGCACGAGCATATGTACCGCAGAATGTATAGACGCCCGAACGACCCATTTTGACGATTCTCGAGTTAATTACAACGCGTTTTCTCGCGTCGTCTGTATGTACGTATGTGCGTATGCATGTCGCATTACTCAAGAACGGAATGTCCTAGAAAGTTGAAATTTGATACGTAGACTCCTAGTGGTCCTAGAAAGTTGAAATTTGATACGTAGACTCCTAGTGGGGTCTAGTTGTGCATCTTTCCATTTTGGTTGCATTCGAATGCTCCAAAAGAGATCTTTAGCCTCTTTTTGCGGTAAAATCATTGTTAATTTCGATGTGAACTCAAGTGGTGTTATAACTTGGTGGACACTTGGCGATATATCGCCAGTCTTTCGGTCGCCGCCTTAGCGACAAATTTGGCGATTATTTATTTATTTTTTTTTTTTAAATCTGGTTTCAATTTGGCCACTGTTGGTGATATTTAGAGAGTAAAGTATTGAATCACATTAAAACGGCCTTACTAATAATGAGAAAATGTCATTAAATAGGAGTAAAAGGAAGTCATGTGATGCACACATCAGCTCATTTGCATTGATATTCTTGAGTGTTTAGGGCGTATCTCATTTTTATTGATCAAATGCTAGGATAAAATTAAGAAAAATGATGAAACGGCCGAGGACTTTATATCGTTTTTAGACTGCATTCATAATATTAAATGTTCGCAGTTTCGAATTTTATGCACCTTAATATGTCACGCACAGCTACAATGGTAAAAAATTTTAAAGCTACTAAATAACAAGGTTGCATTAATGCAGATAAAGCATGGCTGTTTAAATCATGTTTTTATTAATTATCCAATAGTACATATAATGGTAAAAGAAAAAGGGGGCATCACTGAATGTGATAATTGTCACAAAGACTAAGTTACAGAATAGTAACTTCTCACAAGAGTCTAACCGTGACACATTTCTGAAAATGTCATGCTACGTCGCTGTGATGTCACTGCAACAACTGGTTTTCGATCGGAAATTTTGTTGCGTTTCAAAAACGTCGCATCGACGTCACTTTTAAAGTTCTAGGTGGAGTGATATCCCTAAATTGCCACAGCTTGTTTTTGACTGTTTCGCAAAAATGGTAGGACGGAAACCCTTATGAAACCTTTACGGCATTTTTATATTAGCGTCCTGTTGCACCATTTTTCCAAACTGACAGTCTTCACTAGAAAACAACGACTGTTTTTCATTTTAAAAAAGTGTTGTAAAAATTCGGTAAATAATGTACATTACGATTGCAATGGTAGTTATTAGCTAACCAATATGACTAACTTCTATTCGGGACCAATACCTACTGCTATAATATCAGTGCTCATTTTCAAGAGCTCTATGAAAGACCAACTATTGAAACAATAAAGTCCACCTAACAAAGTTCTATAAGGATAGGCGTGTATTTATTCTGAAATGAACTGCTAAACATCGTCAGCGGATTCTCGCAGACAATATTTATAGTTGCCAGAAATTCAACTGTGTGCTATGCCACAAAAGTTCAGTCAAGTCTCTGTGCTTTTAGGGCATAGAAAAATATTTCTTTTTTCTATAAAGAAGATGAGAAAAAGTATGACTTTCCGATGTTTAAGCAGAAAAAAAATATAAACAAATGCATCATTTCAGTATTAATAATTATCCAACAGCATATTATTGAATAAAATCTATTTTACAATAACACCCACAAGTGTTTTCAACGTTTTACCCTTTTCTGTAAAGAGCTCATAACTCAATATACGCAGATTCTCTTCCATTATTCAAACATTTTATTTCACAGAGAATAATATTTTCAAAACTAGAGCTCTCATAAATTCCTCAATCTCAGTGTCTTTCAAATTATAAATTCATAATCAGCCTATCGTCATCAGAAAACGGCTCATTGTACTTGCGTAATAAATTTCATCCGATCTCAAAATAGAAAGTACAGAATCTCTAACGACCACCTTACACGCCATCGCCGCCCACTGGCATCTATTTATGTCGCCAGAAAGCCCTCACGCGAACAAAATCGTATGCAGATTCGAAGAAATTCATGCTTCGGAATTATGCACCGGGCCTGTCACTGTGGGCAGTCGGAAATTATCAAACAGGAGTCGTGTCACGAAATTAACTTTTCCCTCTGGACTTGCCCATCGTTAACGACCTACGTCGATTGGGCATGTAATAGAAGTCGTTCCCTATTGCATAATTTATCAAGAAGAGACGTAAATGAACCAGTAGATATTTTCTCAATTTTTTTTTCTAAAACTTTAAAGGAAGTAAGATTTTATACATTGTTCATGGTTCGTTCCGTAATTTGTATGTCGCCTTTAGAAACATATTTATTGCAGTTTTTTTTATTCGCCTTTTTTTTAGTAGTTTGAGAACGTGACTCGAAATTTGTGCACTGTCAAAAGATTTATTACACTTGTTTTTGTTACATGCAAAAACATAGTGCTTTTAAAGAAAGTATTGTCTTATCATGAAAAGGCAAAGCAAATTTATTTTTCTAAATGAAACGTTGATTCAAATGTGCAAGACAAATGCAGACAAAATATTAATTTGTCAAAGAAAAAGAAAAGAAAAAACACCTCTACTTGAAAAAATAAAATTTTGTTATGTTAACCCGTAACAGGGGACGTGATGTATCACAGGCCAATCAAATTATCATCCCGCCATTTTTTACACATTCCTAGTTTGATATAAATGTTTTCCCAATACAGCTTCTGGTGTTGAGAACTCGAACTCCTTGCTCGTCACTTTTGGCATGTGCATCTGGTTGATATTTCCTCTCATTCTTTGATAGCTGTTTATGAGACGTCACTTCCCCTTCCGTATTACACCTTTCGACAGTAGCACGCATGGTAGGTCCACAGGGATGGATTTATCTATCTAATCTGTGTGATATGAGGACAAGATGCAAAATATTATAGATGAAGTTGAAAGTTGTTTGGAATTTGTAATGAATGTACTTTGTAGAATAAGGGCTGAATTATTCCTGAAAATACAAGGTGATATACTAATAGCTAATGTGGCAGTCAAAATTTTCTCATGATGAGCAATATTCAAATTTCTGTTTATAAAAGTGTCCGTCCACATAAAATAACGAAATAAAAAAAAATCAATAATATTATTAGATTCGTTTTCTTTTTTATATTTACTGCACTATCTGAGCTTTCTCAAAAGATCTTAAGCCAATATCGAAATTTCTTCGGAAAACGTAAATGTCAAATAAACATTCAAAATCAATTTCTTTCCAAGCAAATAAAAGTTCAAAGAACATTTAAATGAAATAACATTAATGTTTCACAATTACACATTTCATTAAAAAAATTAGAAAGTTCACGCGGTCTCTGAGATCTCACCTCTCCTTTTACATCCTATATTGTTACAACATCTGTTATAGGTTGAAATGAGGATATTAGGCTTTTGTTTTGACTAAATTTCGTGAAATAATGGTTAGTAAAAATTAAAGTATTACTTCTTAAACTAACGATCAACTATGGTATTTTCCAAAATGTGTTTTGGAAAAAAGTGTATGCAATGAAAAAAAAAAAAAAAAAACAACGCTTAAATACAATATGTTATGCATGCAATGTAATCATGGAGTGAAATATATTTGCATTCTACTATGCATCTATATCCAAAATATGTAATAAGAAACTAGCCAACGACAAAGCAATATTTATTTTCTTTAAGAAAATGCTTTCTCCAATGTTTATATGACTTTAATACACTGCAAAAAATAATTGTTGTTTTTACAGTAATATACTGCTTTTTCCTACAGTTTAATACTGCTCAGCTAAATAACAGAGAAAAACTGTAAAAATATTTTAAATTGCGCAAAACGATGCGCAAAAGGTGTTTCTTTCATACGGGAACAGAAACTAATGAATTCAAGATATTGGCAGCCATGTTTTTTGATGATTCGGGTGTGCTGAAGCAGGACTGCTGAGACTGTAATCCATGTTAAAGGTAAGTGCTGGTTATATTATATTCATTCCCTTTTCCTCAAAATATAGTTTTCTTTATCATCGAGAATGTATGTAAAATAACAGTTTATTTTGAAATCGCAATTCGTATCCTAATATTCGTTGATGCTGACTTTGCAATTTCTTATAGTTGCTAAGTTGTAGCGATTGCTTTCTAGCAAAAATCCGAGTAGTTGTTGTGATTCTGAATATTTTATTGCATGTGTGATAGTTTTTAAACATTTTCTGAAACTCAAATTTTATTTAAAAATAAATCAATTCCTTTCTTGATCGTATTTAAAGTTATTAGAACATTAAACTTTGTGCACGATTATATTTTGTGTTATATACTATGTCAGTACTTAAAATTTAAATTTTTATTTCCTCTAGTGAATTTTTAACATATCGCGATTGACTTCTTTCTTCTGTTTTTTTTTCTTTCTTATGTTCAGTTTTAAATTCTTTAACATTTTGCATTTAACCATTTTATTGAAAAACTTTACGTTATAGCATCAGTAGCTTTTATACATAATTCGATGAATAAAATGAAAATAAATAGAATAACAACGTGACAGAGAGAAATGCAAACAGTATACAATTTACTGATATTTTTTGTTGAAGAATTTGACACTGTGGAAATACAATACTCTGATGTCTGAACGACTCAAAATTCTCTGAAATCTGGAGCCAGCTTTCATACTTAACGGTCGAAAGTAAAATAATAATAATTGAAAAAAATCATCAATAAAGAACTCAAAAAAAAAAAAAAAACTCAAAAAATAAGCATCTTAAAATACAAACACGAAACCCTTGTGTTTTAAAAGTTTTATATTTGCGTCAGCAGGAAATTAAAGTTTTATTTCAGGAAAATTGCACTAGTACCATTGAAACTTGGGAACGTAAAAATAATTTTAGAAACTATATTCAAAGGCACTCGATTGGAGGTCACGAGAAGTCTCTATGACCTCCACAAAAATGCCATATTGGGAAAATTTTGTCTGGCTATTCGGCAAATTTGGAGACATAATTGTAATGTTGCAATTTTTAAATTCTCGAATGTGCAAATTTCATTAGATATTGTACTTAATTGTGCGTACTTAATGTGTGCATTTACCAGTATTTTATCAATCGGTAAATATTTAAGTTCCATTTGGCAAATTGAGATTATACGCCATATTTAAGTTCAGGCCGTGCCTGGCTATATTTTAAAATTTTCAGCTTTTCATTTCTGATCTGGCAGTGTTTCGTTCTCGTGAAAATTACAGCTTTTAAAAAAGTAGAATATTTACATTATTATGCATTGTTTGTCATATTTTATTCGCTTTGAAGGGCATGCTCATTTAGAAAAGTAGATGCTCGAGAACTACAGTAGAATTTGAAACTCTTACAACCTTGAAACTCATCAGTTTCCTTACATTTTAACTTTTAGAACACTTTGAGTCTTAAATTTTGGCATCAACATGTTCAGGATGAAGACAAAAAGTATATTATAAATAATGAAAAGTGTGATTCTGTACTTCACTGTCTTTCACTGCTTATCAAAAGTAAAAATATGTCAATTGTTATCCGTGTAAAATGAAAAAATCTGAGAATTTCGTTTAAACCTGTAACGGAGATTCAAGCCAACACCCGGTGAGATCTTTTGCATTTGAATACGATGGGTTCCTTAGCAGTTGAGTTCTTTAAAGTGGGGGGGGGGCGATTATTTTCACAATAATAGACGATTTTTCAAGAAACTCTCCAGTTTATTTCTTTAAGAAGAAAAGTGAGGTTTAAGAACATTTTGTCAGGTTTCAAAAGATAAGAGATATTTGTGGCAAAGCTCCGATAACGGAAAGGAATTTCTGAACTCCCGGTTTGAAATTTACCTTAGCGACCAAAGCATAAGAATCGAAAAAACCAACAAATCCTCTAATTAACAAAGTAGCGTCATAGAACACTATAAGTCAACATTAATTGAGAGCGGCTTTAAAAGGAAAAACCAAACCCTTTTTTGAGCTTTTTGGGGGAAGAAAGCCATCTATTAAACAAAACCTATTTTGAGCTATTTGGGGTAAGAAAGCCATCTATTAAACACTCCCGGGGTTTTTTTTTGGATGCATTTCGTATATTGGACTTTCCAAGAAAATAAACAAATTGGATATGAGAACTCAACAAGGAGTCATGGTAAGATATGCGTTTCATACGAAAGGTTACAGAATTTGGGATCTCAAAAATCGCGAAGTGACAGTAATGCTGAATGTTAAATTCGATGAAAATAAATTTTGGACGACCCCCCCCCCCCCCCCAGGAACGAGAAACAGAGGGACACAGTTTTATTTCACTACTGAGTAAATCTAAAGTAGAAGAAGAATATCCTGAAAATTATAAAATAGCATGTTGAGAAATAAATGGGTTAAAGCAAGTCCAAGGCAAAATAAAGAATACAGGGATAAGTATTATTCTATTGACACGACGGTTCTAAAGTCCGAATCGTGAAGCCGAGGTTTATTGTTCTGAAAATAACATTGAATATGACACAAAATATTTTAATTTCACCTTGTAATGATAATTCAAGAAAAGTATAGGATTTTTACGAAGATAGGGGGGATAATTCAAGTATGCTAGAAGCTAACATTTCCGAGATTTAAAATTGGCAAAACGGAATGGCTCAAGAAATTCAGGTGATATGAGAAAGAAACGTTTACGTATTGGTTCCACTGAATGAAAGTTTTAGAAAGAAAAAAGGGTACAGATAATTTTTTTATAATTTAAAAACAAATGAGCAGAATGAAATAATGCGCTTCAAGACCAGATTGGTAATTTTAAATACCCACCAGGTGGGGGGGGGGTACTTTTCGAAAGTGTTCTCTCCAGTAATTTCCTTTCCTTTGATTAAGGCTTTCTTTTCAATTTTTGTGTATAAGCTATATTGAGTCCATTTCCATGTAGATGTTTGCAATGAGTATCTATATGCGGATGTAAAAGAGGAGATTTGTGAAACAACCTGAAAGGTTTGTCCGTCCCTGAAATCTAAATTTTGTCTGTAAATTGAATAAATCATTGTCATTCTGATACAGATTACGCCTCGAATCACGACGACCGGATTTCAATGGGGGGGGGGGGGGGCTTGTAGTGTTTTTGGATAGGGTACGAATAATATGGTGGTACATTCAAACAAAAAAGCGTACAACTGTCAACGATGGAAGCGGAGTATATTTCAATTAGTGAATAATCTAAAGATGTGAGTTAAAGGAATTTTAAATCAATTGGCTACGAAAAGAGTTCAGAATTTTAGATTGTCACAGTACAGAGTACTATTAATCAATCTAGTTGCAATCGATTTTTCTAGTTCTGCAATAGAAAATTGCAGAACTAAGCAGATTGATGTGGGGTACTATTTCCTAAGGAATTTGATTGATAAAAATGAATTTGGAATACAATTTGATGAAACTAAAAATAATGTAGCTGATTGTTTTACAAAACCTTTCTCTAGGGAAAATTTACATAAAGCTTGAATTGCAATGACATATTTTTCTAGGGATTTTTTTTTTTTTTTTTTTCTTTTTTTGAAATGTTTCAATTATTCCATTATGTTTAAGTTATAATTTGTGCACACAAACGGATGGCCTGTAACATATTTCTATTTTTTTTTATTCATGTCTTAAAGTATTTCATTTCAGCCGCCTGAATTTCCTTCATCTAAATTTATTCACTAATGCAATATTATTTCTATGAGTTTAGTGGTATGCAAATGTAAAGAACTACGTAACTTGTGACCAGAATTGAATGGGTGGTCTCATTTTATCAAGATGGCAATTCGTGGTTGTGTTCCGCTTGGAATTTCAAAGAAGCCTCTAGTCTGAACGATGTTGCGATGATTCACTTAGTGACATGAATGCCGGTAATGGAAGTTTATAAGTACCTTTTTCATTTATATTTTTATGTTTCAGGATGTAATTTTTAATCACAAATGCTTTTTAGCTTTAGAGCGTTCTTAGCCACTAAAGCCTATCCTACGGTCTGTGTGCCATATTGGGCCCCTGAAGCTGATTTTTGTGTGCCCGTTGTCAGGTTTTATGTTACAATCAAGAACTATGTATTGGAACAAGAGAAACTAAATTTTGTTTTGATTTAAATGTGATGGATCATACAATTCATTTACGTCTGGGTTTTTTAAACTTGTAATTCAATATTGGTTTTTATGGGTAGTTGAATAATGTCATTTCAAGAATCACCGGAATATAGAAATTTCTGTTAGTGCTAAATTGAATGTAATTTATTTCATTATTTATTTATTTTTTTATTTTTATTTTCCAGTAAATTTTGGAGCACTGATTCTTTGTTTTTACATGTTAGTAAAATTGAAGGAACCAAATCAGAATGTTAAGTACTTTATTATTTATTGTACGTATGTTTGTAAAAATTTAAAGAAACAAAACTTAGTCAACTTTATAATGAGAGCAACAATAAAGATTAGAGTTTAAAGTACGATGTATTACAGCCTATGAAACTTTCTTGGGGGTAGCATTGTTTACAACAAGGACGGCGGGCCAAATGTGGACTTGCAATTTCTTAATGATTAGAACTGGCAGTATCAGATTTAATCTATTTCTTGACATGTTTGTCAATTTATTCTTTTGTTAAAAACTTTCAACTTTTCTGATCGATTTTCACTTTTTACTGAATTGACTTTAACTAAGTCATCTTGATTTGGGAATATAGAATTGTTTCTTCCGAGTTTCAGGTAAATTCTGAAAAACTTAAAGATAAATTGTCTAAATCATATCAAAAGAAGTAGCACTTAAAAAAAAAGCCGCTGGCGGATTAAATGGGGATATCGATAGCTGTTCAAAACGGGGGGGGGGGCGTCCACATCTTAAAAGACATAAAATATAAATGAAACATCTTAAATTATGCTTAAATATTAAGACATATATAAAATAGAATGCTCTTACGGTATTATTTTATTTCAACTCAAATGATTTTTTTATGCAGTTCCTTAGTACTTAGAAAAAAAACTCCAAAAAATTAAATTTAAACAATATAATAATAACACAATTGGGGAATAAAATATATAAAAAAAATATTTTAAAAATTACAAGTAAAATATTTCATATTAAGTACAGAAATCTAAATTATTTTACATCACACATTGTTTCATATTCAGATTTCTAATAATGGGCAGCTGTCGAAGAAAAAGAATATGAAGCTGGTGTCAGTTGAACATAGCTCGAGCTGTTAACAAGTGTTGGAATGGAATATGAGTTAAAGAAAAAGAAAGAAAAAACATCTACGGTTTTCAGTGCCACTATAGCAACTCGGGGAGGGGGGGGGGCTAAAAGAGGCTACATGCAGTATTCATTATTTTAAATGAATACCTCAATATTTCCCAATTGGTTGTCCTAAACGTCGACCTTGCTCCATTTCCTAAAAAAAAATTCTCTACCGCATCCTAATTATTGCTTTGAAGTAAACATATTGCAATCCAATAATCTGGAGCCTATTATAAGAAGAAACTAGTTTTAAGTTTTATTATCCTTAAGATATATATTCTCCCAATCACCGATCACTTCAGTTATCCGATTGAAAAAAATAAATATTACTCTTAATCAACGGTCTCCTATGTATTACAAAATCCTTCAAAACTACCGAAAGTTAGAAGGATTTTTTTGAATTGTATTTCAGAAACCAGTATAAATGCATTTCTTGACATGGAAGATAAAATGTAAGATTATGTTCTTTCTTTTTTCTTTTTTGAGTTCTTATGTAAAGTATTCAGATTAGGTCTATTTTAATTAGACACTAATAAACCACCGTTTCAATTGCGTAGTTTCCAAATTGCTGCACAGCAGTTTTTTTTTTCTCCTTAAAACAACATATTTAGCGCTTAACTGGTTCCTGAAATAAACGATTCAATTACAATTTAGGTATATGTTAAGCGGTTTCAAAATAAAAGCAACTCCCAAGGCAATCTTAATTTCAGATCATTCAGAGTCATAATTTTAATCATTTTAGGGCGTATTTTTATACCTACGTAATTTGATTTTTCCATGAATGTTTTTTGGTGTCCACAAGTTTTATGAGATTCTAACAATTTTTATTTTGACAGATGCTTTCATGATATAAGGCCTAATGATGGCACCTAAGTCGACAAAGATGTCACAAAGAAGAATCAAGTTTGTAATGTAAAAACACTGGCCTTGAAAAAATTAGCATTCGGTTTTAAATGAATTTCTGCAATTTCACTGTAAAAACTACTAATCGATATTTATAGGTGATGTATACGAAATAAAATAATTTGGCAATTTTTAATGGTGTGAATGTTTCATTTTTTCCCATGAAAACAGTATAACATAATATAAAGTTATATAATTTTTGGAGTAGTAAAACCAATTTTTAACTTTAATACTAGTACTCATAAACCTGCAGATTTTATTATACCGAGTGAAAAATTGTTTCTGTTTAGTAGCTCTGAAATTTTAAACCGTCACATATTTATAGTTTTTATCTATGTAAATTTTAAAAGGTTAATAGGATAAAGTATTATCTAATCTATAATAATCAGTTTAGAATAAAAACCATTCTGTGCAGTCTAAATGCTGTATACTGCACATATGGTGTGAAATAAAATCAGTTTGTTACTAGTATTTTTCAAATAAAGTAGGTCCAAATGCAACTTATAACATTAAAAAAAGAAGAAAACCATGAAAATATTCTGTTTTACCATAAAAGAAAAATAAATGCATATAATTGCATGCATAAAGTTAAAATAAACTTAAAGGTTTAATGGATTGCATATTGAAAAACATTTCTCACGTTATGCTGCACATTTTAGCATTACAATAATGCTGGAAGTGAAAAAAGTACTTTTAGTGAAGATACGATGTAGTATTTTCAGTTATATATAAAAAACCTTTCTCATTTTTACTACCTCCATGGATCAAAAAGTTTTGTATTATGAAAAAGCTATAACTGTTCTTAAAATAAAGCTTCAGACCATATTTTGCAATTTCCTTCAATTCGTAAATTTTTAAGTCTGCAATAGAGCTAAAAGTTTTTTGTAGAAATGAAAATGCACCACTTTTTCTTCTTTAACATGTGTTTATAAAATATTGAGATGGGGCATTGATTTATTTTGTGTACAAGGAAATTAATATCAATAAAACATATATTTAGCAGCAGTTAACTATTTTTATGTAAAAGTGTTTTATATTTCTTTATTTGTCGCTTTTCATAGCCTAAAACATTATTTTTGTTGTTGAAAAACTTAAGAAAAGGAACAGATTTCGTATGTAGGCTGATTTATACAACGTACATACTGACTCAATTGCTTTACTTTTCGATATTGTTCTTCAGCTGTAAAAGCAGTGATTTCGGCTATGAAAAGAAACGATAGGGTGAAAAAACCTTTTTGCATAAAAATTGATAACTTCATTTTATGGTTTACTGCTGTTAATTTTACTGTACAAATCATTTATAAAACCGTATACTACTGCTGTTTTTATGGCACAATTCAGTTGATTCCGCAGCATAATACTGCTAACTTTACAGTTTGATACTGTTAATTTTGCAGGGCAATTCCGTTACAAAACAGTATATAACTGTTAATTTTACATATTATCTCCGTTAAATTTACAGGTCAAGTCATTCCTAAAACAGTATATTACTGCTGATTTTACAGTTTGATACTGTAAGTTTTACAGGGCAGTTTTATTAAAAAGCAGTATATTACTGCTAATTTTATAGTTTGATACTGTTAGTTTTACAGGGCAGTTCTATTAAAAAGCAGTATATTACTGCTAATTTTACAGTTTGATACTGTAAGTTTTACAGGGCAGTTCTTTTAAAAAGCAGTATATTACTGCTAATTTTACAGTTTGATACTGTAAGTTTTACAGGGCAGTTCAATTAAAAAGCAGTATATTACTGCTAATTTTACAGTTTATCGCTGTAAATTTCACAGTAAAAGTCTGTTATAAAACAGTATATTACTGCAAATTTTACAGTTTAGAATTGTAATTTTTGCAGTTTTTCTTTGGAATGCGAGCTGCCAGTATTTTACTGTAAAAACAACAGCTTTTTTTTTGCAGTGTAGCGTACAGTTGATAGCACCTTAAAGGTGTATTATTATAAGAAAGAAATTGCGTTTTCCGTTTTAAACACACGTTGGTTGAAAAATTCAAAAAGGAGAAACATATTTTATATATATAACAGCCAAAAACGCTGCTGACATCCCCGGCAATGAAACTCGTGCCATAGCAAGATAATTTGATACTATTTTTTGGTAATATTTGACAGGCAGGGAAATGCTTTATTCTGACAAGGCTGAACTGGATCCGGTAACTTAGCTGGTAGGATTGTCATTTTGTGAGAATGGAGAAACGAAAAAGTGGTCAACAATGAACGCTATCTACCGGAGTTTAAGGTACATCCACTGGAGTTAGGGTCAAAATTTCAACTAACGAAGTATGATAAAACAGGCAATTGTTTCGTTCATATGTAGAATCATATTTCACGGGCGATTTTCTATAAATTAATAAATAATTATGCAAATAATTTATATAATTTTTATATTTCAAATATTTATTCGAAAGAGAATAAAAATCTGATGTGGACCTAACACTTACATTAATTAATTTTACATGTATTAATTACCTCGGTTTTTTAATAACTCAAAAAAAATGGGTGCGTATATTCTCACGTACGCGCAGTAGAAGCAGTACCAACGATATTCTTTGGCAGTACTTTCATAATGAATAGCTTCTTAGACACTCTCTGTGATCTGTAAATGTATGGACAGCATTGAGAATTGAGATATTGAAAAGCAAAGGGATCCAAGTGGACTTTTCAAAGCGTATCATTAAACACGTTCAAAGCTCAGACCCTACTTAGGCTTTCATTGAAGTTTTCTTTTCTAAATCATGCTGTTTTACATCAACTACCAGGGATACCAGGACCTGCTCTTGTCCCAAAACCTAGGAGATGTTCGCCTACCATTTTTAGTGATTATCTCTAATATTTTCATTTTTGCACTTACATCCCTTTGCCTCTCACTGACTCAATTGTCATTCAAATGTAAAGAATGATGATCATACGAGGGCAATTAAAAAAGTCTTTGCGCCTATTTTTTATTCGCCAAAAACAGTTATATACAGGTATTTACAAATATGCGTTGTGTACTACGTACCTTACACTGTTTCTCCACATAGTCACCACACCGGTTCAGACATTTGTCTTATCGCAGCACTAAATTAGAGATCAACCTATGATAAATTCTCCCGGATATCTGTGGAACCATCGTCAGACCGCGTTCTTATCTTCTTCGTCACATGTGAATCTCTGTCCTGCCAGAAACTTTTTCAAAGGAACCGAAAATATGAAAATCATTAGGGCAAGGTCTGGACTGTAGGTACGACTGTGTATTGCTATGGGATTTTGTCCGTTGCTCCATACGAAACGAATAACACTTCGTAGCTCCTAAGTTGTGGACGTCTGAAGAACAACCGTCATCTTAAATGACTGATAGCAGCTCCGTTCTTCCGAGCAAAAAGCAGATACGGCTGGTACAGTTCAAGGAACTGTAATTGCTGGAATGTATATGTTTGCTTTGCATTCACAGCCATATTTTGGCTAAAAAAATAGACGCAAAGACTTAGATTCAATTTCTTGTAATTACTTTTGTGTAGTAAAATTGTCTTTCTATACATGCGTTCGTGATACCCATAATGTGCTAGCTGAAAATTCCATTTGTGGCAGAATACACATTTCCCTCATAAAATCCTGGCGTGTAGAAGATAAATAAGTAAAATTAGAAACTATGCAGACATACAACGGAAACAAAAATACTATTCACAGCATTGCAGTGCTTTGATACTGTCATGATGCCTTTACACAGAAAAGCTTTTAAACACTTAACGGTCAGAGCGCACGCAATTCGGGAATTCACGTCAAACTGTGCCGACGTAAAGATTCATGTACAAATAAAATATTATGCAAATTTGAAAGAATTAGCGAGCAAGAAATTATGCATCGTGTGGCTGTTGTTGCGGGAGGTTGGAAATTATGGAACAGGAGTTAAATTTCCGCCCATTCATCAGTCACCGTAGCGTTGGAAGCAGATATCCTCAAGATATTCCTTTGCGGTGGCAGTATTTTGTTCTTGAACAAATCAGCAAGTGGTGCATCAGCTCCTAGTTCGTTATCCGGAAATATTAACTTGAAACACTGCCTTTTGGAATATCTTTAAACCCGAGATTTTAGTTTTGGACGTTCAATGCAATAGTTATTTATTTATTTCTTCATGCAGAAGTTAAACAACATCACATACATTGAGGACTGCGTAACAAGGCTTGACTCCGGGCACACACAGGAAGGATTTACAACACAACACAAGAGAAGTAAACTACGCCCAGGGCACTGTCGGTAATCCCACCCATAACGACCTGCTCAGAAAACGAAATTTCTACCACAGAGCCACGGAGTCCCCTAAGTGCAAAAAATCGTTCAAAAATTTCGTATTCGTGCTAACTAGTTATAGTAAACAGTATTCATATAGACGGTTGGAAATAAATAACACAAAAAAAAAAAAAAATGAGGATACAACCGATCCGTCTTTTGCCCACAAATATTCAAATAATTGGGTTATATTTCATTACATACGAGTCAGTTTAATAAAATAACTAACTTCAAGCAAAAAAATACTTTACTAAACGAAATATCTATTATTCGGGATAACATGAGATAATTGCTACGATTTGGTACATTGAAAAGAACCGAGCGGGCTCGAATGTAATCGGTTGTGCTTTCTAATCTGGAAGAAACGCTTATACTACTACAGAGCGTGCATGCATTTGTAAAAAACAACACAGTAAAATGTGCAATAAACACAACGGTAATTTTGTGTATACTTTATTGATAGTGTTCAATGTTGAAGCTCATGTCACAATTAAAGTTATGTACTGTTGGTTTAACTCTACAGTCCGGCACTAAAGGTCCATTAAATATTCCTATGGGTTTTTCTTCCTGAAAACTTAATATGTATTACTCTTCTTGGAAAAATCTCGTAAACTCAGCCCATTGCTCTTAATGATTGTCATCATCTGTGGTTCCATTTTTTTGACCTTTTTTACTTCCTTTTACAAAAAAGGAAGTATTGTGTTCGCAAAAATATTTTCACTCTAAAATCGACCTTAATTTCCATTTTGCTCACCCCCGAATGAATGTTGAGTTTTTTTTTCGACTCGACCACAGAGCCTAAGAACGTATAGACATGCGAAGTATCCATTTTGAAGATTGCCGAGTTAATTACAACGAGTTTTTCGTAACGTCTGTAAGTACGTATGTATGTATGTATGTGTGTATGAATGCAGCATAACTCAAGATCGGTATGTCCTAGAAAGTTGAAATTTGGTACGTAGACTTCTAGTGGGGGTCTAGTTCTCCACCTTCACTTTTGGTTGCATTCGGGTGTTTCTAAAGGGGTCTTTTGCCCATTTTTTGGGGGGAAAACAATGTTAATTTCGATGTAAACTCAAGTGGTGTTATAATTTGTCGGACACTTGGCGATATATCGCCAGTCTTTTGGTCGCCAAGTTTTGTCACCAACTTTGTGACATATTTGGTGATTCTTTCCTTTTTTTAATTTGGCCACTGTTGGTGATATTTAGAGAGTAAACTATTGAATCACATTAAAATTGCCAATAATGGACAAATAACATTAAATTGGAGTAAAAGGAAGTCATGTGATGCACACATGAGCTCGTTTTAAAAAAATTCGTCTGACCTCAGATACCCAACTTGCTTTTCCTTGGTAGTATAATTATGAGAAATCAAAGTCATGTCATGCTATCCGTCATTTAATTTTAAAGAAAAAGATAAGTCGTAAGAGATCAGACAAGCCAGCCCGGTAGGTACATACTATTTTTATCCAATAATGGCTTAAGGAAATTGGAGCAAAGTAAACAGTTTATAGTAAGCCTTCTTATTCCAAAATATGGTGTTAAAATATACGGAACTTTACTGATTAAACTTCTGTTGTTCGTCTTAAAAAAACAAGTGTTAGGTTTTTCTTTGATATTATTTTGCGATCAGGAAATTAACGCATGTCCAGGCCTAAGTTCGAACGAGATGTTCTCGTCACTTTTTATTTTTTTTACCATAACACCCTTTTTGTAATTGGGGTACAGCACACAAGTGTTTCTTCGATTATTTCACGAGCAAGAGCCTTTATTTTACTTTTATAAAATTGGAATCTTGTCGACTTAAAATAAAGTCAGGAACATTCCAAACTACTTTTGTAAAAAAAAGTTTAAATTTATAAAAGAATGTTTCCAAGGAAACCCATTGAATGAACTCACTTCCTCGTGAAATGTTTGTATTTTGATGTGTTTGCGGAGAGGGGAGTATAATGAAAACTAAAGTTCCATCTTCAACATTGTTGTTGCGCTTTCTGTTGAGGAGAGGCCTCTTCTTGTAAACGAAGTGTTTTTTTAACAGTACTATTACATTTTAAAGTTTTTCAAGTGTTTCAGAGCAGTATAGCAAGCTTATCATAAAAATCAGTAATTTAAAATAGAGGAGTTCAGGTTTAAAAGTTTTAAAAAAAAATCAATTTTAAGATATTTTATATGTTTACTATGGAAGGACCGGTAGTGTAAAGCAAGACAGTAAAGTTTAATGAAAAGAAAGTTCTGAATAGTTTTAAAAAGTACTTTAAAGTTCATAATTTTTTTAATAAACGTTTTAAGAAAAGTAAAAAGTCCTTGAGTATTTCAAGTGAAAAAGGGAACAAAGAAAACTTCACAGATGTCAAATCCTCTTCTTTTATAATTGCAATTACGTTTCCCACCCTTTCATCAATTACTGTCATAAAAGTAATTTGTCCCCAGACGCTACTTCGTGACAAATGATCACTTTTTTTTTGGAAAAAGGGAAGCATTGCTCTTTTGAATTAGTTAGCGTTAACTACTAAATGAGCTTAAGGCATTTATTGCACCTTTTTTTGTATGTTTTTCTCGTGATTAACTGCGAAAAGAAGCGTACATTATAATCGCCATAATTATATATAATTGCAGATTGAACAGAAAGTGAACGAGAGACGGGAGTTGTATTTTAAAGAAAAACTATAATTACAAGTTTAGTTTATTAAAATGTTAAATGGCAGTAAAAAGCGAAAAATTGCGAGACAGTTTAGCTCACTTCAAATCTCAAGCAAATGCTACAAAAATTCTGTCAACGAAATTTAAAATGTTAACTTTATTTTTAATTCGTTGGCCTAAAGGTGATATAATATCCGCTAATAATGTATATGCGATTTTGTTCTTGATTAATGTAAGTACTAGTTGCGGTTTTAGCCTACCTTTCCGTAAAAGTAAAAAAAAAAGGAAAGGGTAAGGTATGAAATAAGGTGCTAAATGTCGTTAAAAACGAAAGATGAAAAAGTCAAAAACAAGTGAAACAATTAAACGCATAATTTAAAAAAAAATACAAATTATGGTTTTGAGAGGAGAAAATTTGTGTCAGTCAATCGATCAATCTCTCACCTCTCCAATCCCCTCCCCTTTATTACATTTAAAGCAATGTTGTTTTTTTTTTTAATTAAAAGTTTTATGTTCGAAATATTTCGGTAAATACGCTTCTTTTCCATACTTCATTTTTTTAATTAAGTAGTTTTTCGTTTAATGACGTTCCAAGCACCTGCGGAGAAATTTAAAGTAAATTTAGGTTTCGAACATATTATCAAATTTTCTTAAAATTTATTTGTAGGAAAAAAGTTCTTGAAAAAGGTTTTCAGGGTGGCGACAGGAACTGTGAAAAAAAGTTCCCTGACTTTTCCCTGATTTCCCTGATTAAGTTCACCAAATTTCCCTGATTTACGTTACCAATGATAATGGTTTTCTTTCTTTGCTCTACTTGAAATCCATTGTATGTTTGCATAAAATGCAGTATTTTAAACGTTTTAAGTTGTGTAAAGTTGTTGAACTAAAGATATATTTTAAAAAGATGCTACTTTTTTAATAAAATGGTTAAAAAAACATATCAAGTCAATTTTTTTTTGGGGGGGGGGGGAATCTACAAAGCAGTATATTAAATTTTTCTACAATGGAAAGATTATAGAAAAAAAACTACTTTACTTTCAAAAATCACTTAGCATAAGAATTTTAAGAAACTATTAAAATTACTCTTAAAAACATGTGTATTTATGATAGTTCAAAATAATTTCAATTACTTTTTAGTTCTAAGTTTTCAAAGAGTATAATAATTGTTGCAAAAATAACAAGTAATAGTGAAAGAATAGAAGTAATGTAGTTATTCTTATATAACTAATTGACATATTTATGCAAAACAGATGAAACCATTCGACATCTATTCATAGGGAGTTTTTCTCTAATCAAGGTTTTAATGAATGAATACAGCATTTTAACAGTAAAAAAATTAAGATATTTATTTAAGTACACATGTTAACTCTATTTCAAATGATTTCAGTGTGTAATAATAAAAAAAAAAATCTTGGATTGCTTTTGTAACAAACAACTTTGAAATGCAGGAAAAAAAGAAAAAAAAACAATTAGTTAATTTCAAATATATATAAAAGAAGAATACAACTTGGTTGTAAAATTAAAGAATCACTTCAGTCTGAAGAAAAGAAAACCTTTATAATATGCGGTGACATCAAATAGTATAACGGCAAAAAACAAAGTTTTTTTTATTGAAAGTTCAATTTTAACAATTAAATTAAAAACGCGAAGAAGTAATAACTTTTAAGCTTTCATAGTATTAATTCAAAAACCAAAGATTTCTTCTTGAAATCGTGATTACAGTACGCTAATTACTTCGAGACAATGGAATAAAGGCAAAGGAGCTAAGGCATTAATGAAGGCTTTCTCTTTGCCTGTATGGTTGTTTATTTTACGTAGCATTGAAAGCGTAAAAGGAAATTTCAAGTCCCTAGGTATAAAATAAACAACCTAACAGACATAAAAGCAATCTTAGGACGTTCATCCTGTGGTTAATAAGTAAGATTCAATACTTTGACGTTAAGGAAAACAGATGCACAAATATGCAGCAGTGTATAATCTCACCTCATTAATTTTACTTTTTTTTTGAACAGTTAATTGGCGGAAAATGCGCTGGGAATTAGAGTACTTAATTTTGTAAAGCAAAAAAAAAATTTTTTTCTTCATAAAATCAATTTTCCCTGATTTTTTGTTATTTTTTCAAAATTCCCTGATATTTCCCTGACTTTTCCCTGATTAATAAAGTTCCCTGACTTTTCCCTGATCTCCCTGATTTCCCTGATCTGTCGCCACCCTGGTTTTGCACAAAAACAAGATTTTTTGATCTGGCTTTTTAAAAGTATTTCTAAAACACTTAAAACATTTTGATTACTAACGTCTAAGAGCGAATTTTAAACCTTTTTTTATCTAAGAAATCAATGTCTCTAAAAATTATTTTGTAATACCGTAAAAATTTATAAAAATATACACTTAGGTTCGGTACTTAAAATAATTACCATACAACAGTGACATTTTACGAATTTTTTTCCGAATTCTTTAATTGGTTACTGCTGCGATTGATGGATCGTGCATAATCAAAATATTTTATTTTTATTATCATTAATGAGAACACTCAAAAAATCTGAAAATGTTCCTCAAATGTAAATAATTGCAATCTTAAAATTTTGAAAATAATTACATTTGGACTGACTATATATGAGCAGGTGTCATAAAATCAGGATCATATAAACCAGTCTATAGCAAAAAATCCATTAATAAATGACGATCAAATTGGAAACACTTGAAGACTGTTGTAAACGAAGAAGGCTTGCTAGGAAAAGGAGAAGAAACTTTTGCTACACTGTTAAAAATTCAGGAAGATTTTCTGGTAATTGTTACTGTAAAATGGCGGACTAACGCATCGCTGATTTTTACGGTAATTTATACCGGAGAAATAAGCGATCCCAGCCCCAGTTGATTGCTGTGGCCTACTGAGGAAACCGTAAAATTTTACAGTAACATTTGATTTTTACGGTAATAGTTACTGGCAACATGGATGCCAGTAACAATTACCGTAAATTTTCCGGAAAATTTTTAACAGTGTACACTAAAGCCAGTTTCCTAATGCTTTACTACCTTTAACATGTCCATCGGGAACTCCTTTGGTAGTGTTACAGTGTAGTACAATATAATATGTTGCAGATTAGGGAAACGATGGGTTTAATAATGGACTCCAATTCATTTTAAAGCAGTTATAACTACAAAAGCAATGGAATGGGTAGGGGAAACTGCTGTACACACGGACAAAATTTACTTTTCAATTTTTGCTGGTGTCTGAGAATGGATAATCGATCGGAAAAAAAATTCTGGCAGAATCTAAAACTTATCATCTAATTTGGCAATTTTTGTCAGGTGAAAATCTCAAAGCTTTCAACTTTAAAAAAAAAAATATATTAAAAACCATCTTTTTTGTCCGTGGGTACAGCACCCCGCTCACTCCGCGGACAGGTAGGTGCCTTTGTACCCATAGAAATATAAAAAAATGAAATATAAATAGGTCTGAGGAACTCAATTATATGCTCAACGCATTTTCATAAGCCATTTTATATTGAAATACTTCAAACATCCATGTAAAATAACATTAAATAAAATATCCAACAGAAATTAAACTTTGAAAAATTAATCGAAGGTTTTTCCCCTTTTTTTAATTTTCCTTAATCTTTAACATCAGTGAACTCTTTAAAAAAGTTATTACTCTTACGAGAGTTAATGATGTTATGAATAATTAATATGTAAAAAAATTAATAAATAAAATAATAATAATAACTAAATTCATGATAGTATGGCTCTCTACTTACCTACATAATAACTTCAATTTATATGCAAATTGAAACCTTTGACCAAAATTAACCCATTACAAAAAACTCAGTTTATATTAAACCAGCAAAAATCTAGAAAGTCGACTTCAAATGAAAAGAGGTGGGATTGACGGTCTGTAGATCTTCAAACCCTACTTCAAATTCATTATCATTGTTGAAAGCAAACTTCGGACGTTGATGACAAGGCACCATTTTGAGGTACATCACATTGTAAGAAGACTCAGGTGTAACCCACGGAGACTAAAAATTGCCGTCCGTGGGTACACATGGTTATGTGTCCTTGGGTACAAAGGTAGGCCATTTTGGTTTTACAAGCCAGTCACATCGACAGGACCACAGTTTTGCAACATTAAATATCAGAAACAAAACTTTCAAAATATAGGGAATCATGATACCTAAAACAAATATGAATAAAACAATCCACAACGGACGGAAAAAAAAAAGAAATTGCTCATGTTTTTTTTTTTTTTACTTAGATCCTATTAAAACGGAAAAAATGTGATAGAATCTTAAATATTCGTTTGATGGCGTTGAAACTTCCTGGGGTACTGGAGAGGGCTGTGACGCACACGTTGAACCCCAATTAGGATTTCTCTCGACGATACCCGCAATTTCCCGACCAACGTCCGTAGGTACAACCGTCCGTGGGTACAGCAGCTTCCCCTATGCATTCAATGCATAACATATAAAATAACATAAAAAGAAAACACGCCCTCATATGTAAATGCATTGGAATTTCAAGTTTAGGGAGTAATAATCACCTCCTGATCCCCCTGACTGGTTGTTTATTCGAACAAGGAAGCTCACTGGTGAGCAGTGCAGTTTCAACCATATTGTGATTCAGCTAACTACCCGTAAGTCAGGTAAATTATTATGTCGGTCAGGTTTGCCTGGGTATCATACCCTATTATAACTGTCTGCTCTAAATGAATTCCGTGAAACTTTACGGTCAACTCCAGGATTGATGACATTAATCGATCCCACGTGAGATTTTTCCTGAGTGGTCATCCACCGGTAAATTTAAGCAAAGATAATAAATACTCTTGGTCATAGAGTAAGTCTGGACTTTTCACATCAGGTTAAGAAGTTTCCCATAGAGCAGGAATTAGTAACTGGGGGGAGCAAGTCCTTTGGAAAATCTGAGGCAAAGACCCTGTCGCGTGATTCAACTACGATCAATCGGGCACACGTTTTGCGTATAACTAATGAAAGAAACTTAACTTCCTCCAATACTTTACTTTAAAGGCTACCATAAGACTTACGATATTTGCTTTTATAATAAAAGGCTTCAGTCTCACCACCTTTTGTTTCTATTCAATGAATCTTCTATGGCAGTTATAAGTACTGGACCTTACCTAACACGCAAGATGCTATCATGTCTCTTCGTGTATGATCTTGCATTGCAATTCGAGATATGTTACCAGATAACTTCATACTAGTCATCAACTGAAAATCAACTGAATGGGTATGTATCGTTTCCTCAGAGCAATAGTAGGATTTTACTGTCTATCTGAGGCTTACAGACCAACTGTTGCTCTGAGACGACGTTATAACGAAGCCGGAGGCATTCTAACGCGTATTGAAAACAGCACTGTATTTGTCTAATTGTACACGGAGTATTTGATTAATGGTTTTGATTTTTCGATGGTGTCGATCTCGTTTCTGTCTAATCATGTGCATTGAATTTCATTCCAGTATCATAATCCCTTCTTGTTTCCCAATTTTCTATAAGTTAGTGAATATTTTATGTGACGCACCCCTTAAATCATTGAAGTTTGTTTATCGAGAAATAATTTGAACTGGTTATAAGTTATTTTGAAAACGAACAAAATTTATAAAACAGTTTTGAAACAAAGAGACTGTACCTCCACGCACAAAAGTCAAACATTATTTCCACATAATTATACATGAGCTACAAACAACATTTAATAAATGCTTCTTTCGTGATTCCCTTCATAAATTGAATGCTAAACAAATAATCGCTTCCAAGTAGAACACGAAAAATTCTAAGTTCTGAGTTTTAACCATCAACGCCCGAGGAAGTAATGATATTAATATCAAAATTATACACACAAATAACGACCCCCCGCTTGTTAGACAGCCTTTAATATCCAAGCACAAGAATGGAGAACGTGCATCGGCGGCAGTCCCTGGGAAAAGAAAGATAATAATGTGAATTTCCTCCTGCAAATATCCTCTGGTAGACTATTATTTAAATGCTTCCTGCAGTTCCTTTTCAAAAAGAATTACCATTTCCCCTGTACGTGACAACGCCTTTGGGCTACAGACGGGGAGAAGTCCATGGGGCAGGGGTTTTGTAAGTAGTAGTAAAATATTAGACGTGAGGATAAAGAAGGCAATTAAGAGGCATATTCAAACAGATTTATGGCAATGATAATTACGATTACCATTAATGAGAAATGGTTTTAATGTTCGCTGTTAACGACTACTGATGATTTTTTGAGCAAGTGTTCGGAATAAAAGATGGGTGATTTGAGTACTGTAAATTACAATTTTCTGAATCAAATACTCGCTGATTTTATTCTTATGAAAAAAAAAACATACAACATCGATGAGAAAATTGAATTTGAGTAAAGAAGGAAATTGTTAAAGCCATTAGAAAAACTATTTCTTTTTTCTCTTTAAATTTTCTTGCTGGGGAAGAATAACAGCAGTGCTTCAAGCAGTGAATGAGCATTTCTCTACGATGAACTTCAGACATGCTTCAAAACTTTATACCATAGTTATACAACGTGGCGCAAAAGTAATGTCATAATTTGAGTTGGCTGCCATTTTGTTACAAAGGAAAAAGAAAAGGTCTCTGGAAGGGCGGCCATAAAGGGGGCAAGTGGGGGCTTAACTCCCCCTCAGAAATGAGAACTTCCTTGCTTTGCAAAAATGTAAAAAAAAAATCTTTTCCAGCCATTAATGAATAAGATATTAAAAATGTCAAATTTCAATATCTCTAATCTGTCTTAAAATCGGTTTCCATAGTGAAAATGTTCTAAAAAATGGGCAAATTTGCTAAGCCCACGCCCCCTTTAAATTTTGCATATGGGCGCCCATGGATTTCTGTTTTCATCAAAAGTTCATTTAAAAGTGTAAAACTGGCGATATTACTAGGAAAAAATTCAATCCGACTAATGGCTACCTCCCGATTTAATGCATCATTGCGCTAGTTTTACGGCATTTTCCAATTGTTGCTCGCAAAACATCTTGCTCTAAATTGGTGATTTCTTCTTCGATGTTAGCTTTCAAGAATTCCAAGGTTCGTGGTTTGTTGTAGTAAACCCATTAGTTGTTCAAGCACACGAAACAAGACGACAAGGAAAACGACAACGAGATTCACGTTGCGTTAAAAAAACAGACTCAAAATTTAAGTAATCATTTAACCAACGTTTTGAAGCACAAAAATATAAATCACTGCAGACACGTGTTTAGGTGTTACAAGAAAAACCTTTTTCAATGCAAAGAACTGTGAGGTTCTGGATGAAAAGTCATCCGAGAAAAAATTGTCAAATTCGAGAAAAAATTGAGCAGAAACAACAAATCTACGTTCTTAAACTTTGCGCCACTCAATGGCTTGTTGCCAACTAATTCACTACATATCTACATCATAACTATCAAAGCACAGTGACATTGGCGCCATCTGCAAAAATGGCGGACAATTCAAATTATAATATTAATTTTACGACACCCTGTATATGTTTTTTAAAATTGAATTTATAGATGATTATCAGGTTTTTGAATAAATAAGGACATAATAACGCAGTTACATTACAACAAGGCACATATTTCGTAAGAGATACCTTGTTGCTTATTTGCATATTACAGCAAATATTTTTATTACACTACGTACCATTTCGATGAAACGACTTTCAAAGTGCAACTAAAGTCAAACACATAGTTCTGCCTTAGCTCCGGCTTAATGGTCGTAACTTGTAGCTTTAATGCATATGTTTGATTTTAGCGCATGTTACCAATTCAAATATGGCAGTTAAGCTAGCTAAAGAGCTGTTATGGCTAAACCCTTACACGCAGGAAGTTAAATTTTGGTTTTGCAATGTCTAGCGCAAATTGTCCAAATCATCTCAAAACTACAAAAAATTCACACGTGGGAGCACTTTAACGTGCCAACAAAAACATTCTGCAATAACGATCAAAATAAAACATATATATTTCTGTGTGTTTCATAAATGACTTTTCTTCATCAGCACATGTCTTTCTAAGCACCCTGCATAACACTAGTAAATAACCTTACTTTTAACAAGTAACTATAGCAATCGTTATTTCGGATGACGAAATTTTTCCGCTGTCGCAATGGGCGTGAATCCACCATTAGAGTGACAGTAGAACACAAAACGCCACTCCCTTCCCCCCTCTCTATCAGCCTTCTTTTCCCATCTTTGATTATGATAAACTTTACTTGCGTTGTTCTCCAACTATTACAAAAGGATGGCTTTCTTTTTTTCAATCTCCGCCATACCTTTTACTTAGCCCGAACTTGCTTTCTAATAAACCACTCCAAAGAATCGAAAGTATCAAAGTTTAAAAGCACTTTGCGAACGAAAATTCGTATCGATTCTCTGTCCCCCTTGAACTTTCGTGTAATGGTTAGGAAAGAAAGAGGAGAAATTGTACTCAGACGCGTACCCACCAATCTCTCCCTTTGAGCAATTTTGAACTGAAAAGAAAAAAAAAATGCAAAATGTACGTAATCAAAGTCGTTTCTTTCTGTCTTGTTTCGGATCATACTTGAGGATGTTGGACTTCGACTCTAGCAAAATTTCACTCCATTGCAGACTCTCGAAGGGAAATTGAAAATCGAAGAGCGTAGAATAAATAAATATTTCAGGAGCTTTTTTTAGAGCGCTTTTGCTTGTTTTTTTATTTTTTGCATTGTTTATTATTGTTATTGATTGGAGTTTCGTTTCTGAGCGTAGATTTGGAGCCTCTTTATGTTTTAGAATTTGTCAGAAAAATCGTCGTCTGTTTTACAAAGCCGACGCTTTTTTTATGTTTTGAAAGATTAAGGCACAACAAGAAGTTTGCAATTTTAATTTCGCTTGTCATAAGTTGAAACTTTATCTGCAAATTATTATTATTTTTTCTTTTAATGAGTATTTTGTTCACAGCAAAAGAAAAGATAAGCATTTTACCGCGGTTTATTTATTTATTTTTTTTCTTCAAATAAAATCCATGCACGACATTAATAATATGTTGTAGAATTTACCAAATTACATCTGTTATAGTTTTAGAAAACTATTTCAAGCATTTCCTGTTTTAATTATTGATTTTAAAATTGTTTTCAATGATTATTTGTTCATCAGAAGAAAAAAACAATAATAATTAATGTCGTTTTTTTTACCCGGTTAAATATATTCACCACAGTAATAATCGGTTGCATAATTAATGCAACTATTGTTTTTTTTTTAATTTATTTATTTTAGGACAAATATTTCTAACATACACTGAGAGAACAAAAGTCATGGCATACTATCATAAAAATATACAAATGATAATAGCGGGACCTACAAAATGTATATAAGGACTGTTCATTGGTAGGGTTTTAATATGTACTCAAATATTTTATGTGAAAAGGTTTCTAACCTGGTTAAGGCTGTACGATGGGAACTTCCAGATTTTGAACTCAGATTGGTAATTGGATTTAGAAGCGTGGGATATTCCATATAAGAATTAATTGAGGAATTCAGCATTTTGATATTTTCGGTGTTAAAGAATGAGCCGAATATACTTAGAACTTAGATTGTAAACTCCCGCCAGGGACCACGCAGTAGTCTACTACCGGCATTTAAAGACCGAAAAAGTGAAGTCTACGTAAAATTGTCAGGGTTATTAGACAAGCTACACTGAGCAAAATAACAACCATAATCAATGTGGGGCATACGACGGACAAGTCTGTTGAACAGGGTAGCAAAAGGTGGCTTCCATGAGCTATAGCAGCTGAAGACCGACTCGAGTGCTTTTAAAGCCAAGACGCCATCTCCTTTAACAGTTCCTCTGAGCTGTCGACTCGATGGAGCCTAGACGATTTCAGTTGATGAGTCCTGATGGTAGACTTTTAGTGTGACACAGATCACAAGAAAACATGAGCAGAAGTTCTAAACATGGGCTGTGCTATTTGGTGTTGATTCCTTTAAAATGTGGACTGTTTTAAACACATGTCCACATGTCCTATGACTGACTGAATTTTATCTCAGCTAAGATCCCTTGCAGCCGTTTATGGACTTCAACTATCCAAAGAATAATGGAATGTTTAGAGAGGGAAATGCGCCCATTGTCCCCGGTCACATGCTATTCCAATGGGCTAAGAAAACATTCTGATCAGATGTAACAAATATAGTTTGACCCCTTTGATCAATTGACCAGAATTCCATTCGTCAGTCATGGTCGATAATGGAATGATTAGTTTGTGCAAAAAATTTTGCAGCGGCAACATTTACGCAGCTAAGGACGTCTGGAGTAACATCATGACTCACTATCTCTGTTGGGAACTTCTCACAATTTGTTGAGTCTTTGCCACGTGAAACTGTTGCAGTTATCTTTGAAAAATATAATCCAACACAATATTAAAAAGAATGATATGATTCTTCTTATCTCAGTGTATTATTGGTATCAATTAAGGGTTTTTCAATAAGAATTTCGTTTGATGGCAAAAAATGCAAAATAATAAATCGAAAGTTTTCTTTTTCTTTTCTTTTTAAGAAACATTTTACACGAGCGCTTTGAAATTCTGATCCGTAATATTTTTGTGCGACGGAAGTGACGTTACTGTATTTAATTTTTCCCAAAAACAATGAAACATAATAGCATTTATAAAATCAAAATGCTTCCGCTTTCTAATTGTTGGCTAAATAGTTAAAAATAATACTAATTATAAAGTAAGATTGGTTATAAATTTAACAAACTAATTTCAAAGCCGAACCTAAACAAACAAATATTTGTGGCTTTTCATGCATGTTAAACTTTCAAGTAAAGCGGGATATGGATTTAACTGAAGTCAAATTATCAATTGGAATCTGTAATCCACATTGTTTACGCTCAGTCTTAAAATTGTTTTTTCTTTTTATTTTATTAACAAAACTAATTTTGCAATTGCTATTATTTTTCCTTATTTTTTTTGGCAACAATTAAATAACGGATTGCGAGTATTGTTTAGTTTTCTCGTTATTTTTAATCTATTTTCTTCATAAAAATATAGTATTTTTGTGTTCATATGCTGAAATCAGGGTCAGAAAGAACAAGAGCGTCGCGTGTTCCTTCCGACGCACATTTTTTCAAAAAATGTATACACCATATTCAATATATTATGCAGAACTAACTAAATTACTGATGCTATATTTTTAGAAAACTATTTCAAACATTGCTGCAATCCATTACTGAGCTAAACATATATTTTTGGAGAAGTATTAGTAAATTGATTAATGAAGTATCAGTACGAAAACGGGAAAATTGAGCAGCTACTAATAGTAACCGGTTGTTTTATTCTTTAGTTATCCTACTTATGGAACATATCATTATCTCGAATGAAATACGTTTCTCAACTGAAATTATTTTTGGAAGGTAATTCTGCCTAAACAGAGACAGAGGAAGATATTGATATTACTAATGGAAGTAAAAAAAAAAGTTGTGACAATAAAGTGCAACAGAACCAATCGCTCTAGAGAAATGTTTTTTTTTTTAATTTTAAATGCAATTCAAAACTTATTTTTTTTAATGTCTATTATTAGTCATTTCTTTTCTTTTTATGTTTTTAATTTACACTTTATTTCTTGACAATAGCAGAGGGTTGTATTTCGCACGGAAGTGTGCTTACTATTTTCGATTGCTCAAGTCACTTCTGTTTCAGGGCTGCGTAGTTAGTGTTGTAGAGGGATTTTAGGTAAAGCAGTGTCGGAGTTGGGAGTGGAAAGAATAAAATTGCAAGGCTGGGAACAGGAAATTTTCCTCTAGTCTGCTACTTCATATCGCAAGTTTCATTTCCTGTAATCTGCGCATAAAATATATTATATTTAAAGAAAAACTAAAATATTTATTTCTAGTTCCCTAGCCTTTTGCTACAAAAACGTAGCCATTTAAGGCAATTTTTGTTTTTATTGCTTTCACATAATAAGCCAGTCACTTTTGACATATTCCAAAATCTGTTTAACTTATTTTGTCAGTGTATATATATATATATATATATATATATATATATATATATATATATATATATATATATATATATATATATATATATATATATATATATATATTTTATATTTTTATCTGACTTACGGTTTCTTACATTGAGTTCGGCAACATAACCTTTTTCATTTCAAATCGCAGTAAAACCCACATTATTAATAAACATTGCGTTTAAAAAAAAAAAAAATATTTGCGTGTTCTGTTTTACGCTGCTTTAAGCCTTACAGTATGAAAGCGACGGCCCCTACCCCGTCCGACTGCTTAACCAGATTTCTAGAATTTATCACGGCTCCTACTATTATAGCTGCGAATATGTTTTCAATTTATGACCACATGTTGACCCTTAGGCATTGAAGGATACTTAGACTCCTGCCTTAAAAGCAGGAATTACAAAAAAAAAAAACGCAGAACCTAATTGCAAGGGGACTTGTCAGGAGAGTAGGCTGGACAATCCAAATCTCACTTTTTGGAATAAAACTCTCCAAAAATGCTTCCTTAAAACAGTCATTCATGTAACTGAAATTTTAATCTTTCTTTATCTTATTGGATCAAAATATTCTCTAAGTCAAATTCATCAAATCGTAAGAGAGAACATGGACTTTTTCGTGCATGTACGAAAAAAATATGATTTTTAATACTGTGTAAAATATAACTTCATTATCTTTAGTAGTTTAAAAAAAAATGATTCGTTAATGGATCTTTCTTCAAAAAGTGTAATTTTTAAGTCACACTCCTTTTGCCAGTAAAACTTTTAAGGAACAATCATTTAACAATGCTTTTTAATTTTATCAAAAATATATCTACATATTTAAACCGACCAATATTTTTAATAGTAATTTTTATTTAAGTATGTATATTTTTGGTTCACAACATGTGAATTCGCACTTCCGTGGCATGTCAAACACCTAGTGTGACTGTTTATGTTGCTTTATAACTTGTTTAATTAAAAGTATATACTGATTTATTTATTAGGAATCATGTCACACAATAAATTCTCATCTCCGTTACCTAAACACCAAATGCCATTCCTCATTAACACGTGGCAGTAATGACATCAAATTTTATTTTCCATGATACAAAGAAGCCCCCCTGTTTATTTTCAGCCATACTTGAAGTTGCGAGTTTTTTGTCGAAAAACAAGAAGATAGATTTTGTTTGAAAAATTAAGTGCGGTTATTGTGAGCTCTCACCTCCGCGAACTTGAATTTCAGGGATGTAAATTAATGTAAAAAAAGAAGTGAACATGTTTTCATATGCTTAGGATGCTGCAGATTGTACCAACGATGAAAAAAATTATTTTCTTGAACAATGCATCCATTAGGCCTACATTAATTGAAAATTCCTCACCTCCTTGAATCTCACCTCCGTGGCAGACCCTTTCAATGTCATTTTTCCTGAAGTGAAAATAAAAGATGGAGGGGAAATATATCATTCTTAGGCATTCTTTCAAAATTATAAATTGCCAGTATATTCTCAAATTTACTAAATACTATTTTTAACACACATTTGAACTAAAAGGATAACTACTAATTAAGCCGTCCTTAAATTAAAAGAGCTTAATATTAGCTTCCCTCTAATAATTAAAAAAGCTCATTATTTGCAAAAGTAACAGAATTACTACTCGTTTTTTAAACATTAAAAGGTTTTTATTTTATTTCCGTGAGCAAAGCATTTTTTCATATATATATATTTTTTTTTTTTTTTAATTTATGAGTAAAATATCTGGAACTTTGCTGGGCCGTTGTTTATGGTTACTTCTAGTAGGTAACACTTTCAAGTAAGAATGAAAAAAAGGAAACAAAAGGTTTCTAAATTGAAAAATATTTGCGTTCAAAAGTTACATTTTCTGGAAAATGACCCTTATAAGTTTAATTGCTTTCGAGAAAGAAAAGTTCCCTTAACGAACCTTATACAGCGGCTCCCAAAAGTGTTCGTACACCTACGACTTTCAACGAAATTGGCCCCTATCCATTGATTAGAATTAATATTTCAGAATACGTATTTAATTATAAGATCTATCATCAATTCTTAACAAAACTACATGAAAAGTTTTTAGAAAACATTAAAACTTAATTTTTAAAAATAAAAAACCAAAAAGTGCCGGAAATTTTATCTCACAAAAGTCTTCGTACACTTTAAAAAATGTCTATATATTATTGAATAATTTAACTTTTTATTAAACTATTATTTAGTAGAATATCATGTAGTATCAACAACACCTTTTAAACGCCTGGGAATAAATTTCATTCTTTTTTTCTTTTTGCGTAATTTCTAAGTAAGTGTTCAACCACACTTTGAATCTTACTGTTTCTAGCTCTATTTTCGTTTCAAAGCAATATTTTTGTAATCTAGACACCAGATATCTCTAAATATGTTGCATTAAATTCAATTCTGGAGATTGAGGGGGTATTTTCTAACTTTAGGACAATTTTCGAGGCTCTAGACGCAAACGTTGAAAACCTTGTGCATCTTATCATTATCTTGATAAAAAACGAAGTTGTTTCCAACAACCAAATTTTTGGCTAAGAGTTCAAAATTGGGTTTTAAAATATTTAACAGAACGGCATGATTCATTATTTCCTCAAAAAATGCCAAACTATCAAGTCCTGATGCTGATATGCATCCTCGCACTGTGCTATAACATCTGCACCGTCCTGATTAACTGATCCAACTAAGTTCTTAAGATTAAGTTCCAAATTTTTTCTTCTACTTACAATTATACAACAACTTAACCAAAAATGTTGAATTCATTTTTATCTGTAAGTAAGACGTAATTGTAAAACGTTTTGAGCTTATTTATCATTGATTTTGTGACGAAAAGCGTAAGCTTTCTGTTTTTCGCACGACCAAGAAAATTTCTGCGGGAAGAGGTCCCATTTAATCCAGCTAATCAGAGTTCTTGGTGAACAATTTTAGATGAAAATTAAATGTAAAATTTTTCATTTAACTCTGTAGAAACATTTACAGCACTCAAATGAGTATTTTTCATAATTTTTTTAACTTTAAATCTCCGATCACGCTTTGTTAACTTTGCCAGTTGACCTTGTCTTACCTTGTTTTCGGTCCGATTCTTTTCTTTAAAGAATTTTATCTAGCACTTTACTATGGAATGGTATAAATTATCTAATTTTGAGACATTTTAAACAAATTTACCGCTACCGGGAGGGGAAAAAATCAAATTCCGATTGGTGTTTGTTGTTTTTTACGAATACCAGCCATTTTAAAGTAATAACACAATATTAAGGAATAAATAAACAAAAAATGAAAGCCAAATGACTTTTAAGGGTCAACAAAATGCAAAATTATTGAAAAAACAGTATATGATAATTTTAATCACGAATTTATTCGAAAATATTTGAGTGTACGATGACTTTTGTGGCGTGTTATTTCTCTGTCTCTTCGTTTTTTGACCCATTTCAAAAAGAAGATCCGTCAATATTTTGAAAAAACTACTGGGTTGTATTTAGAATGACATAGTAATGATGTGAAAAAATATTGAACCTCATATTCGAATTCAGTTTCGCGTTATTTTGGTTTTATTAAAAATTTTCAAAGTGTACGAACACTTTTGGGAGTCACTGTATGCTTTATTTATTTTTTTATTTTTTACCTCTCCAATATTTCCTGCAAAATTAATAGAGCTCTTATAAGTGCATGAATAATATTAAATAGCTTTGTAAAGTACAATATATATAATAATATATATAATGTTGCTATATCTTTTTTATTAAATAACTCTTTTCCAAACGAGGAGAAAAATGAAGCATTTATGAAGCTAGATTTCCGGCAAAAGATCATTATAGATTGGATATCTTTTTACGTTTCTTTTTCAAAGCCTGAGATAACTTTTGAGGAGATTTTATGAGGGAAAGAAAAGACGGCTTATACCTATAACTAAGAAGATTGTTAGAGTTTGTCTGTCAAAAACTTTTTTCTCTGAAGGTTCTTAAAGTTTTCAGTTGAAATGCTCTTAAAATATTGTATTCTTTTTTTTCTTAATGAAACACTTTCAGAGCAATAAAATTTTAGAAACTTTAGTTGGGATATATACGTATATATGATTTGAAAAATAATCAATTGGAAGATACTTTTAAAATTAAAAAAAAGAAAAACAGGATTTTTTAAAATTTAAGTTACAAATGACTATTAATGCATTTATTAGTGTTATGATGACAACACTATTTTTAAAACTAACAGCCGCCATGCATATCAATACCGAAATTTTAGGCATGTGTATTAGGGTTAAAAAGCTTGGCCCTTGGCATGAAAAATGTGAAAAGTCTGGTGCCTAGTAAGTCGAAGCACTATTTATTTGTCAATACACTTGAAGTACACAGAAATTGAGTTTATATATATATATATATATATATATATATATACATTTTACGTAAAAACAAACATGCGATATGTGTCCACTTATTGGTGATACTCCGTGGATTTCCTCTTCACTTTTACTGAATTCTACTTTTGCTTGGTTGCATCGTTTTATATGGTTCAGACATGAACTTTGGAACACATTAATAAACGAGCTGATGTGTACATCACATGATTTCCTTTTACCCCAATTTAACGTAATTTCCCCATTACTGGCAATTTCAATGTGAGTCAATAGTTAACTCTCTAAATATCACCAACAGTGGCGGAATTGAAGCCAGATTTAAAAAAAAACGGCAAATTTGTCGCCAAGTTGACGATAAAACTTTGCGACCAAAAGCCTGGCGATATATTCCCAAGTGTCGGCCAAATTATAACATCACTTGAATTTACATCGAAATTAACAATGATTCCCCCTCAAAAAGGGCAAAAGACCCCTTTTAAAACAGCCGAATGCAACCAAAAAGCAAGGTGCACAACTAGACCTCACAAGGAGTCTAAGTACCAAATTTCAACTTTCTAGGATATACCATCTTTGATTTATACGACATACATACGCACATACGTACATACAGATGTCAAGAGAAAACTCGTTGTAATTAACCCGGGAACCGTCAAAACGGATATTTCGCGTGTCTATACGTTCTTAGGCACTTATCCACGTGTGGTCGAGTCAAAAAAAAAAAAAAAAAGAAAACTAATCATTCATTTGGGGGTGAGGAAAATGGAAATTAAGGTCGATTTTTGATTGAAAATTTTTTCGCGAATACAATACCCTTTTTTGTAAAAGGAAGTAAAAATAACTTCCTCCCCAGTACGCTTTGTAATGATTTTGCAAAAATAATAGTATAGTAGTAAGGAAAGTTTGACCCCAATGTGTCCTGGTGCCGTTTGGTGAAAAGTATGATTACACAAAGAACGGATCATTTCCCTTAGAAAAGTTTAATTAATAAGTTTTTGAGTATACAAGGTGCCATTGTGACCTAAGACAATAACAAATAAAACGATCCCATTCATTGTGCGATTGAATTCATACGCAAGAAGAAAACAAATGCAACAGTTATAATAGTAACAGTTTAGTCTCGGACGAGTTAGTAGCAGACATTCAGAGATGTTTTCGTTAGTAAAAAGAAAAAATAAGTACGATTTGTCGAATAATTTAGATTTTTTTTTGTTCAATTTCAGTGATATATCAACACTTGAAGAGCTCTACATAAAACAATAAATCTAAAATATTAAGATGTTTTTTAAAGATATGTTCTTGCTACATAATCAGACAAAAAACATCTTATTCTTGCATGCCTTCTTTAATTGCTTTATTAGGTTTCTTCGTTTATACATAAGTCGTATTTCTACTAAAAAATATTGACAAAGTATAAAAAATTATCGAGTTGTTTAAAAACGCTTAGATAATCTCTGAGATAGAACAACCTCAGCGGTTTACCACATTTAGAAAGTACACTGGTGGACAATTGCTAAGGACGGATCACAATATGCTATGTAGCGCGCAAAAAAGTAAGTGTAATTCGATGGCAAGTGAAATAAACAAATGCCAGAACACTAGAACACAACAATGACGATAATTTTTTGTGCTCTGAAATCCAGTAAGCGTTGAAAAGTGTTCAAAGTACAAAACGGTCATTTTAAGCTGAATCCGTAAAAGTGAAAAAATGTAACTACCGTCCCTAGGCGTTCCGGGGTAAGATGTCAATGTGGGACATGGCCACCATGGGGAGCAATGCAAGCTTCCACACATCGTTTGCTGCTTTGCACAACACTATTCAGCTGTTGTTGAGGTACTTTAGCCCATTCCACTGTCAGTCACGGATTACGGTGTCCTTGTTTATTGGAGGGTATTGTCGACCATCAAGACTTTTCCCCACAGCATTCCAAATATTTTCAATGGAAATCAGATCTAGAGAATGTGCTGACGATCCGATGAGTTGAATATTCTCGCTCTCCAGACACTCTTAGACAGCGACCGTTCGAGGACATGTTGTGTTGCCATCCACGAAAACTAATTTATCGCCCACAGCACTATGTAACATGTAAACATGAGGTAGCAGAACAACCTCAATATATCACTGGATAGCCATAGTCGTTTTGGCAGCACATGAGCAACGTACGGCCATTGATCATAATCCCAGTCCACACCATGACAATTTGTCATTATCTTTTGTGTTTTCTGGCCTGTATTCAGTAGCACTCTCGCTCCAGATTAGTTGTCCTCAACAATTAGACGACAGAAAGAACCTGCTGTCATCTGAGAATAGTACACAAGCTCAATCGACTTCTCCTCAATTGCATGCTGACGACGTCAGTACAAACGGGTAAAACGCTGACTTGTAGACAATGAGGTATACAGAACAAGCTGTCATGAGTGTAGTCCCACAGCTTGCAAACGTCTGACTGCAGTTTTACGGGATATTTGCTTGCTAGTATCATCAGAAAACTGCTGTGCTACATCGGTAGCTGCGTTGTGCCGATAGCGCTATGTACCAAACTTCTGCTGATGTCGTAGTGAGTATACGACCTCCCCGTGACTTTAGCTACACATTCCATTTACTTGAAATGAATTCCAAACCTTCGAAACAACCCTGCGGCTACCATCGATCTCCCTGGTAATAACTGACATTTTTTACCCTTCTGAAAACTTGCTAACAACACGGCCACCCGCAAAATCTTCTAAGAGATGTCGGGAGACATACCTAAAAATACAAGTTCGTCAATTGATTCTTTCGCGTCAAACTCTGCTTTTGAACAACAATAGTCGTCACGCGCCAAATCATTTATATCGCTTATCAGCACTATCATGTGACGAGCAACGTCATGAATCTAAAATTTTTGCATACGCACAACACGTCTTACGGTATCCCACATGCTAATTAACACATTTCCTTGCCTTCCATTTTGTGGTTCCTAACTCTGATATTGCCATCCGTCCTTAACAATTGTCCACCAGTGTAAGGAACAAAAAAGAAAGTTAAGGGTTGATCTTCGTTTGGCTACATTTGGCTGTTAGTCGGCAGGATGGTGTAATAACTCAGGGTTAGGCTCTTGCGACTTGGAGCACGAGTTTAAAACCGACTCGGATTTTACAGATGTAGAAAATCGTCATCGTCAATGTCGAACGGCATCCAAATCCCATGAGCATCTATTTGTTGTTAATTTTTTGCCTAAACTTACCACTAAGCTCTGCTTGCAACGTGAGGGCTGAGATGCCTCAACATGGTGGGAAATTGGGCGTCATAACTGGTAGTGGAGTTCTGCCAATCGTGGCGAACTTGACAAAAATCAAAGAACGGATGCTAATTCTGTTCAATACACGCAGGCTGTTAATGGCGAGAAACTAATGAGCAACCGAAATTAAAAATATAAAAAACATCCATCGAACAACATCTAGCCTCCCTCCCAAAGCATGCAGGACCCAGCATTAATTTAAATTTTGGCATCTTGAACTGCGTTTTTCGCAATGATAATTGTGATTGGACCCTACTCGTTAGATTTCTTGTTACCACAAATATCTCTTAAAGCAATTATAATTGCGATACACATTATTTGAATTTTAGACAAGAATACACAAATTAATGCCAGGGGCTTGATGCTAGATTTTGCGTGCTAGGTGCAGAATGCTGTATGTTGGATGCCGGATAATCTGTTTTGTTTTCATCTAAAAAAAAAGTAAAGTCCAGAGGATTGGATATAAATAAAATTCGATTCCGGGTTATATGGACGAGAAACCAAAGGAGTTTCCCTACGCCATTGTGCAGGAGGAGCGCCCGCTCTTGAAGGCCGATGAACAACAAAACAGACAGGACGAAATTTCACATTCAAGTGTAAAAAAAAAGGCAATCGCAGCTGCGTAAAAAATAATTTAAAATATACTAGCTGCTTGATGTATGATTTGAAGGTTTATTGTTGATGTTATTTTAAGGTTTTTAACTGCACTAAAGTTTGTTTTAAAATTACTTGTCTTACTATTTCTGAATTTTCTACTAGCTTGAAAAGAAATGATAAAATTTTAATACGCTCTTTACCGATCTCAAAATAGTTAATTGACAATTTTGAGAACAAAATATTTCGTTTTGCAAAGGTCACTTTCTTACTTCTTCTTTTTTTAAGTTCAAGAGGAATAGAGAATCTGTGTTGGTAATTTACAGTTGTGTTCAAAGCAGTTGTTACTTCTCATTAAATGTTTCGCAATTCCGCTAACAAATTCACGGAAAGTACTGAGTGCTCTTTCCTGGAGTGTTTTTGAGCCCGTTTCTGATGCCTTATGGGTCATTTTCTGTGAAATAAAGCACTGTAAAGGAACATATATTTTCGCGTCTAAAAGGAATTTCTGGCCTGTGTTGAATTTCAGTACCCCGTTACACAAAAGAAAGCATTCTATGCTTGCTAAAATATTAAAAAGAAAAATAATAAGACGTTCTGTTATAAACTACGTTCCTCCTGTTTAAAAATCTCATGTAAATTCGTTTATATTTATTTTTGAATAATTATAAAAGTTGAGGAAATTTTCCTAATAGAAGATATCTGTACAAAAAGTGGATGCTGCCCCTGAATAGTAAAATGTCTTTGAAAACGAAGTGGATCTCCTTAAAAATTACTACAGTCGGACCCTGATTTAACGAATTCATTGGGACTAAAACGTTTATGCGTTAAATCGGGGTTATTCGTAATATCGGCGTGCGAAAAAAATAAGCACTTACCTTATCTAAAAGTCTTAATAAGCAACTGCACAAACATTCCCATAATTACAAAGTATACTTATTCTATTAATCATTCTACGACTTATTACACACTAATTAGTTTGAAATTTTAACCTGCGAGAATGTGCACTACTCTGACGAACACGAGAACGCGCAAGGGATGTCTTGCACCCCAGTGGAGAATTTCCATAATTTACTAAGCAAAAAGTTATTTTTCACCTTTTTTTTTAAAAAAACTTCTTTACGCCAAACATAATTATTACTTTAAATTTTGCAAAGCAATCTATTTCATGAGTGATTTTCGCCAAATTAAGATCAGAATTTAAAATTTATTTCATATAAACACACACTTACATTAGTTGATGCATTCGGTACACATGGCATCAGAATGATTTTTTCAAAAAATGATTAAGCATTTTAAACAACAAGCTTTTGTTACCGTTCATACTACCACAGATATAACAGCACTTGTATGACACCTTTTTTGTTTTTGGAGTTAGCTCCGTTGAAAAATTACCTCTCAAATTTTGGTTTTGTTTGATGCTTGACATCACTCTCCGCATGGTTTTTGACAAGTTGAACTGTCAAGTCTTTAATGAAAGGTCTCCTTCATTTTAATACTTATTTGAGAATCTTTGATTAAGAGCTGCAAAACACTGCGGTTAAATGTAGCTATATTTAGAAAAAACAAAAATAGCACCATTAGCCCTTTTTGTTTGAAATTCATGCCGTAGAATAAGTAGCTAACCAATAAATGTCTTCAGTTCTTCTTTGCTGCTATCATTGGCATTTCTTTATCGAGAAAAATTATATCTAATTCTCTCAATAGGTATTAGTAGACTTTATCATAAAAACCAGAATGCTTTCAAAATAAAATTGAAAATGATTCTGAAGGTGTTGAAATATTACTCACATGCTTCGTATTTCCCAGAAGTTTCTAAATCATACTCTTTTCTGGTTTTCTTACGTTGGAATGGTATTTTTCTTTCATCCCTTTTGTTTGACCATCTTTTCCAATGGAAAACGTTTCTCTTTCACGACCAATTATTTCATCATCTTCAGATAAATCCTCAGGTTCACTATCAGAATTATGGCGACTATAATTTAACACTATTATCAGGCTCCTCATCTGATTCATATGTCTATTGATCATCAGTAGAAACTTCATCCAACAGCTTTTGCAAATGTCTCATACCCTTATCGTATGTCATGTAGCGAGACATTTTCGACGAAAATCCGAGAAACACAAGGTCGCGCAAGGGGTGTTTGACACCCCATTTAAGGAATTTCAGGAAAACCGCTGCAGCAATGCACACAGTAAGCATACCCTCCATTAGAAATTGACCTTTAAACCAGCTACACCGATTTGGATCTATTTTCAATTAAGGGAACTTAAAAAGTTCGAATAATCAATTTCTGTGGAGTGTCAAAATCCCCCTTGAGCGTGCTCGCGGGTTAAATTACTGAGTAATAGATGTTTGAAAACTTCCTTGATGCTTGACTCGAAATAGATCTTATTCGACTTTATGGAGAGAAGGAAGGACTGTGTCATTTACAGCCTGTTGCATATGAGAAATGTTCTTACAGTTTCCAGGCCATGTAATGCGTGAGAAAATGTAGGTTTCCATGGAAGTTCAATTATCGCTTTCTGTATCACAATTGCTATTCATTAGTTGCCCCTTCGCCCTTCAGAAATTGTTGATTCCAAGAAAAGTATTTTCCTGCTTTGGACAAGATCAGTACATCATTTGGAAAACAATCCAATATTTATTAATCAAACTAACAAAAAAAAATCAGCTGTTAAAATATTTTTTTAAATTTGGGGTTCATTATTCGGTAAATAGGGGTTTTTGCCTTTTTTTTTTGTCGGGGAAAAATAAAAATTCGCTAAATCGCGAAAATCGTTAAATAAAGGTTCGTTAAATCGGGATCCGACTGTATTATTTTTTAGGGAAAACCCTAGCTCTGGAAAAGTGTTATTTATCTTTATTTTTCGAAGACTGTATCCTCTTTTGGTATTTATTCGCTTTAAGCTTCTTTACGTAAATTTACTATTCACCCTGTTAATAATGTATCTCAAAGTCATTTAAAAGGCAGGATAGCTGAAAACGAGAATAATAACTTTTAAATATATTTATACATTATTATTTTTAGTTTTAAATATTTATAAATTTGTTTGTAAGTACAATTTTTATACCATAGCACAAAACAAAACTACGAATCTAAGGAATGGTCAGTTTAAAATAAAGAAATTGTGAAATTGTTATTCTGAGTGACAGCATTTAAAATATTTATACTACGAAAAGTGATAAATAACTGATTTCAAAAAATTTTTAAAATACATTCCGTTTAATGGATTACCTGAGAATTTCAATACGATATGTTTAATTGCTCGTGTTTAATGTAGTATTCACAATTGAATAATAGTGAGAAATTAATTTTCATGGAATTAGAGGGTGCAAAAGAATGATGTATAGCTGTGTTGGTCTGCAGACAATTCATTTATCTCTGGTAAGCCATTTCTCATTATGAAGTTATTGCGTTAATTTTCTTTGCAAATGGAAATACATTGCTGAATAAGTAATGGTTAGGAGTTAAATGCAGCGTTATTTTAAAGTGCTTTTTAACTCGTATAAATTAAAATAAAAAAAATTCTTCGAACTCTAATGTTAGGACTAAAAATTTGGGGAAAAAATTAACGGTGTCAAAGGAAGATATAAAAGCGCTTATCTTCGTACAAAAAAAAAAAAAAAAAAAAAAAAAAAAAAAAAAATGGGAATGAAGGGGGGAAAAAAAAAACGGAAATGCTTTTGCTTCCACCAAAGAAGAAAAGCAGGGCAAATATGCTTATCGTCGCAATAATTTTAATGAATCGAAGAAAAAAAAAAATTTAAATTCTCAATTAAATGTTTGTAAAAGAAAAATAGCATACTAAATGTTAAATCGGAAAAAAAATCGAAGAAATATGTAAATTGTATGTAATAAATTTGCAGCTTGACAATATTCCAAAATTACAAGACTGAATGAAAGTAACGTTTTCATTAGCAGTCCTTTAATTCTCAAATTTGAAATATTTATTTCTGCATCAAAATGCACATCATAAATGCATCACATTCACACTCATTATGTTTTTACTTTCTTTTACAAAAAAGGAAGTATTAGATTCGTGAAAAAAAATTTCACTCAAAAATCGGCCTTAATTTTCATTTTGCTCACCTCCGAATGAAGGTTGAGTTTTTTTTTTCCCCAACCCGACCACACGTGCATAGATACCTAAGAACGAACAGACACTCGAAATATCTATTTTGACGATCTTCGAGTTAATTACAACGAGTTTTCTCGTGACGTCTGTATGTACGTATGTATGTGCGTATGTACGTATGTGCATATGTATGTCGCATAACTCAAGAACGGTATGTTCTAGAAAGTTGAAATTTGGTACGTAGACTCCTAGTGGGGTCTAGGCGGTTTACAAAACTCATAAGAAAGTCGTATTTTTTTTCCAGCAAATGTTTTTAGTTTGACATGTCCGCGGTTGAGGTCATTGACGACCCGAAACCCGAAAATCAGGATAACAACACAGCCGTGACCAGTTGAAAGGGCAATAACTGCAAATTTTTCATTATTTTCATTTTTATCATCTATATTGTCGTTAGCTTTATTGTACAAGATTTCTTATTAGGTTTCCGCAGAAAAACAAAAGCGAAAAAAAGGCGGGAAATTCTAACTTTTCCCTTTTTTTTGTAATGGATTCAACACACATTTCTTCAAATATCTCGAAAACTCATTTTTACAAACGCTGCCATTTACCTACCCACGGCAGAATAGGCCTTTTTTTTATTTGTTCCTGCTATAACAATTGTTCAGCATAATGCCTCCCTCCTCATTAAAAAAAAAAAAAGCAAAGCTATAAACTAGGAAAGAATGAGTACTTTTGCTCAGAGCAGCTAATCCCCTATTTGTTTACATTATTAACTTCCTGTTTGAGAGCCCGAAACCATTCGAAATAATCACGTGATAACTGAAAATCATTAGTTTAAATGCATAACCGTTCGAATAAATCACTCAGTCGCCCAAATGCCGAGCTCCTAGTTTCTGACAAGCTAACATGGAATCTAGTTGAACCTGCATCCCCCAAGGATTGCGACCCCAAAATGAAGACTAAAATCTATCGAATCGACCCCCTAAAACAAGCTTGCATTTCGAACTTTACCGGAGGGTAAGGGGACAAAAGGTGTATCTGCTCATTTTATCGGAAAACAACAAAAAACTAGACCCACTTAAATGTAAAAACTAGAATTTTTCATGGAATTTGGGGGGAGTGGTATTGATCTCCCTTCTAAAATGGGGGTCAATACCCCCCCACTTAACCTAAAACTTCTAAAAGCCAGGAGGGTTCACCCCTTATTAAACCCCTAAATGGTAGGCTAAATGTCACATTCCTATCTCGAGCGCACCCCAAGCCAAAACAACTCGGGAATTCAACTGAAGTCAAGGGAGTCCACCTCCCCGATTTCGCAGGGCGATGACGTACCCTCTCAAATGTTACGGAGCATCCGTCTAGAAAGAGTTCTCCCCCCCCTCCCGAAATGAGATAAAAAAAAAAAAGAAAGAAAAAAAACTGAAAAAACCGCTTCTAAAAATTTCGGTTTCGCAGGCTGCGCCATGGACCCCCTCCCCCCTTCCGAAAATGAGATTAAAAAAACCCTCTCAAAAAACCGGTTCTAAAAATTTTAGTTGCACAGGCTGCGCCATGCCCCACCCCCTTTTAGTGGGCACCCCCGTAGCAGTCAACTCAATTTTAGAAAAGCTCAGAAAATGAACTACTCGAGTACTCGATTCAAACTTCTCGAGATCTTGATTTGAAACATCTCGAGATCTCGATTTAAAACATCTCGAGATCTCGATTCAAAAGATCTCGAGAAGTCAATCGCTCGAGTACTCGATTCAAAAGATCTCGAGAAGTCGATCGCTCGAGTACTCGATTCAAAAGATCTCGAGAAGTCAATCGCTCGAGTACTCGATTCAAAAGATCTCGAGAAGTCAATCGCTCGAGTTCTCGATTTCAAAAGATCTCGGTTATCAATCACTCGAGTGATCGACTTAAAAAGATCTCGATTATGCCCATCACTAATGTATATATATATATATATATATATATATATATATATATATATATATATATATGTCCTACTAAAAAAAATTTCTTACTTTCGTTGGAGCCCATTTTTTGCAAACCACACTTCGAAGGCATACTTTCTTAGCTTTTAATACATTTCTAAAGTTTAAACGACATTTTGGCTCAACCTGTATTTTCTCGAATCAGCAGCTCTAACTATTGGCAATGTCAACCCAGTGCAACTGTAGCGTAAGCACATCCCGTGAACAAGTACGATGGGTAACGGATTGGAGGAAATTGTGTCATTTATATGGAAAAACCCCCATCTTCTGCAACTTTTATGAGTTTTTACGCGACTCTTTTTTATAGTTTCATCGCTAAAAAAAATAAATTACTAAAAATAAAAATATGTACTCTATATGAAGAAAATTGTTTGCGAAAATATAAGCTGTTTTACCTTTTCTTAGCGGAATATTAAAATATATTGGCTTCAAAATATCGATAAATACAGATGACCGACCCAAAGCTAGAGATTAGGTGAGATTTTCTGTATGAGCTTTATTTTCATTAACTTCCTGGCCTTTACACACTGATGCGTACATGATGAGAGCAAAACTGCAGTCTCTGGACGCTGTAATAATCTGTTCACTATTTTCTTAAACTATCAGCATTTTTTTACAAAAAATATACTTAAATAAATATTACAGGATATTTTTTATCCGATTTTGACAAGTTAAAACTAGCAGGTTAATGTTTTCTCAGTTAACTAAGTTTTTTTTTCTTTTCTTTTTTTTTAAACGAAAACCAAGATATTGAAATAAGTCTTGCTTTATTCAATATACCATGATAACAGTTTGTAATACATGTGATTTTAAATGCACAATTTTCAATTTTAAATCATGCAATAACCATCTCAAAAACATGCGATTCAGTGAAGTTTGAAAACATGCACTTTTTGCTGTGGTTGAACTACGAAAAATTTTATTTAGAAATTAATTACGATAAAAGTTTCCATTAATAGTCGTACGAAATGATATAGCTGCACTGCAACAAATGATAAGATTTCTAAGATATTTTACTTCATACATTCTTTTAAACTGTTTTTAACTAAATCATCACCGTAAATTCCAAATTGAATTAAACTAACCTAAAAGAAGAAAACATCGTGCAAAAAATACTTTAATGCAATGCGTATTATAGCTTTTACATTTTAATGAGATTACAAGAAAGTATTTTGCAGAAAGAAATTTTATCTATTTTTCCGAAAAAATACTCTTTTTAAGAAAATACTATTTATGTTCTCTTTTTAGCTCTAATTAGAAGCAAAACTAGAAAAATGTTACTTTCTCCAAAGTTGCTTATTACCAAAAAGCCTTTTTCTTAAAAGACATTAGTAATTTCAAAACGAAAATAAAGTCGGAATGAAAATGCATTTTGAAGTGGAATTGCTTTCCGCTATGAATGAATAAGCAGCGCAATTAAGCCGCTTTTTTGCACAAGTTCATTAAGTGCTTGCTTAATTTTAAACATGTGAGCTAAGTAAGTGACATTTAATTAAAGGTAATAACATCATATATGCGCTTAAAGATGGAAAATTTTAAAAATTCAAAGCTTAAACTTTCGGGGCCAAAAAGGAAAAATTATTCTTTAATGCATGAATAATTTCCAATGAAATTTTTTTTCTGAATAATCTTTGCAGCAAAAAGGTTTCTTGCTGCTTTTAAGGAATAGGATTAAAATAAAATAAAATTATTTATGCTGCATCCTATCGAAGGTAAAGTTGATGGCTGTAGAAATTCAACAAAAACTTCTTTTGATCGATCAGTCGTGATTCGAGTCGGAGTTGCATAAATCACTCGTAAATAGTTTCGAGTAAAATTCAAGGGACCCTTGTTTAGTCTTAGATAGGGTCAATTGGGGTTTGAAAAAAGAAAAAAAAACAGATTTTGATTTTTCAACTTTAGATCCTTCGTTTTCTTTTTGATGATTTGCGCATTTGGTGAAAAATTATTCTTTCTGAGAGCAATTGTGTATGAAAAATGTGACTTTATGGTTGTTTGTTGGTGATTAAAAACACTAATGTCTACATCAAAAAATACTCATTTTATGGCCCGTAGGTCGTATTCTACCCGATGAATCGTGAAATCTGACATCGGTTGAAATAAAAAAAAAATACAAAATATATTTTATTAATAAATATAAATTATGATTAATTTTAAACTAATTAAAAGTATCAACTATTAAAAAAGCACCATTTGACAGTATTGAAAATATTTAAAAAAAATCAGCAAAACGGTATACCGGTTACTCATTAACTGGTTTAGTTCGCAATATGTCTTAAACTTGTTAGACAAAGAAAAAAAAGGTGCATTGTGATTTATTTTGTCTATCTAAAAGAGAGGGCTGGGACCGGTTTACGCGCAAAAGCGACATCATTCAAAAAGAAGGAAAAAAATATTTACAAGATTATTTGAAATGTTTTCACCATTTATATTTTCAACTCACGGAAAACAGGTTTTTCAGTCAGCACAGTCTTTATGCGGGGAAAACAACTCTGCAATGGCATTAATGCAGCGCGGAGAGATGGTTTACATCTGTTCGAGAAGTAGAACTCCATTGTATTACAAATTAAGCACTTTAATGGTATGAAGTGTCACATTTAGGGTCTAAACTGCAGAAAATTATTCAAAACCATCTTCGATCACTATAAATTTAAGATTCTTTAAATATTTAACAGGCAGTGGTTTTTTAATAACTTTTTTTTGTCAAATAAGACTGCTCATTGTCTTCACTATACTGCGGTTGCCCGTTGCTTTTTTTTATTTGCTTTATGTTTGGTGGATAAAGCGTCACAATGAACCATTGGCATCAAGTGGAAAACATAATTATTAAAAGTTAAATTATAGATTTAAGAAAAACCACGTTTCTAAAAGATACTGTCTTCTTTTTCGCGGGTAGAAAATGAGGTTGGTTTTTTCCAATTAACTTTGTTATTTTTAAGCACTTTTATTATACTTGGCCTGATTGTCACGGAGAAATCTGAGGCCTGGTTTTGCTTACATTTCACCAACTAGACCTTTTAGAGACTTCGGAATTTCACGAAATGATTTGCTTTATCTAAAGGTACAACTTAGCGCTGATAAATTACAGTACTAACAAGAAACTATTGTTTCGGTTAGGATTTAAAACAGCAAATTTCATGTAATTTCTCCATTAAATATTTAAATATAAAACCCATTGTTATAAATTTTGTTGCCTTGCAACAGAAATGTTAATAGTAATCATAATGAAAAGTTTGAATCAAGGCTTCTTTGAAGCAAGCATAAAATGTATTGCTCTGCACTGTCATTGCTCTCACTGGTTTTTATCCTCACCTACGCCAATGATCGATAACAGGGCTAAGTAAAGAGACATATTAGGATCTTTATGTCGAGTAACTTGTATGTTGTGAAACATAAATTTGTTTGGGAAAACTTTAATAATTAAATGAATTAGTACACAAATAAATGAATCGTAGAGATGAACATGGATTAATTTTTAGTTCCAATTGCTTGAAGTTTTAGGCATGCATATAAGTTTTACATTTGCACTAAAAATAATAAAATAAGAGATTTTTGTTTAAAAATATTAAACACTTTTCGTAATGAACTCAAAAGGACAAAATTACTTTTCTGGGTCAGAAAGAACAATTCAAGTATTCCTGTAGTTTTAAATGATTGCAAGAAAATGCACTACAAACGAAGAAAAGTGCGCCTCAAGTTATTTCAAACCAAACATTCCCATTAAGAAAAATATGCATGTTTCAACACTCAAATTTATGATTGAAAGCTAGATAATGATAAGAAATTCTCTACATGACTTGTAATCCGCCATCGTCGACTTAAACCGAATCATCTCGAGAAGCCACTGTACCACATAATCCAAAGTCGGTTTTTTTTTTTTTTCAATTTTGTCTGCGCTATCTTTTTATTAAAAAAAAACCTTATTATGTGCCTAAAATTGAACACAGCTTTTAATTACCAAATTCCAAGCATCTTTTCAGTATGATTCATTCACAGCTCGCGCATTATTTTTGCAACGCATAAGAAGAAGAAAATGACACATTAATGTTTCTAAAATACATGTTAAACGTGTTTCTGTCTGGGAAACATTACGAAACATCTGATAAAGTCAACAATTGAACCAATCACATGCAACATATCGCCGCTAAAAAGAAGAACGGGCGTATCTCAAAAAAAAAAAAAAAAAAAAAAAAGGAGCTATAACCACCACAGAAATGTCAAAAGTCGATTTAATAATATGATAAATGGGTTTATTTCTACAATAAACAGTAAAAAAAGTTACAGTCCCTCAGAAATATTTGTTATATTGTCGTTGTATTTTACATGTCCCCAACGCTTAGTACTTTCACTTCATTATTTTTACTCATTGTGGGATGGGCCATAGCTGCGATTATATAATCCCTCGGAAAATGAACAGATGAAACGCAAAGGTCGCTGGGAACTTGAATAAACTTGATTGAAGAAACCATAAGTGGCATTCGTATCATCAAAACTTTTGGTGCACAAAAATAGGCTGTTGATCAGTTTGGTAAAGAAGGGTTCTCAAGCGATATATTAAACTGAAAAATCTTTAAATCGGTTCTCTGCAAAATGCTTAAAAGTGCGATAAGCTCATTCGTCTTTTTATTGACAGTATGATTAACTTTCAATAAGAGAAAAATAATCGTTTTGTAGCATTACTGTAGAATTTAACTGAATTGAGGTAGAGTTACGTTTCATCCACTTATAGATAGAGCTAAATGGTACCAGAGGGAAAATGTACTTTTCCGTGGCCACTTCACTTCATTATTAACTCTATGAAAGCTAACACGTACACGCACACTTTATGCAATGTCGTTCGTTAAATATATTTCAATATTTTACAAGCTATTCGTGACTATAAATTCTATTTGGTAGTTCGATTTCAATAATCCACTATTACGTTTTAATTTCAATAGAACGCCGGATAATCCTCAGTTCAAATAACTCATCATTTTCCAAACGATGGTTCGCAAACCCCTGGCGGTTCGCGAGTTATAATAAAAAAATTTTGAAAAAAAATGGAACCGACTTCACAAAATTGCTTAAAAAGTGAAAAATAATTTTATTCTTTAAACACCATCGCTAATACTTTTAAACATAATTTTTTAAGTTGGCGTAAAAACAAAAAGTAAAATCCATCGTAACCATGCTTTATTCCTTTTTTTTTATTTTAGAAAATTATCCAAAGTTACGAACGAAACATTGCGAAACATTGAGTTATGTCTGCGAATGATTTTATCTATCGTTTTTGTGCCAACTTCAAAAATTATGTTTAAAAGTATTAGCGATGGTGTTTAAAGAATAAAATTATTTTTCACTTTTTAGAGCAAATTTTGTGAAGTCGGTTCTATTTTTTTTTTCAAAAATTTTTTATTTCATTCTTTTTAGTGTAAATGTATTTCAAAAATAGTAAGATGAAGCTTCACCTTATTTTTTTCATAAAAATGCTTAATCCTATATATATATATATATATATATATATATATATATATATATATATATATATATATATATATATATATATATATATATATATATATATATATATATATATATATATATATATATATATATATATATATAAACACGCCTTAAACTTTAAGCGATTGGCACTAAAGATTTATCTTTGTTCATCTCTGGAAATTATTTGTGTGTTAATATAATTATAACCATTTAAAAATTACGTTTTCCCTTACTAATTTACATTTCACAGCATACAAGTTGCTTGTGATGCAATCCTGTATCTCCTTTACTTAGCCCAGATCATCTGTTATTTACTTAAATGATAACGATAAAAATACTACTATATAGTTGAGGCAAACCTAACCTCAATGACACTGAAAAAATTTGATGCTTGCTTCAGAGAAGCCTTCATTCAAAATTATTACTGCAATTACTATTAATATTACTGTTGTATGGCACCAAAAGTTTTTTAACAATGGGTTTTATATTTAATAATTTAATAGGAAATTGCATGAAATTTATTGTTTTTTGACCATAACTTTTTTTCTAAAGAACAAATTTGGTCAAACAAAGTAATGGGACCTAAGTTGAGCCATCCCCTATCCATTGAAAAAAGAATCATCAAAATCGGTTCACTAGGTGAGACGCTGTGAGTGGACAAACAAACAAACAAAAAAAAAAACATACGGTATGAACTGATAACCGCCTCCTTTTTGAAGTCGGTTAAAAAGTGGGCCCACGAATATAAGATTATAATGGCGGAAATTTAGCATGTTTGTTTGAGATGAAGTCTCAAGTACAAGAGTTTTTTATTCAATATTTATTCATTTCTCTGCCGCACATTCGATGCTTTTCACAAAAAAATGTTAACACACTTGCTGACATTCTATTTTGAAAAATTAACGAAATAAAACTGTCATTACAAGACCCGGGTTTCTACAGATTTCGTCATGTCCCTCCTCCTGGGTGGTTATGTGTGTATAGTTGTGTGTGTGTGCAGGCTTAAGTGTGTGCACGTAGGCCTGTGTATGTGTGTAAAGGCGCTCACGCATTGGCGAGTGTGTATGAGCATTCGTGTGAAGGACATGGACGCCACCACCCAGCAGAAGTGGATTCCGGGGGACAGTGCTCAGGAACAGAGCCGCCGTGCCGCCGCCGCGGTCAGTGGTGCTGCTGGTCCAAGCTGAAAAATAATCCCAACGTCAAGGACTGTCAAATAAGAACAATAAGCAATCGTGATTGCTCAAAAAAAAAAAAAACACACAATATCAAGAGATCTTAGATGGAAATTCAAGTTACGCTGGAGTTCACGAACTGTTCAATATCTTTTACAAAAAGATTAAAAAAATCATTATGTGAAACTAATGTCATGATGGACTCTTTAAAAGGTTTATGAGAGTGCTGTTAAAGTGCTAAGCATGATTTTTCAAGCAAAATAACCATTATTTACTAATTCAAACTATTTTTTCAGGCTCAAAATTATTGCTTGATTGTTATTTTGTGAAATTACTGCACGGTACCGAAAAAAGTTCGATCAAAGTTTAAAAGAAAGTTAGTGAGGCAGGATTAAAAAATCGTGTTCAATATCTAAACAAGCAAGAACTGATTTTCTCCATTAAAAAGCGAGGGTGAAAGTTTCCAAGAACGTTCTTCAGCTTCAATGGCATCAAGACTGATAAAAGTGATTGAAACAAAGGGGGATATTATTGATTACTTGGGTTTTCAGGGCCAAACGCTTGTTGTCTTTATAATTTTTTCCAGTATTAAGAAAGACTTATATTTATTAATCACGCGAAAACCTGTACTATATTTATTATTTTCAATTGTTCTACCTTCCATTATGTTTTATAACATAAAAAGGCATTTTGTGTATAAATTTCACTGAATTACTTCAGTTTTTTTTTATTTTTTTTTATGGGCAATTATTCTGCTCCCCTTATAATGCTGACGATCACTGTAGTTTGGATCAAAGTGCTTTATTTTCGCTCAAAAAAACTTCACATGTTCTGAGTTGAACGGTATGCGTTTTGACTTTGATAAAGATAGTACTTCATTTTGCGTATTCGTAAGCATTAAGCAGCAGTAAATTGGGTTATGTTAATTTTGGTGAAAGTCAAAATTAATGAGACTGCAGAAGGAATGAAACAGCTCTGCATTTATGCTGAAATAAAATGTTTAAAAAAAATTAGTCTTCGGAGAATTAGCATTTGTTAACTCTTACAGCTGCAACTACTACAGTAGCTAGAAATATAATTTTACATTTTATATCTGAGAAAATGCAGAAAAGCAGCATTCCTCCCGACTCCTCCCCTAACTATTAACATAACTTTGGGATCACGATGTTCACTGAGAGATCATTTAAAAAAAATCGTTTTCAAATCAAATACTTCATATCTACATCTTGAATTAGTTTAAAAAACATTTGTAACACGCTCAGGAAATTGCTTTATTTATAAACCCTAACTTTATACAGAAGTTTCATAGAATTATTTTAAGAAATACAGATTGTTTGACCTGAAGAAATTTGATAACAAAATTAAAGTCAGTGCACACGAGTTTAAGACTAAGACGAATGGATACATTGCGTGAGAGTTTTATCGACAAAAACAAAAAACGCTTTAGTACTTATTTTATGTCATTAGGAATATTTATTGAAGTTTCAAACTCAAAAGAGACATTTACATATGAGGCAGTGAGAAGCAAAGGGATGTAAGTGGACATTTTCAAGTTTCGAGTAAAACGCGTTTAAAGATAACATCCTAGGTAGGCTTTCATTGAATTTTTTTTCTAAATCATGCTGTACAGCAGCACCTACCAGGGCTACTAGTACCATCTCTTGCCCCAAGGCAGAGGAGAGGTTCACCTACCATGTGTACTGGTTATCTCCAAATTTTTATTTTTCCCACTTACATCCCTTTGCTTCTCACTGCTTCATATGTCATTTGAAAGAGGCAGATGGTAAATAAATGAATTTAATGCGCTTCTTCTGCGTTTGCTAAAACAAAATGGTGAGATCAAAGGAATGATACTTCGCGGGAATTTTGTCGCAACTGGTAATGTGATGCACTTTATCGTTGCATTTTTTAAATTCGTAATTTGAGTTGTATTAAAGTAAATGGAAAAATGACACGTGGCTTGTTTCTATTTATCTATTACGTTTCAAGCGCATATATTTTATTTTTCAGAATCACTGTAAGATTATTTGGAATCCTAATTTGGAACTAAAATTATTTGTTTTATTTACGTTCTAGACAAGATGTTTAGAGATTTAAAAAACCGTGTGTGTTTTATTTGTCGACAATCAGACAATCTCACTGCTTTGTAATTCACAACCACATAAAAAAATAATATTTTCGTATTCGTGCTTCAAAATAATTTTTAAAATTTGAACTAGACCTAGTAAACCACTTTGTACCTAGTCAACCATCCTTTGTCGTAAAATTGTTTAAAAAGATGAAAAAAAAAGTTATAAACGGTTGCCTTTATTTATACATTATTTTATACACGGTGTCTTTATTTATATTTCTTCAAGTACAAAATGAACTGTCGAACTGTGTTTGGTTGTTTCTAACACAGTTAAATCTTATAACAATGAACTTTTACTGTTTTTTTTAAATTTAAAAATACAAAATTACTTTTCACGTTTTTAGTAAAAACGTTTTATCTTTACTAATAAAAACCTGAAAGTCTGTCTGTCCGAATTTCTGTCCGATCTCTGTGACGCGCATAGCGTCTAGACCGTCCGGCCAATTTTCATGAAATTTGGCACAGAATTAGATTGTAGCATGGGGTGTGCACCTCGAAGCGACTTTTCCAAAATTCGATTTTGTTCTTTTTCTATTCCAGTTTTAAGAACATTTTCTAGAGCAAAATTATCATAAGATGGACGAGTAAATTACAAAGTTATCATAACGTGAAACCGTAACATGGGCAAACCAATTGGCGGGAAATTCATCATACATTATTTGTAAATATACAGGCGAACCAAAATACCTTTTAATTTTCTACTACGGGCAAGAACCGTGCGGGGGCCACTAGTAATAAATAAAAGTAAGTATATTAATATATAGTGCTTAAAATGATGATTAACAATTGTTGATAGATTTAAGCTACACAAAATACGAAGAAAGCATTTATGGCTTGAAATCTAAAAGTATTTCTGACCGAATGTATTTTAAACTTCTTTATAGTTTCCTACGACATAATTGTTTTACAAAGCAAAGAAACACGATACTTAAACACAGGAACAACCTGCGTGAAGTTCATAACTTATAAGTAGTTCTTCTTATATGGGATGAACACGGAAAGAACTGCATGTGTATTTTAGTGAATAGTAAATATTAGTTAAGGTTATTCGAGAGTTCTGTACAATTATTTCTGATTTTTCCTTTAAATGAGGGAATGAATTAAAATTTAAAAAATGATGTGGAATAATATTTATTTGATAATAGAAATTAATAAAATGTTGGATATTTGGAACATTTTTACGCATAGTCATTAAAACCATTAATATTTTACACTGCGTTTATTTCGGACATAACAAATACGAGAATTATATTTCAAGAGCACATAAATAGGACTTATATTTTTAGAGAACATATAAAGAAAAGAAGCTCAAACATTTTTATAAAAAATGAATTATTTATAACATTATAAAAACACCTTCTGAGGATTTTTTTTTCTTTTCTTAATGTAACTCTTATGAAAATTTTAGCCCTGTTGTCAGAATGTAAAAATATATGAACAAGCACAAAATTTCAGCAAATATATTTTTTCTAAATTTCGTTAAAATATATAGTTTTTTTTTTTTTAAACAAAATACAGAAAAGGAAACAAATTTCAAACATTAAATGAGGCAGGGAGAAGCAAAGGGGTGTAAGTGGCAAAATTAAAAATTTGGAGATAACCAGTACCAATGGTAGGTGAACCTCCTCTGTCTTTGGGAAAGAGATGGTACTAGTATCCCGGGTAGTTACTGCTATACAGCATGATTTAGGGGAAAAAAAATCAATGAAAGTCTACCTAGGATATTATCTTTAAACGCGTTTTACTTAAAACTTTAAAATGCCCACTTTCATCCCTTTGCTTCTCATTGCCTCACATGTATGTTTTAGTAAACATGTGTAAGTGTGTAAACTATCCTTAGAAATAAAATAGTATCTATAAACTATTCAACTTTTCGGAAAAGCATTCTAATGTGAGTAGGGAATGCAATACCGGACAAAAAATTCAATACCGGTATTCTGTATTTTTAAAACGTGATAACGGGATACCGGAATTTGACATTTCTCAAAAAATGCTTGAAAACATATTGTTTTGTTGCCACATTTCATGAATTTGTACAATATTTGCATTAGTTTTCAAGATGTATTGTGAACAAATATAAAAAAAAAACACTGTCGCAGTTTAAATGCATTATATTAAAAAACATAATGCATCTATTGAATTGTCTCTAAGCCAGAAACTCATTTTAGTGCACAACTTTCCTACAAATGAAAATACTCTTTCTGAATTCACGCAGGTCGGAGGTAGTGTGGTACTGTTAACAATGCTCGATACACCTCCTCTAATTGTCTAGAAGTAATTCCTCCTTAAATAGTTTAATCTCTTGAATGTTATTTTTGGATAAATCCTTTTGTGTGTTTGTGTTTCTTTTGTATTGTGTGCATTATTATTATTTTTTTTATTTATAACTACTTGCAATTTCTTTCCGATAGACCATACTTTTCAAACCTTGACATCATTTGCTCTTGAGTAGGAGAGGTCAGTGTTTGCTTTCCGTTAGCCCTTTGGTTTCAAATTTACGATAAAAACTACTAAATTTGATCTTGTAAATTTCGCTTTCTTTTCAAAATTCTTTAAAACTACAATTACGTAAATACAATAAAACATAGATTTAACGATTGTCAAGAGACTGGAAAAAGTCGTCGTTAAATCAAGGATATCGTTAAATCGAGGAGCATAGACACTTAATACAGTCAAATCCGGACCAGCGAAATATATCATTAAATTGAATAAATCGTTAAATAGGGTATAGGGGTTAAATCGAAGTTATACTGTATTTGAAAATATGTTTCAATTGATTATGCTTTACCTCTTTGCAAATTTTCAAGGCACTATATAATTTCTAAATATTATCTTGCCAAGTTGAAAGCCAAATGGCGAGACAGGACAACAAACCAATACTGGTGACAATAAATTACCCTTTGTTATGTTAACCAGAAAAAGGTTTTGTCAAAATCTAGGACAGTTGAGACAAATAATTAAAAAAAGAAATCATAAAGATTTTCTGCAATTGATGGTTGGGATAAATTAATCATGGAACAATTGCATTCAAAATTCCATCAAAATTAACTTTCACAAAGGGACAGTGAGTAATCAGAGAAACGGGAAAATAAAAACATGGCACACGAAAATGCTACACACCATCATTGATGAAGAGACAATTTTGCGTTCTTCCTGCTACTTTTATTTAGTGATATTCTATTAGCTCGCGATTTTGAAGCCAATTTTTTACACCAATAGATTGATTTTGGTTCTGTATCATGGAAAACGAAATGTACATCTTTACTAATAATAAAGCTGAAAGTCTCTCTGTCTGGATGTCTCTCTGTTTGGATCTCTGTGACGCGCATAGCGCCTAGACTGTTCGGCCAATTTTCATGAAATTTGGCACAAAGTTAGTTTGTAGCATGGGGTGTGCACCTCGAAGCGATTTTTCCAAAATTCGATTTTGTTCTTCTTCTATTCCAATTTTAAGAACATTTTAACGATCAAATTATCATCAGATGGACGAGTAAATTACCAAGTTATCATAACGTGGAACCGTGACATGGACTAGCCAATTGGCGAGAAATTCACTATACATTATTTGTAAATATAGAGGCGAACCAAAGGACCTTTTAATTTCCTACTACTAGCAAAGCCGTGCGGGCACCACTAGTTCAAAATATAAGTAGATATTTATTAAGTTTAATTAAAAATTATTTAATTAAAACTATTTATTATCTTCAGTTAATGCCGAAAATACCGGTATTTTACTTCAGCAAGCACCGTTATTACGAAATTGCAAAATTGCTCCTAAATACCAGTGGTGTACCGGTATTGCAATATTTTGAGACAAGAGCTACTAAAATTTTGGAAGCATTGAAAGCAATACTTAAAAGAAAATAATCAGGAGAAGTCACATCAACAAAAATTGTCTAGCATTTTTACAATTTAAAAATGACTGACATTAGACTTTCATAATTGACATTGTTCACAATGACAATTATGAATACTTGCAACCAATATCGCAAATGACACGCGAATTTGAATTTGAGATTATTTTTCCTTTTTTCTGCTACCCAATCATTAAACTATCAAAGCCACAATGTAACAATGCAACAGTCATAATAATTAGGAATATTGAATTTTCAGAAGTTTACTGTTCTAAATGCCACTGACGTGACATTCACGAGTATTTATCATTTTTACGAGAAAAAAAAGAGGAAAAAAAAAACAGCATTGACCTTGAATTTTTGTAAAAATGCTTGTTTTAATAATTCACGACTCATAATACATAAATCGAAAAACATTTATGTATTATGTTTTAGCACGCGAAACATTTTTGATTTTTAAAAATATGTCTGATTAAAAAAAAGTAACGTTTTTCAAATGTATTTACTCACCGGACGCAAAAAGCCATGAAACGGAGAAAGTCACTGAGCACAGAGCGAATCCCATGGCTTGCAATTTGTTATCCAAAACTCAACACAATATCCTCATCGAAAAGTTTCGACACGTCAGTCATCTAAGAATTCGCTCATCTACGAAGCGATTTCTGCACGAAAAATGCGCTGACATGTCCACAGATATCTTTATTTTGCTACTCCATCTATTTCTCACTCTCACTTCCCTTTGTCTTCGACCGCGATGAGTGGGAAGCGACCGACTTGGCGAAGACCAAATGAAGAACTGTCGTGAGAGGTTGGCCTGTTGCAATTGAGTGAGTTGTTGCAGCGCCCCCTATGCGTGGCGGGGCTGCCTGCTTGAGAAATCCCCCGACCAGAGCTATACACCCCTCGCATTTTATTTCGTCACTTTAGCAGAAACTCGGAATGCTTGTCACACGCAATATGTGAATAACATATTTCACGTTTCCGGGTACGTAAACGTGTTAAGAGGGTTGTTTCTGTTCGAGGAATAAAAGAATATTTGCAGAGGAATATTTAAGCGTTTTCCTAAGCCTAAGGGAGCCATTGAGTTTTACTACGCGAATATGTTTTTTAAGGATTGCATAAATTGATTGCTCAAATACTTGACTGGGATTTTTTTTACTAAAAATTGCACTCTGATTAAAATCCTTGGGGGAGATTTTTCCAGAACTTCGAATGGGGTTATTTCCTTCAGTCAAAAGTACTTCTTTTAGTCACTGAAATTGATAGAATAAGCATAAAGGAAAAAAAAAAACATGGATCCAAAAAAATACTTTCGTTTTCCCAACAGTTATTTTACAATTAATTTTTTAAAAAGTTCAATTTTTCAAACAAGGCGTGGTGTTGATAACGTCACAAATGATGCACTTTGTCGCATCTTTCTACCGCGGTTCCTCCTTATGATAATCAAGAAGCGAATTGAATATTGCGCTCTACGCTTGCTACCAACCATATTGTTGCCAATACACGCAAGTAAAGATGAGAATTAAATATTTTGCTCTGTGAATGGCAACACTGAATGGCATTTCATCATTTGTGATGTCATCGACAGAAGCTGTAAACAATGAAAGCGCTCCGATTTAAGTATTTTTTTTTATAAATATTATACTTAAACAAATTATTTAAAAAATGGTCAGATACTATGTTTTTAAGCATGCTCTTTCAGAAAAAAATATTTTTAAGACTTTGAAAACGATCCCATTGGCAGAACCCTTTTTTTTCAAAAGAAAAAATCAATCTTCAAATGCTAATGTACAATTGTTTAGTATGTATGTATGAAACCGAAACCCAACGTTGTCCGGAATAGGACGTTGTCCGAAGAAAATGCTCACGACATGAACCATCATTAGCAAATGCGCCAAGTTCAAATTTCACGTAATTTCAGAGTTTGCATTTGAATTGATCAATTCACGATCCGACAAAACAATGGGGGTCCAAGTGTAATTTTACATTTGAAGGATGGATACAGCATCCCCACATTTATAAAGGAGTCCATTTAATTGCGAAAGTGAAGATCGAGGAGAAAAAGAGAAAAGACAAGCAGCCTCTTCCCTTTAAAGATTACAAAAGACTTAAAAAGTAATAGGCTGCATTTTTTTCTGTCGAACAATTAAATTAAAAAATGACAATTGGTAATCCAACTATGAAATACTTTTGTCATATAGACGATGTGTTTTATAGAACTTACATGGTTCTTTCGGTCATCGAAAGAATAGAGTTAAGCTACACGGGAATATTTTTTTTTCACTATGGTGATCCTTTTTGTAATTCTAAAAACTCATCGTTAAAACGGTTTTTAACTCATTCCATTCAAGTCATTATAGTCAAGCAATTCTAGTTGAACATAAATATTCTCAAAATCTTTGGAAATGCACTAGGTGTCAATAGGTTATTTTCATGGTCATTTTATTTTTATCAAGTTTTAAAATAATTGCAAAAGTTAGTTTACAATGTTTTTTCAAATTCTAAAAGTAATTGCATTAAAAAAATCAATGTTTTTAAAATTGCTAGTTGATGAATTTTTTTTAACGAAAATTACATTAAATGATATAGTTAAAATGTTCCTAAACATTGTTTTTCTAAAACAAATGCTTCAAATGTGTACAGATACATTAATTGTCTGGCTATCTTAAAAGTAACTTTCGGCAAATAACTGTGAAAACTCTACAGATAAACACTTCAAGCGAAAATCGATGACAATGTTATGGACTTCTGTATTTCTACAGATGTTTCGGGAAAAATTGCCACCTATTCAAATTTCGGAATTACAGAATCTTAAAAGATTAGAAATAAATATATCGTAGCTTCAGAACAACAGTAAGATATCTAATCCCGGAAATAATACTAAGAGATCTTATTGTTGCTCTGAAGTGACAATATGCTATGGTTTCAAAACAGGATGACCTGGTTTAGGATGGTATTGTCTGATCATCACGAGAAAAGCCGCCGCCGAAATGTCTGCGCCTGTTTACTGCTATAGCAACGAGGCGCGTCTCATTTTTCCAGGGGAAGCTTAATGTTGGAAAAACCCGTACGTCTGCACAAAGGAGAGCAGACAAGTGGCAAAATGGCGCCAAAAAACCTTCCTGCTAACCCTTGCAGAAAATGAACGAAGTCCGTTTCTTTGGCAGTAGACGGGCTCAGACTTGACGACGGGAGCTTTTCTCGTGAAAGTAAAACAGTAGTATTTATTAATGTAAACAAGCAAAAATCATGGAACACAGAAGCCCGTAAAATTAGGATGTTTCATTACTAGTACTGTAAATGATTTAGCGGCTGCCACTGTCAAATCATGTAAGAATAAAGTGATTGTAATATTTCTCAACAGATACAGAGTTTTATTGTGTTTAAAATTTTATTTTTCTTTTTCAAAATAGCATAACTTTTATTAGAATGATTATTTTTTTTTCCATAACTAACGTAGCTCAAAGTTTGAAGTAATCTTAAGTTTCAAGAGTATGCTTAAAACAGGTTAAAATAGTTTAGGATTTTTCTCCATTCAACTGGTAAAATACGACCTGGGAAGTTGAAATTGAAGAAAACGTTCATAAAATACTCTGAATTTTTACATAGTAGTTGTATTAGGATTTTAGGATTTACTAAATGATTTATTTTTCTAGTTCAATTGTGCATTACTTTTATATAAACCTGTTGTTTTTTATCACGTATATCAATGATTTTAAAATTCATAATAATCTTAAGCGTCAGGATATGTTTAAATCAGGAAGAAATTCAGAGCTCAAAGTAATCTTTAGGGTCAGGGAATGTTTAAATCAGAATGAGTTTGGTTTTAGGAGTTTTTAAGGAAGTTTCTCTTTATTTCTCATTTAATTCGCAACGTATGAGAGAGGTAGTTAAAATTGAAAGAAAAAAAAACTTTATAAAAGTTACATTGAAAATGTTGTCGATTTCTAAGATTTACCAAATATGTTTTCGAAATGGAAATCAAAATATTTAGATAAACTTATTTATTGTATTTAAGTTCAAAGGAAAATAAACACAGCCTTATCCATTTCAAACATAGCCTTAACCGTGCGTGATCTGTCAGCGGCTGTTGCTAGCAGTGAAATGCTATTTTTCTCATTGCTACGTGTTTGACATTTTTCACTTTATCCCCTTGTGCGATGTCTTTAACATTTACAACTTGAAACATTTGAGTGGAAAGATTGTGCCAAGATTTTTAATGCATCAGGTCTTCCATTTATGTTTTCTCCTCACAAATACCCTGCTTAGCCATGTGCAACAGACTTTAATATTTTTGGAAAATGTTCAAGTTTGTGTAAAGGCATTAATTTTTCCACGCTACTAAGGATTTTAAATGCGTTCAAGGTTAAAATATTTAGTTTTGATCTTGAAAGCGTTGAAAATTTCAATAGTTCTTTCAAGTTTTATGGTGAACAAAGTAAAAAATAAAATTGTTTCTGTTACGAAGTCGTATGGTTTAGTTCCATTACAACAAAAAATTTTACTAGTTGAATGGAAAAAATGGAGAAAACGCTTGATGGTTTAAACCTGGTTTAAAAATACCCTGCCCCTTAAGATTACGTTTAACGTTGAACTCTGTGAGATATATGATAAGTAACAAGTATTTTATCAAAAATGGCAGTATTTTTTTTTAATTGGTACAAAATTAAGGTCACAAGGACTGGCCCTTTCGGTCTCTAGACCTTAATCCTATTGAACATGCTTGGGATGGTCTGGGAACAGCCATTGCACAGCGTAGGCCCCTCCAAGTACCCTCCAAGAAGCAAAAGTCATTAGTTTGAAAAATTGGGTTTTGTTGTCCCTAGCATTTGTTGATGCTCTCATAAACTGTACGGAAGCTCGTTGTGAAGCTTGTATAGCAGTGCACGGTGTTCACACTGCACATTAGACAGAATTTTCCCAAGATGAATGCTTTATGGCTGATTCATAATTTAACACGTATCGATATACCCTGTTTCTTAATTTCCAACTAAAATCTTTTCCATGCTATTATGCTTCTATGTTCTTTTTCCTATTGTTTTATACCTCTGTGCCAAGTTTCGTGACAACGCAGTGAACATTTTTTCAGTTTTCAGATTTTATGTGTGTGACCTTAATTCTGGAAGCGAGCGTATTTCGCTTAAAAGGATATTACTTTTTATTGATATCCGCTGCATTCAGATTTTTACTATAGTACCGTTCTTCTTTACATTTTCAAATTCATGTTTCTTTTAGCAAGTAGTTACGACGATTTGTGATTTGTTTGCTTATTGTTACATTGAATAACAATAAGTTGTTTTTTTTTCTTTCCAAAAAATGAGTTGAGATGCAAGAACCTATTTTGCATCCGAAAACATTTGTTAGAATCGTTTTGGAAGCATTAATAAAGTCTTGAAGCGCGTAATATGTCATTTATTGAGCGTCATACCCTTTCGTTTTCGCAGGAAATCCAAAATTAGTCATAAAAGTGCACAACCGTGAAACCAGCAACTCCTTTGACCAGTCTCATTTCTTGACATCTTTCACTAACGTAATAATGTACTATCTAATGAAGAATTAAGAAAGCTTCTATCCCAAAGCAATCTGAGCAGCACTGCCATGGTTAGTTCTTAGTTGAAAGTATTCAGCAGTAGGTGAAACTGCACTATTATCTGTTACAATACATTAAACATTTTACAAGGTTTTCAAATGTGGTCCTGCTTTTTAAGCGCATATACTAATGTGTTGCTTTAAATTTCCTTTGACATTTCTTTTGTAATTTAATGGTTTTAGGCGGTTTGTGACGGCTTTAAGTAAAATATTTTTAATATTTAAAACTTATTAAAAAACGAACAATTCAAAGCAATTCACGAATTACCATTTTAATATGTATGTAATACAATTAGTTTGAAAGATAATTGTTAATCAATTAGAGAAAACAGCACTATTACCAGACTTTCAAAAGAGAAATTAGAGCAAAATACCTGAAAAAAATGCCGCAGAATAAACAATTTCATCCATTTTTTTATCTTTGTATTTAGGTCTTTAAATGTCATTCTTTTGTTTCATGGAAACAGAGATAGTTGAGGGATTAAATTTTGAAAAAAAAAAAAAAATAGGTTATCGGATTCTGATCGGTAAGGTTTCATACTCACAATTGGAGGTTCCTGGATTCAATGCCAGCTGGTCGAAGGTCATCCGTATTCATTAATGTTGACAGGAGCACGTTAAATAAGACGGGGTCACAAAGACCTCCCAGTTCCCATTCCAAATCAATACTTCAATGGACAGGGATTGCTAGGGTCCTGGTGTGCATCAAAAAAAAAAAAAAAACGCTGTCCTCAGTTCCCCATAAAACTGTTAAACGCACGTGTACAAGGGGGTCCAGAAGTGTAATAATAATAACAATTAGAAAAAATGACGACATTTTTTCAGATTTCTTTTAAAAAATTAAGTTGCCTAAAATGTAGTACGGTAAGCCAATTTGGAATTTCAATAGCAGGCATGTTGCAATGTTGCAAAAAAAAAAAAAAAAAAAAAAAAAAAAAAAAAACAAAGCCCAATCCGCTATTGTACAAAAATCCTACAACTTTGAACAACAAAAATGAGCATGTACTACATTTTCAATTTAAACCACTTAATTATTTTTCATTTTACTTCCTTTTAGTAAAATTAAATATAGTGAAATACTTTGTAATTTGAACTATAACATTTAATCCGCAAACATTAAAATAAAATAACTATACCGTTATACGTTTTGTACAATGATATAGGGCTTTTCTTCGAACACGAAATTGATTGGTTACGTACCAAACAAAAGCAATAAAAGTACAGAGTATAAAAACCTTTTTTTCCAAAATGTTGTTCTTAGGCTTGAATAATAAAAAAAAATATCTTCCACGAAAAGCAATATACTTTCAATTTAATTGCAGTAGTATACATTTTCAATAAACGTAATTAACAAGAAAATAATTTTCAATCCGAAAAATACATAAGTGTGTTGTCTTACATTTCGATTTTTTCAGCTAACTACAACTTAGCTTCGGGTAACCAATTTCAAAATGTAATAAATTTAATTAAAGCGTCGATGCATGTACGACGTACTATTTCGTAACTAATGCAATCACAAATGATGTTTTTGTATCCATGTCTGTCGTTACAGAAATAACATTTCTCATTAGTTAAAGAAGTTATTATGCAGAACAAGTTTTTATACATTATCTTTAAGGATTTTTTAGTATGATCTGTAAAATAAGAAAATCAGTTACCACAGAAAGAAATATTAATTACATAGAATTATGCATTTGCTTTTTTCTTCATATCTCTATTAAGTCTTATGTCATAAATTTCGGTGATTATAGTTTCATCTTTATACTAATAATTGAGTTAAAAACCTTGAAATATATTTTCTTCAATTGTTAATGATTTGTACTTTACTTATGTTGATTATTTATATCATTCTTAATTAATATAAACTTATATTCGATTAATATTATGTGTAAGCTATATTTTAATAATGAGTCGAATAATCTTAATTGCACTCTCATTTACTTTACATGTTCCTGAAGATCTCTTATGCATTATAGTTTTCATTTTTGTTACGTATGACGGAAAAATGAATCTTTTTTTTGGCAAATACTTTAGAGCCTCGATTGTCCAAGCTAATTGACCGCTAGGGCCTTGGATGTCGGAAATCTCGGTTAATAAAAACTTCGTATAAAAACTTGTCAGGATCGCAAATTTTTTAAAAGTGTATTGAGTAAAAATGCAATAGCATATTTTGAAAAGATGAATATAGACATATAAAATTAAAGTTTTACTGTGAAAAACTTAAAAAGAAAATAACTTGTAGTAAGTTTTAAAAAGTAACTTAATATATTTTAATGCAAGTTAAATAATGAAAGATGCATTTAAAAAAAACACAAATTTCCAGAAAATATTTTTATTTCCAAATTGAAAATTCATCATTTTATAAAATTAACATTAAAAGAAAGAGTTTATTATCGGCTCGGTTTACACAAATCTCGGTTAGTCGAGGATCTATTGTACTTTTAAATAATTTTTAACTAATGTAAAAGCACTTTCTTTTGCGAGGCTTTAATTTTGCGTTTTTTCGCTCCCGTCGTAGTTGCAAAAAATTACGCCTCGTGAAATAGTTCAACTTCATATATGAGATTAACTTTTCATTCTATTTCTTTAAAATTCGCGAAACTTTTAACTCTCGAAATCACGCATATCTTTATTTCTGTAAAAACTACTGCTATTGAAAATAAGTTCGTTTATAGTAACTATACATGCAAAAAGTGAGCTTTCTTCCCAGAATTGAAAAAAGAAATTAATATCAATATTGCGAATATTACAATTCCAACACACAAAAGCAAAAATATCTATCCTGCTCACTTGAAATTTACTTTCAGTGAAACGAAACTGCTTTGAAATTCAGAAGTAAGTATTTTCCGTAACCAAAGTTTGTGAAACCCTACACTTTTTTTTCTCTATTTCTCTGTATTGGCTGAGCAAATATAATACAAAAAGAATGTATTTTTCGATATAAATATGAAAATTTTGCTTCACAATACGTTATTTTGTGTACTTGTATATCAATTTGCTAAACATATCGCATATATTCGGTTGCCGATGCTAAAAAATGAAAATAAATATGCATTTATATGATACCAAACCATAAATATTCGTATATATTAGTTTAAAATAACTTTTGAACTTAATGAACGGAATTTTTATTTAGCAAGATGTTTTTTTAAGTTTAATTAGTCGTAGTAGTTGCTAAAAACTTAAACTTATTGCAGTTCAATTAAACACTTATGTTTAATTTTCTTGCAAGTAATCACAAAAGTTGAATAGTAATGAAAACACTTAAGTAAGCTCTCTACTAAATTTTAGTTTTAGCTTTTGAGTTTTTTTTTTTTTTTTTTTTTTTTTTTTTTTTAAGCTCTGGTTTCCAATTTTGATGAAAGAAAAATATTTAAGGCTAGAAAGTCGCAAGTCAAGGTATGATGGGTGAAAACTGCTTCTATATTTGAACGAAGCCATTGCCTGTTTGGTGATATTTTGATAGTTGAAGTTGTAACCCTAACTCCAGTAAAATAACCCTAAACTCCAGTAGATAGCGTTAATAGTAGACCACTTTTGCGTTTATTCAATCTCCTTAAATGGGTCTTACCAGTAAAACAGTTAAATGAACGGATCTAGTTTAGCCTTGTCAAAATAAAGTATTTCCCTGCATGTGAAACATTACCAAAAAATAGTAGCAAATTATCATGCTGTGGCATGAGTTTCATTGTTGAAAACGCCTGGAATGTTACTCGATCATTTGCTATTATATGAGGATACTTATTTATACGTGAAAGAAAATGGTGAGAAAAATCAACATTTTGTTACTGCGAAAATATTCAGTCATAATTTCGATTACATGCAGTAAAGCTTTCTTAAGCTGGTGTACGACTAGTGGAAGTATAGTATCATGATAAATTTTTTTATTCAAAGTTCAACCTAAGTTTTCTCTTCAATCATATCTGAATTTTAGTTTAAGTTCTTGAGTTAAGTGTTTTTAAACTTTGGGTTCTTATTTTAATGAAAGAACAATATTTAAAATGCATATTTATGCGTGAAAGAAAATGGCGAGAAAAATCAACATTTTGTTGCTGTGAAAATATTCAGTCATTATTTCGGTTACATGCAGTAAAGTTTTCTTACGCTCGTGTGCGGCTAGTGGAAGTATAGTATCAAGATAAATTTCGCACTCAAAGTTCAACCTAAATTTTCTCTTCAATCATATTTTAATTCAAATCCTCAGCTTTTCGTCAGATCTGCGAAACCTATGTCTACAATAGGGTAGTTTTCAAAAATTTAAAAAGTATTTTTTTCTGAAAGAGCATGTTTAAAAACGTAGGATTTGATCATTTTTTAAATAATTTGCTTAAGTTTAATATTTTTTAAAAAATACTTGAATCGTTGTGCTTTCATTGTTTATATTTCTGCCGATGACATCACAAATGATTAAATGCCATTCAGTGTTGCCATTCATCTGAGCAAAATTTTTAATTAGCATCTTTAGTCACATGTATTGGCAACGATATGGTTGATAGCAAGCATAGAGTGCAATTTTAATTCTCTTCTTGATTATCATAACGTGGAAACGCTGTAGAAAGATGCGCAAAAGTGCATCATTTGTGACGTCATCAAGACCACGCCTTGTTTGAAAAATTGGACATGTAAAAAAATTATTAAAAAATAACGGTTAGGAAAATAAAAGTATTTTCTGGGTCCATGTTTTTTTTTTTTTTTTGCTTATTCTATCAATTTCAGTGACAGAAAGTACTACTTTTGGCTAAAGGAAACAACCCCATTTTAATTTCTTTGCTACACGTGTCAAAGTTCGAGGCTTTACGACTTTTTTTCATGTCAATTATGAGAATATTTAGTTTCCTAAGGCATCATTTTTTGTAAACTCTCTATCAAACAAATTGCCAGTGGAAACATAAGTCGAATTTTCTATAAAGAGCTTCCCGAAAGAAAGTGTCATTTTTCAGGGAACTAGTACAGGTACTTCGATCATATATCTTCTGTAAAACAGCTGTTGTATTTTTTTATGAGAATTTCGCATGGGGCGTGATAAGTCATTTTTAGGGACATGAAATATTTTCCTGGGCATCTATATACGTCATCTTTTTCAGACTTTAGTCTTCTTTATTATTCAGGTACATTTTCTAAAAAAATGCAACGTACAATAAGTCATTTTTCTTAGTACAAAATATACGGCTGATTCTGTTTTGTTCAGTATGTCTCAAAAATCTCAGAAGTATTTTCAAACCGGTATATTTCAGGGATTATCTTTAACTCCATTGCATTAATGCGTGAAGAAAATCAAGTACTAGTTCAAGTAGTCGGAATTAAAAAATATGGGGTGCAATTAGAGGAAAAATGTGTACTAATGGAGTGCCATAATCTTTCCCATGAAGCAACAAAACTATATATATATATATATATATATATATATATATATATATATATATATATATATATATATATATATATATATATATATATATATATATATATATATATATATATATATATATATATATATATATATATATATATATATATATATATATATATATATATATATATATATATATATATATATATATATATATATATATATATATATATATATATATATATATATATATATATATATATATATATATATATATATATATATATATATATATATATATAAACACATATGCAAGAACCTAATATTGCGCTTTTCGGATTTTAATTTCGAAAAAGTTCACATGTCCCCCTATCTGCCGTGAAAAATCTACGACACTGATATTCATTTCGGACCGTCATCTGCCTAGGCCCACCCACCTTCTTTTCTCATGTAATAAGTTCTAAATTTAATTATTTTGTTGGCAAAGCAAACACACCAGAAGCTACTTTTTTATAGCGAGGTGTGTTAACACACCAATTACTTCTTTTTCACCCATTTTAAAGGCATGGAGGAGAAAATAGTGAGGAGTTGTAAGTGGACAACGTTATAATGCAAATGGAGATAACTCAGCTTGTGTGTTTTATTTTTATGTAGAGATAAATCACATTTCTCCTCGAATTTTTGCCTACAGTTTTGTTTGACAAGTTCACACTAAATGAGGTATGAAATAAGCTCCTATTCATGACAATTTTATTAGTAAGAGATATTTTGCCACATGTTCTCTTTATAACAAGGACCCGTATTGCGACGGAAAGGTAAATCGCAGTATCTGCAGAAATGAGCGTTTGAGTTGTTTGAAGTTACGTTTTTTGGATTCCATACTAAAAATAGGGGAAATGATGGATTTTTACGTGTTTTAAATAATAGGAAAAGATGATTGAAAAACTTGCTTGAAGTTACTGTGCTTAACCTTCCCAAAGTAGCATATCCTCATATTTGTTTAATTAAAAATCACATAGATGACTGTTAAAATCAACTTTAAGGTAATTGTTAATTAAATTCATACTTGACTAATTAGTTATTTTCGGCATTAGTACTGAATTCAATGGAATGATGATCAGTATAAAGTTCTGAGCATACTAGTTTTACAATGTTATATGAGTTAGGCACTATTTCTGTGCAATTAAAAACAGCGGCACTATATGCCAATATTTATGACAGCTAATTATATAGTAAATAACGGTAAGCAGGTAATACAAAAGCAATGCAATAAATACATATAAGTTGTTACATGGACTTTTTATTAATCTCCGAACAATTGTTTGAAAGCACTGAAAATTCAGATATCTGAATGTTATCTAAACTAATATTTGTAGAAAAAAGTATATTTCATCGAACAAATAGCAGCAGAAAAAAAGTGAAAAGACAGTGCTGTAAAAAACCTGTAAATATTGAAAAATTAAAATACTATGCGATATTAAAACTCGTTTTTTATTTAACTATCCAACTGAAAATATACTTTTAATTAAGAATTAGATTAATAGAATGAAAAATGAGAAAAAGTATTGGAACAGTAATGCATTTGAATACATTTTACTTCATTTTACAAAAAAGGAAGTATTGTATTCACTCAGAAATCGGCCCCAATTTCCAGTTTGCTCACACCCGAATGAATGTTGAATTTTTTTTTCGACCCGACCACACGTGGATATATGCCTAGGAATATAAAGACACCCGAAATATCCATTTTGAGAATCCTCAAATAAATTACAACGAGATTTCCCGTGACGTCCGTATGTACGTATGTATGTGTGTATGTGTGCATGTACGTATGTATCTCGCATAACTCAAAAACGGTACGTCCTAGAAAGGTGAAATTTTGTACGTAGACTCCTAGTGGGGTCTAGTTGTACCCCTTGCCTTTTGGTTGCATTCGGATATTTCTAAGAGGGTCTTTTACATTTTTTGGGGGGAAATCATTGTTAAATTCAATGCTAACTCAAGTGGTGTGATATTTTGGCAAACACTGGACGATATATCGCAAGTTTTTGGCCACCATGTTTTGTCGCCAACTTGGCGAAAAATTCCATAATTTCTTTTTAATTTTTACGTCTGGTTTTAATTTGGCCAATGTTGGTGATATTTACAGAGTTAACCACTGTATCACATTAAAATTGCCAATAATGGGGAAATAAATCTGTATAAAACTTTGTTTTACCTCGGTTCACAAGAAACTAGGAGTGAAAATATTTAGTATTTCCTTGCTTACTTTAAGGCGCCATTATCATTAAATCGGCGTAAAAGGGAGTCATGTGATGCACACATCAGCTCGTTTGCAAAAAATAAATTGTAAGTGCTTAACGAAATACGTAGCATTAAATGACGCAGACGGTATTTGCTTGAACTATCCAAACAATGGATCTAATCAAAATTGTTTCACTACTACTGTCCAATCAAGGATTGTCTGGAATTTTAAAACGTCCAGATGAGACGAATCTACCTGAATGAGGCGGAAAAGTAAAAATTTGATGCGTGTATTCCGCTCATTTGAATGAGACTCTGCTTCTGCAAAAGCTGACATCGCTAAAAATAATAGATTTGTAAATTTCCGGCTGTAAAACGGATGTTTGTCTTTCCATACAATCCGTGGTCAGACAGTGTGACAGCTGAATTTTTCTGTTGTACTTTGATGATTGAAGACATTATTGGAAAAAAACCGTAGAGAGTGCACGAAGCAAATAGTAATTTCAGTGAACTAACCAGTCCATAGACCGCATCAAAATTCTTCTATTCTGATGCAAAAAATTATTTTTTCTGTTATTTCTTTATAAATCCAAATGTACTCGTAACTAGCAATTAATGTGATGGTACTTAACACATCGATAAATAAAAGTTAAGAAAATGTTATTAAACGATTACACGATCCAGTTACTTACCAGTAGACCATTGATCGCTGTTCACATTCGCGATAAGTACAGTAATCTAGTTATTCTGCTGGTCAAAACATAGATGCGTTCTGATATTTTTGTAAAAATGTGTAGATGTTTTCATTTCTGCCTTTATTGTATTGCTTTATCGATTAACCATCATTTTAAGGAAGAAAGTTACAGGTAAGAAATAATTTCTAAGATATTGTCAGAACATAACCCGCAAAGAGTTCATGAATCAATTAATTGTCAATTAGTAGCAATTGTTTCTCATAAATGTTTCAGATCATATTTAAAAAATATAAACAATTATAGTAATAATATTAGTTCTGATAGCCTTTATACACTTTGCTGGCAAACCCATTTCACTGTATAAAAATGCAATAAATGAAGAACCGTTGAGTAAAGATGAGGGGAGACGGAAAAATATAATTCACTATTCAATTATTTAACGCGAATCTATTGATTACTTTCGTGATATTTCTAGTAGCATAGTAATTCCATTTACCAAAGCATTTTTGCATCCAATTTTCATGCAAACTATCAATGTTCTATTTTTATTGTCATACATTTATACAAAGTAACATATTTAAATAAGAAATACTTCAAAACAGGAGACATACATTTCTAGGAAAATACTGGATTAGAGTTTTCAGAAAGTTTAAAACTTAATACTCATCAGTAATTAATTAGCACTGATTCTAGTGGTCTAGTCATTCCCAATTTCAATCTGCTTATGCATATATGTTTTAGATTATATATGTTGCCCACCACCTTGTCTGGTGGGCAGATAAGTTTGACTATGTGTGGTGAGGTTCTGGGTTCGAATTCCGGCTTGGGCATGGGTGTATTTTCTCTCTTCTCCTTGTCCTTTCTTTGTGTAAATGTTTTGCTGTGCTGTGAATGGTTGCCTACCCTACAGAAGGGTCATCATGTTATTTGTGTACTGTAGGAAGTCGCACTTCACACCAAATCGTGGTACACACATGGAAAAGCGAAGCAGCGTACTCAAATTGCCATTCCAGCTGGCACAAGACAGCAACGAGAACTATATTTTTGAAAAAAAAATATTCTTTTATGAATATTTAGTATTGAATTTAAATGTATTAGCAATCGATTACAAGCTTATACTTTTATAATGAGTTGATGAGTAAATATGATAAGGCGATGAAATGTAATCACAATTACAGTAGTTAACTACACTTTATTGATTACTAGTTTCGTCGCCTCGAAAATAAAAGTTATGTCAAGAGAAGTATGCTTCACAATTAGACTTGAATTTTTAAAAAAGCAATCAGTAAAATTTCCCGACTAATCGCGGAAAAATAACCGAAAATCAAAATTTTTAAGTCTTCGAATACAGGAAAAGCCTTAAAACAAAATCAAGACTTTTATTTGTTCACTGTCAAGAAAAAAATGGCAACAGATATTTCTTCTAAATGATTCTGTTCGCGCTAATTGAAACTGAGCTTGTGGCAGACGATCAATGTCCCATTTGAAAGTGATGTTTCCTACGTAAAAAAATGCTTATAACTTTTCTTTTGGTGGTTTTGCAGCCCTTGCTTCTTTGAAATGCGTAGAAATTAAATCCAATTCAGTTGCATTTTTCGAGGGGCTTTCGAATGAGACTGAGTCCTAGATCATCAGATAATTATTTCGAGTTGAAAGAACTATTTAATGCCTTTTTCGGGTTCTAAAACTGAAATTCGAACGGTTCGGTACTTTTTTGGTGTTCGAAAACCGTTCCTTCTCGGGTCCATAAGTACCTTCCTGCCAAATTTGGTCAAGAGCAGGTGTAAACTGTAGATTTGTATAGGGAACATACAACAAACATGCATACAAACATATATCGTCGCCTCAGAGCAACAGCAAGACATCTTATCCCAGGAATAATACTAAGATATCCTACTGTTGCTCTGAGGCGACGATATATTCGTTTTATTTATCTAGATTTTAGCGATAAGTCTTTTGAACCATTGATTCTATTGTCGTAAGCATTGTTGATGAAATACGATTTTCGCACGAACAGTAAATGCTTTCACTTTGTTGCCTAAACTGTGACATTCTCATAATGTGAGTAACACATTTGATGGAACAATGCTACAAGAAGGGATAAAGAATCTTTGGAAGAGATGATTGCACAAGAAGCCATAGTTCGATTTCGCGTGACAGAACGTACCGGTAAAATATTTCTATAAAATACAGAGAAATCCCACAATTTCTATCCAATACGCTGGGAAAAAGAATGTCTGTCATTCTTCTCGAGCTCCTTTTTATGAAGGAAACAAAAGCTCAGCACAAAGACAGCTGAAACCTTGGTAAAAAGTGTTTGAAATGGAAAAGTCTCTTTTGTCAGTTTTCCTTTTAAACATATTTTGCGTTAGTTTATGGAACAAGAGTTTCTACTCTGGTTGTCAAGATTGGATATTTTGAATTTCAAGCCTTTCTTTGATTTCCTTTTGCTGCTAAAATTTTTGATGTATCTCTATATATTTTTTTTTCTCTGAGTAAAAATATCTTCCTTTTTCATTTAATAACTCCCATTTTTTCTGAATTCTTTTACTCGTATATACTATGGACTATAAACATTAATTTAGAAAGTGCTAATTTAATCAGGATTTTCAAAATGTAAGCATATTTCGCGAGATATTTTTTTTATCTGAATAAACGTTTCAGTTTAAAATTATTACTCTTTAATGGATATGGCAAATTTGCTTGCTCAAAAAATATGTAACGTACTTTGAAGTTTACCGTTATTCAACCTCATTGGTGTGTTCGTTTTTTTTAAACTAAAAAAATACTTATCAACACCTCTTTTACAAAATTAAAAAAAATTGGAGCGTTTCATTAAAAGGATAATACAGACAACGTGTATTCGGTGATTTTTTTTTTTTTTTTTGAAAAATTGATCAAATAATTATTGTTTTTATCTTTTTTAACTAAATGCAAGTCAACTCATACAAGTGGCACACTTCAGCTTATACAAGATTGCTGTAACTACATTTTCGTTTTGAAAGGATGTCAGACTAAAGTTTAAATTGCTAAAAGGCTTTCAAAAATCCATTAACATGCTCAAAAAAATTACTTTTAGAAATAAACTTATTTTTTTAAATGATTAAATAATTTATTTTCAACCAATGAAGTCATTTGACTCTTGAAAGGATGAAGAAGAAAGGTATAAATTGTAAAGGAAGATTAAGAAACCGGGAAAGGAAAAACATTAAGAGGTTTAAAATTTTATAACCAAAAAAAATTGGATTAGTTAAATTAATATGTTTAAAAGAGCACGGTTAGAAACTGAATAAAACTAAAGAAAATAATCTAGCAATCAATCAGAGTCTTTTTTTTTTTTTTTTGAGCATACGCCTATTTTTATAACATCATTCAAAGCACAGTCTAAAAATTTAACATTATTACTTTTTAAAGCTAATATTTTAGGGAGGTGGATATGAAGATTTTAATTCAGAACCGTTACAGAAACGAAAGTTATTTTGTACGCTGAAGAGAAGGCTGAAGAAGGAAGACATTTGATGATCACATATAAACTGTTAATATTAACTTTTAGATGAATATGAGAACATGTTCGACGACTTGGTGTCTTAGTGGTTTGTACTCCACGCCCAAATATAGAGATTCAATCCTAGTTTAAGTAGATGAATTTTCAATACATAGCAAATCATCGACACCCATGTTGTATAATCATGCGACATGTTAAAATTTTCTTGTGCATCTATTTGACCTAGATGATCCCTGCTAATGTATTTCCCATTATAAGAGTTCTGGTGCCTCTGGCTGGTAAAAAAAAAAGTGCCGTAAAAATGCCCAAGTCATAATGACAATTGAGAGTAGGACCGCGTAAAAGAATTGGAAGAAACCAAAATATATATTTGGAGCATCTAAGGCATTGCTTCCCACCTGCTGAGACATAAGATTCGTTAAGTACAATGAGCATGTTTTACTCTACTAACGAGCTTGAACGAGTTTAAAAATTAAGTATTTTATCTTAATTCAGGAGTAACAGCAAAACAAAAGTAGTTGTTATATTATTTTCCCCAAAGGAAAAATCCAAGCGTTTTTCTATATATTTTTTTAACCGAAGAGATATTAATAAAAATATGGGATTGAGGATATGAGCGGACTACGAGATATTTGTTTTATTTTCAAAAAACGTTTATTCGAATAGGACTATTCCCTCTAATGTTATTATAGGTGACAAATATACCAATTGACACATTTTCCCAATTTCCAAATCCATCATTGCAATTTTTAATTTTCCAATATTTGTTTGATTTTTTAAGAGCGTTTTGTTTGCAACGATATTTTTTAATGCATTAAGTATGTTCCATATTTCATCTAAAACTTAGGATTACTCAATGATGAGATATAGCACTCGCAATGAACAAAATCAAAGTTCTGTTTCACCACCACTTTTCTAGCCATTAGCGCCAAAAACAAATCAGCTCTTGTGCATTCTAAAGTCTATCTGTCGATCAGTTTTTGTTAATTTCTGTTCATAATTTCCCGAGATAGAGCAGTTCCAATCAACGAAAAAAAACGTTCGTTTGCTCCACTCCCTTTTGAGCTATTGGCACTGAGCATGATTCAGTAACTGCACCCTCAAGGGTCAACATATAGACCAAATTGTGTTCGGACATTCCGATTTTTTAGTTTTCCAATATTTAATTGATTAAGAGCTTTTTTTGTTTGTGGCTATTTCACCACCCCCTTTTGAGCTATTGATGCCAAACCCAAATCAGCTCTTGTGCGTTTTAAAGCATACCTGTCGATTAATATTTGTTTCATTCTGCTCATTATTTTTGAGATAGAGCAGTCACAAGAAACAAGAACAAACGTTCGATTGCTCAACCCTTCCTTTCAGTTATTGGCACTGAACTTGATTCAGTACCTGTACCCTTAAGGGTCAACATATCGTCACCACAGAACAACAATATATATAATCCCAGAAATAACACTAAGATGTCTTTCTGTTGTTCTGAGCCGACGATATATGGACCGAATTTTGTTAGAATACGACAGAAAGTTCCTGACAAACAGCAGGCACGCATCACAGAGAAAACTTTCTATTGCTCAACTCCCATTGGAGGAATTGTATTAAAACTAATGGAAATTAATCCACAAGGGGGCACAGAACATCAAATTTCGTTAAATTACGTGCAGTATTTTTTTGCTGTAGTGCGTGGGTAACAATAAAATGGTCCACATATACAGACAGACATTTTTAAAAAATGATCAAAATGATCTCAGCACATCTCAAAACGTGCAAATCTGTTGAAATTCGAAAAATTTCATAAAACCAATACTTTATTCTATACATAAGATACAGAAGAAGTTTAAAAAAGTATATTAATTTGAATTTTTGGCATCTTGAAATCAAATTATGTTTTTGCAATCACGAGCGTGTGTGTGTATGAATGCGCGTGTGTGTTTGAGTAGGCGCATGTGTTTGGGTGCACACTACAATAATTTATTAATTATTATTTTAAGTAAAAGGTCTTTTGTTCGCATGCATATTTACAAATAATGTGTGGTGAATTTTCTCGCCAATTGGCTTGTACCCATGTTTCGGTTCCACGTTATGATAATTTCTAATCTCGCCAATTGGCTTATGTCCATGTTATGGTTCCACGTTATGAAAATTTCCTAATTTTCTCGTCCATCTTATGATAATTTTGTTCTTAAAATTGGGATAGAAAAAGAACCACATCGAATTTTCGAAAATTCGCTTCGAGTTTTACACCCCCATGCTGCAAACTAACTTTGTGCCAAATTTCATGAAAATCGGCCTAACGGTCTAAGCGCTATGCGCGTCACACAAATCCTACAGACATCCACACATCCTCCGGACATCCAGACAGAGAGACTTTCAGCTTTATTATTAGTAAAGAAGATACTATTAGTTAAAATTTAAAGAAAGGCATTCATTTTTTTTTCAGATTTCTCTTGAACATCTTTTGAAAACCCTGAAAATTGTAAGTTTGTATCATTTAAACATTTTGGGAACGAGGGACATAAAGATTAGCAATTTAGCATTTCATAATTTTGAATATTATTCTTAAATCTGCAAGGAAGTATCCCTTGTTACCCATTTCTGGAAGCATTTCAGACACTATTGTTCACTATAGCTGACTAAAAGCCATTTTAGGAGCTTCTAATTACTTCCCACTGGAAACTAAACCACTAAACCATATCCTGAATTTTGCAGTGATAGTAACTAGTATTAGTGTCGTTTTAATGGCCAGATTAACAAATTGTTTTGTACTTTGCATAAATGATAAGCGCTCAAAATTAGTTAGCCACTATCTGCATGAATGTGACTTAACTGCATTCATAAATAGTCTCCAGCTAAGTTGATGAAACAATTACGGTACTATATCCGAAACTAAGTTATTACAAATTGCAACAATGGAGGTTATTATGAACCATATCAAGTAGGGGCATGTAGGACAAAATTAAATAGTTAAGATGACTTACATTTTTCGAAATAAAATAATTGAAAAGTTTTTAAAATTACACTGTACAAAAAATATAAATGTTTTTAAAAATGAACTTGCATTGAAACATTACTAGGTTTTTTTTTCTTGGTAGTAAATTTGTGCCTTCAAAAAAAAAATGGAAATTTTTCACTTTTTTGATAGGACAAAGTAAAAATAAAATATTTTTTCCATGAATGTATATTTGATTGTAATATATATATATAAATATATATATATATATATATATATATATATATATATATATATATATATAATTAAATGATTATAATTAAATTAATGAGTAAATGACTTGCTGAATGAATGACTGAAAATAAATGAAGCAATTGAGTAATATATGAGGAAAAGAAAGTGAATTAATGAAATATCGAATGGATAAGAAAATAAGTAAATGAATAAATAAGTTTGAGTAAATTATTTAATGGAGAAATTTAAATGAATCAATTAATAAATGAATACATAAGTGATTTATTAAATTATTAAATGAAGCGAACAAATTGAAAAATTTCACTTTACCCCATTTGACTTTGCCTTGCATTCCTTTGACTAAGTGTGCAGAATATTTAACATACAAGTAATATAGTACGAAAATAATTTTTGATTTTGAATAAAGTACCAATTTTGGAAAATTTGTTGTATTATCATACATTTTGATCGTCAGAGGTACTTTTTTTCTGACTAGAATAGACTACATGTTGTACTACATTGTAAAAAAAAAATATTAGCATATAGGTAGCGCTCAAAGCAGAGTAAATCATTAATCATTTCACTTTTTCTAGATATTTCACTTTACCACATATTCCTCTACTCAAAAAAATCTCAAAAATTCCGTTCACAAAGGGAATTGATTGTAGTTATTATTGTATGACAAAAAACGGATTTGTTTTCACATCATATAAAGAAAAAAAAAGATACATATTTTCTCTATCTGATTGGAATAAATTCAGTATGTAACAGAAAATACGCTAATTGCAATACATTACGCACACAACTTTCCTTGAACGCTAAAATTTCACTCTCATCTAGATTCCCCTGCTTAAAAAATAAATAAATAAATAAATAAATAAATAAATAAATAAATAAAAAGTATGAACTTCTTTATTACTCATGCCAAAAATCTACAATTTAAGTAGCATGTTATTAATATATGTGAACTTCTCTTCAGTTAAAGCAATAATGCGTCTATTTTGAATAAAAGTCAAGTACGGAAAAACCTACACTTATGAGGGCATTATGCAACTTATTTTTTATAATTCATCAACCCTCTATGCTTCAATACTACTGCTACCGAGCAATTGGCGTGAAAACATAATTAGCTCTCGTCCCTATTGGCTGTATTAGAAAACCTTGCATTGTTTTCTTGATATACTATGGTCACATGAAAAATGCTTGATTGCACCAAAACTTTTCAGGTTAGAGCTCAAAATGTAAGCTCAACTTGATCTTAATAAGATCCATTCTGTGTACCAACTCGTGTATATATATGCGTCATTTTTTTTTTTTTTTTGCCAATTAACGTGATTCTTAACAAGAAAAAAATTACAGTGACTTTATCATCCATAGAGTGATTGGTGTAAAAACTAATCAGGACCACTTCCTATTTAAAATCATTTAACTAATTTGTTGAGTTCCTTACATTAACTTTTTTTATCTTAAATGCTTGCAAAAAGGTTTTTACCAGAACAGGAAAGAACAAACATTTTTCAAAAATTGTCAAACTGTCCTCAACAGCCTTTAAAAATGCTAAATGACGGTCTCATATTTTTGCGAGATCAAACGTTTCTTCTCTTTATAAGACATGGAAGAAAATAATCTTACTGTAACTTTTCTAGTTTTAAGTGATAAGTATTTTATAGACGAATTTCAAATCAAATTTCAACATAAACAATATCCGTAAGTATAAATATTCAATGTGCATCAATTCAGCTATATTGCTATAAAATGTTTGATTTTCATAAAAATATTCCACGCATTTTTCTTATGTGCTGTAAAATTTCTACTGCACGTAACTGAATTTTTTTTCTTTCTCGAAATATTAAACTTTTTCATATCTTCCAGCCGCAGTGTGTCATTTCTTTCACTTATCTCCTTGGGGGGCTTTCTTTATTATTCGGAAGGTCACATTTTTTGAAGAACGAAGAAGAAAGATGTCAAAGTTTTAAACTTTACGGTGACTTCGAGCCTTACAAAAAGTTGTGGGCAGCAATTTCTCTTCGAAAACAAGTCTTTTGCATACATGCATATCAATAACTCCACTATATTTTTCTTCTCGGGGAAACTTTTTCGTTATATTTTTTGCTGATTATTGATTTTCTTTGTAATAGTCACATATTACGAATTTTGATGTGGTTTAAAAGGAAATTGTGTAGTTTGGGAAATAGATCTTGACTTATGAAAATTGAATTTCTCTCGGTGAAAGTAAAATTTTTAAAAATAAAAACAGGATATTGTATTTAACAATAATAATTCGGAAGTTTTAAACAATACTTTTTAAAGTTTTAAATTCATGTGTTATCGTTTCATTGAAATCAAAACTGATGTATGTTTAATTCCAGAACCTTTGACTTAACATTTGCGGGATAAACATCGTGTTTCTCCGTCATTTTCGTTGCCATAAATAAAAATTACGAAATATATTTATGATAAAAATAAACATATGGAAAACCTATAAAACAATAACTAAAATAAATACCACATTCAGTTTTAGTGAGAAACTCACTGAACGATCTGCAAAGCTATTTATCTAAAATACCATCGTAAATCACTAGACATTTTACTATGGCATTAAAATTTTTTTCACTTTTCACCAATGTTGAATGGTTTATCTACGCTTTGTTTTAATTTCGTTACGGTTTTAATCTGTAAACTTACAGAAGCTACTAAATACCTTGAAAAATCCGGTAGATTAACCAAAACGAATCTGCAGTATTTTTTGTTTGGATTGACATTATCGGGTCTAAATGTCAAATTTATGTAAAAATATTCCCAAAGATATGAAATAACATTTACTGTGATGTGTATTTTTCTCATCTTTTAAAAATTACCGAGTTTGACTTCATAGTGTGGAAAAGTCGTTAAGTTCTAACCATGCAGGAAATTGACCCTAGGTTACCTATACTATAATAGCCAGTGAGATCCAGCGGGAATACATTAACTTCTATAAACAATAATAGCCTTATCGCCGAACTACAATGCGCACGCTATGTAAATAACTGTAAGTTAAAACTTATTCTCAGTCATGTTTTTTCATATTTTTTAATGTGATACTTTCATTTATGTGTTATATATGACATTGAAATGCATATTGGTCTAAGTATTGGCGGAACACGAATAACATAACAATATGTTCTTTATATTTTTTTTAATTTGGAGTTTATTTCCCTATTTGCAAGTTGTTAAAAGTTTATTTTTAAGTTTTTCGTCTTGTTATTTCTGAAGAGCACGTCCGGGTTACGAATGTAATATACTTTTGTCAGTTTAATGTTTAAAAAAATTTTAAAGGAATTTATACATTATTTTTAAATTTTAGTCGAATCACTGCTCGAAGCGTTCGTTGGCAACTGAACGTTGTTGTGCGCTATACATTCGCGAGGCAAAAAAAAAGAAAAACAAAATGACGAAAAAAGTATTTGCCCTCGTGTCCCCGTTATACAGAAATAAGATGGCAAATTCAACCAGCATTTAAAGAAAACCGACGAATTTAGTTGATTTAGCGTTAAGTTGAAGGTAAACGCACGATTTCAACTTCCGCTTTTGAGAGGCCAGCATGTATATCTACACTGTAAAAGTGTGAAAAATGTTTTCCATTTTTCGTGGAACTCGCTAAATTTCACGACTTTTTCTTAAAACTTTGCCAGACTTTCAGATCTCATATATTTGAATAACAGGGGAAAAATAAGCAAATAATGTATGCGTCTGATTGCTACTTATTTATTTTTAAATTTTTACACTATCGTATGATTTACTGATTCTGTTGAATTAAAATTAGAAGAAAGTGCCCTTATTTACACCTTCATTTATCTTAGATATTATGTTTTAACGACTTGTATGCATTAGTTGCATTGAAAAATTATTACTTCTTACTCTGGTGCAATTGTTTAATAATCTTACGCAAAATTTTTACATATATTTTTTAATTTTCTAAAAAAAAAAAAAAAAAAAAAAAAAATATATATATATAAACTTTTTTCAAAAAAAAAAAAACAAACAAACAGGAAAATATTGAAAATATTTCAGAAAGAATAATTGCAAATAATCAGAAGTCGCTCTCATAACACTTCATGAAAAAAAGAAGCTATTTTTGAAGATACACAGTCAAAAAAACATTATTTACCAATGTATAAATTTCCTATGTTCTGCATTTCTGTTACTTGCCTGAATATCATAGATATCTAGAACTTTCAATGCAGTTTGTATATAATATTAAAGGCACAGTCGAGAAAATCGAAAAGAATCTAATGCTCAAATGCTTCCTAGACGTTTCCAAAGTAATCTCAAACGACAATAAACTCTTGACACAAAAATAAATGTATCACAACTCTTCAGATTGAAATTCACTTCGGAGGAGATATATTCATGCTAAAAAATTCAAAGTGAAATATCGAACCTCGTCTCCAAAATGTATTTTTAACTCGGTTTTTGAAACTCTCTTCGCGGGAGGAAGCTTTATCTTGGTTTTACGTGACTAAGGGATATTCGTCGGCATGTTTGAGGGAGAAAAAGAAAAACAAAAAGCAAAAAATTCGCAACTCCTTTCAATTGCAAAAAGAAACAATTTCATCTCTTCTATCTCTGCTTCATTTGTTGCAAAAGCAGCTGCGATGATTCGTTCAATATTTATTTCAATTATCGCCTGACATTTTCAATCACGTGTGTTAATTAAAATGTTTTTACTTCCTTTTACAAAAAAGGAAGTATTGTATTCGCTAAGAAATTTTCACTCAAAATTCCGCTTTAATTTCCATTTTGCTCACCCCCAAATTAATGTTGAGTTTTTTTTTTCTACCCGACCACAAGCGGATAAGTGCCTTAGAACGTATAAACACCCGAAACATCCATTTTGACATTCCCCGAGTTAATTACAACGACTTTTCTCGTGACGTCCGTATGTACGTATGTATGCATGTGCGATGTGCGTATATATGTATGTATGTTGCATAACTCAAATACGTTATGTCCTAGAAAGTTAAATTTAGTACGTGGACTCCTAGTGGGGTCTAGTTGTGCACCTCCCCTTTTGGTTGCATTCGGGTGTTTTTAAAGGGGTGTTTTGCCCATTTTTGGGGTGAAATCATTGTTAATTTCGATGTATACTCAAGTGGTGTTATAATTTGGCAGACTCTTGGCGATATATCGCCAGTCTTTTGGTCGCCAAGTTTTGTTGTTAACTTGGCGACAAATTTGGCGATTTTTTTTTTAAAAATCTGGTTTCAATTTGGTCACTGGTGGTGATATTTAGAGAGTAAACTATTGAATCACATTAAAATTGCCAATAATTGGAAAATGAAATTAAAATTGGAGTAAACGAAAGTCATATGATGCACACACCAGCTCGTTTGGGTTGCACAATTTTTAAGATATATCGGAAACATAAAATGTATTTTGATAGTATACACCAGGGATAAAATTCGATAATTTTCCAGAACAAGAGTGCCGTTGTGAAAATATTGAGGCTCGAGTCCTGAGATGTGACAGGATAATTTGGTAATTCAGAAAAGCAGGAATGGAATGACTTCCGGAGCATTTCGGTGCAATAGAACAATGAAAATACATCGGGTCGAACTGATTATTTACTCAGACAAATACTAACCTTAATTTTGAAAGCCATTAAAATTATTACATGCAATGTACCAGACAACTTGGTTATCATAACCTGAAACTGCGATTTCTTTCTTATTAGAACTCACTGATAAGTTCTAATAAGGATGAAACTCCATTCTCTGGATCCGACACTCTAGTAATAACGGGTCAGTCTGATATATTGCGTGTAGTTCTGATTTAGCCCTGGTAACTAACAGCACTAAACTAGTGTTTATTTTTATCCGAGTCTTTTTTTTCTTACTTTACATTATTTTAGATGTTTGAACCTGATTAATGTTAGACTTTTACTTCAAGCAGTTTAAAACTCTTTTCCGTTTTTAACCGTTGTATTGGATGTGCTTCATCTTGGAAGAGGGGAACTCATCGTTGTCTATAATGTAAACCAAAACACTAACGTTAATTTTTTTAATTTTTATAGATTATTTTAAAACCATATTACAATAATATAACTTGCACACTCTTTGATCGTGTCACAAAGGGATTTGCTTTTTTTCACACTCAGAAAAATCAATATTGCTGAGGAACGTCCGTTTTTGAAAAAACAGAGGACGTACAAAAAGAACTCAAAAGAGTATTTCACAAATTATTTGGGGAAAAGTGGCATCTTACACCTCTTATTGGGATTTCCTGTCACACGAAATTACAAGTTTATTGCCATAAATCAACATCGAGCATCAATGTTGCATTTCCAGAATTAATTTGCATTGATTGACCAGCTTTCTGTGGTGTTTGGCTAATCTCTGCTTTCCTAATGCATCTTTATAATTAATGTTCAACAATCTGTTTTGGATAGACGGAAGAGTATTTAATTCAAGAATTTATAATTGTAATTTAAATGATTTGCGGTTTAATGCACCCAATTGATTTACATCCACTATCCTATCGCAATTTGGTTTGACGTAGAATGAAATTCAGAATGGATTGACTGGGATTAAATAATTGTCTTTAATACACATACGCTAATAGAATTGCTCTACCAGTAAATTACATGGGCAATGAGGTGCTAAAAAATCTTATGTAGTTTGATTATGTAATGTGCGGTATTTCGTGGAAAGAAACTTTTTGTAAACTTATAACCAAAAGTATAAGCAAAGCAGCTTGTATACACGTGCAAGAAACCTTCATATTTTCAAACAGTTGTTGCTTAGATCATAAAAACAAGCGTTCTCTCAACCTGGAAATATACAATATAGTGTGAAAACTTTATTTATAGTACGAATCACAAAAATAAAATATATTTAAATAAGAATAAACTGTATCAAGTTCACATATTATTTTACTATTTTTTTTCTGCAGTTTGGATGTCTTACTGCTGCTCAAAGGTGACAATATCCAAGTTCACAAATTATGTCATTGATAATGCAGGTAAACTCAAATAATCTTTTTGAAGTTTGTGGGCAGGGGTGGTGTAATCAGTATGGCACGAGGCTTGCAACTGGAGAGTTCCGGGTTTGAGGAAATCCGGTCAAAGATCGATCGTGTACTGTTTGAGTCGATTCGGACTTCCTCCTAAATGGTGCTCGTGACAACGGACGCCGTCCCTCACTGCCTTAAATTAACTAACAATAACTACTCGGGCTCGATTTACCAAGTAGTATTAGTAACAACAACTACTACTATCGTTTTCCTTTATACTAACTTACGTCCGAACATTTTAAAGTTTTGTTTATAGTTGTATCAAGACGTAATCCCGAGAAGTCAGAACCTCGATAGCCGAAATCCTGAGAAGCCAGAATCCCGACGGGGTCAAAATCTCGACAAGTCAGAATCCTGACAAACCAAAATCACGGCAGGGTCGAAATTACGACAAGTGAGAATCCCGGTTGTTCAATATCCTGGGTTGCGGAGTCAGGATCGGAGTCGGATCAGTTTGGGGTGAAGGAGTTGGAGTCGGGGACGAAGGTTTGAAATTTCAAGAGTCGGAGTCGGTAATTTTCCCGCAAATTCCACAACTCTGCCAGTGCTGGTGGAGTCTGAGTCAAACTGGTTTTGGGGTAAAAGAGTCGGAGTCGATGACACTTAAATTCCCGGAGTCTGACTTGGAGCCGTATTCGGTTATTTTTCTTCCTACTCCGCAGCCCTGCTTCCCAACAGGGTCGAAATCCCGACACGGGCGAAATCCAAAAACAGTATCAAAGCTACTTGTGAAGCTTGTTCAGCAGCGCACATTCTTCACACTCCACATTAGACAAGTTTTGCCCTTAATAATGACTTTATCTCCAATTAATAATTTTACACTTTTTGAAATATTCTGCTTCTGAAATCCAAATTATAAAGTTTTTTTACGTGTTATGTTTCTGTGTTCTTTTTCCCATTGTAATATACGTTTGCGCCAAATTTCATGGTAACGGAGTGAGCAGTTTTTCCGTTTTCGCAGATTTCATGCTTTTGATCAAATTTTGGACATCATTGTAAAATGTAAACTTATATGACTAACAAGAAGTTCCGTCCAGGACTATAAGAGCTACTTTTTGGTATACCGATATCGATTTTCTAGCATCTGATCAGTATTCTTAAAATTAACTAAATTTATTCCAAACGTAACTTTTTAACATTTTAGCTATATTTCTAGAAATAAAATGTGCCTTGCTCATCTAAAGAAACATATGTGTAAAAAATAAAATTAGGAAAAAAATAAAGTAGCTGCACCTTTTAAACAAAGTACCATTAGTTTTTTTTTATTAAAAAAATATTTAATCACTTTCAAATAGAAAAAAAAATGAAAAATAACAAGCTCATAAAAGTAAATTTATTATATGTCAAGAAAAAAGAATCTTTTGTTTTTCCTTATTACCAAAACATAATTAAAAAAAAACGAATAAATGTCCTTTTATTTAAGTAAAAACAACAAAATGTAAACTTAAGGAAATAATTTTTGTTATCGAAAAAAAGTTAATGAAAATAAAAGAAAAAATATCGTCTGCACATATCTTTGTTTAGAAACAAAAAACACTCCGAATTTCATCGCCAAACACTGAATACATAATTTGAAACTTGAGCATTAAAATAAAAACCAATCATATCAACAATAATTGTTTTAAAGTAAAAACAGTGGCCTCGGAGTCGGAGTCAATCTCATTTTGGCGTAAAAGAGTCATATTCGGGAGTCAAAGACTTTTAACTCGAAGACTCGGAGTCGAAATCTGTCATTTTCCCTTAAAGTCCGCAACTCTGCCAATGTTTGTGAAGTCTGGCTTATTTTGTGATAAAGCAGTCGGATTCGAAGACTTAACATTTCTTAAAGTCGGAGTCAGTCAATTCCTCTCTCTGTCTAAATTTTCCGCAACAGCCACAGAGTGAGTCGTGAAGTCCGACTTTTTTTCGGGTACAAAAGTAGGACTCGGAGTAGATTTTCCTAAAAATGTAGGAGTCGGAGTCGAGAGTTGGGCATCAAGAGCAATTTCCAACAAAATTTGTTTGAAGTAAATTCGCCTTTAAGTTCGGGATTTACATATATTTACCATGAGTTTCATAGTAGAGAGTTAATGGTAAGTTTTTTTGAAGTGTTCAAAATTGGACAAAAAATTGTTCAAATCAAAAAATGAACTATGGGAATGAGGTGTCCTCGTGGAGATCTTTCGAACAAAAACAAAGTACTCGAATGGGAATATTCACTCGAAAAGGTATTGGGGAGGGGGGGGGGGCAGACGGGCAGACATTTTCTCCCATCTCATTACCCTAATTTCCAAATTTCCAATTTTTAGTTTTTTGATAATGATTCAATTATTTTATTTATTTTTTACTCTCTTTTTTTTCGCGATATTTTAAAGATGCATTAAGCCTTCTTTTAATTTTTTTTCTTTTCTTGGTTTTTACTGGGAAAGTAGACAAAAAACTGAGCGTATCTTTCTGCGGCGAGGACCTATCGAAGGCGGATAGTATTTAGTTGAAAATTGTATTTTGTTAAGCTAAATTGAGTGTTTGTATTTAGATTTTGTCCGGACATCGGTTCTGTCGGGATTCTGGCGTGTCATCATTTTGACCTTGTTGGGATTTTGACCGTGTCGGGATTTTAACCATGTCAGGATTTTGACCATGTCGGCATTCTGGCTTGTCGGGATTTTGACCATGCCGGAATTTTGATCATGCCGGAATTTTGACCATGCCGGGATTTCGACCATGCTGGAATTTTGACCATATCGGGATTTCAGCCATGTCGGGATTACATGGCTTGTCGGGATTCTGGGTAGTCGGGATACCGTCTGTCGGGATTTCGTCCCAGACCCGTTTTATAGTATTATGTACTTACCACTTACTTTGGGACGACGTGGCATGTCTAGCAAGACGCTTTTCTGACAAAGACAGAAACAACGTATTGATCATGTCCGCAGTCAATTAATTCAGAAATAAAATTAACTTGCTTGGTATGCTACGTTTTAATTCTACTGTTTGTTTGTTTTTTCTGCCATACGCCTAGCGTGGGGAGGCAAAGCTCACTACCAAAAGGCACGACCTTGAGGGTTACAGATTTAGACAAAATCCTAGACATCGGACAATTCCCACTAGATATGAGCCCAGGTAAAGCGGTTTGACTGCATAGGCCCTAGTTCGGCTGCAACAGGTGTCTAAAGTATAATTTAGATCCAGAATTCTAATGGAGTTTCTTTTAGAAATACCATTTTTACCTCTTTTTCTGCTATTGTACTGCAGTATAAGCCATTTGCTTGCACTTACCTTTGAATTAATTACGCTGAATATGAATTTTTAATAAGAAATAATACGAATTTAACTTTTATCTTCTATAATTCGAATGCCAAATAACATAGTTAAAGGATATTTATCGTTTGCAAATGAAATAATTTATTTTAGTTTTATATTCATTCTTTGTTAGTAAAAAGTATTTATCGTTTGCTAACGAAAACATTAAATTTAACTAGATATTTATCGTCTGCTATCAAAGATATTCCACAATGATAAGCAAAGAGTGGAAGAGGAGAAAACGCTTCAATTTATTGCACGTGGTAGATAAAAAAAAAAAAAAAAAAAACAAGGTCGTTTCGACTTTTCAAACAACTTAAAAAATGCTAATAAATAAATAGATGTTCTCCCTTCCACTCGTTGTACTAACAAAAGATGCTTAATATATTGGGACGTCGGACTTAGTGTTGAAGTCTGAAATTCCAATGGAAACGTCATTGCGCTTCTGGGGCCAAACTAGCAACTTTGTAACCTCGTTGCAGCCAAACTAGGGCCTATGCAGTCAAACCGCTTTACCTGGGCTTATATCTAGTGGGGATGACTTTTTATCTAGAATTGTCTCAAAATCCGTGATCCTAAAGGTCGTGCTGTTTGGTCGTCAGTAACTGCGGAAGTGAGTTAAATGAGTTTTTGAGATATTTTTGGAAACCTGTTTTGGCTTTCATACTTACCGAGAAAAAATGTTGGAACTTGAAGGGGTTTTTTTTTTCGTTTATTTATTTATTTTAATTTATTTTATTTTTTTTTATTTTTATTTTTTTTTTTTTTTTTTTTTTTTTTTTTTTTTTGCAGAAATTAGCTTGCGCAACAAAGTGAAAATGATTTTTTAATGCATTGCTTAATGTAAAAAAAAAAAAAAAAACTAGTAAATTGCCATTTTTTCCCCTCTGTTTTAGTTTTACTGTATTCCCTAGATATTTATTCAGATACCTAATTTTTTGCTCTTGAACTACTTGTTTGTACGTATACCTGTTTCGCAATACCAGTAAGGTGTAATCAAAGTTTCATTAAAATAATCAATTACCAACAATTTACAATTTTTCTCCTTCGAAACGTTGGTTAATTGATTATTTTAATTTTCAGCACAAGGATATTTTCTCTTTACAAAGTTTTGTTTCAACCGTCGCTAATAAACATTAACTGGTCCCCCCCCCCCCCACCATCACTACCCCCAAAAAAAGAGGATGGCGTGCCATTAAATATACAGCGAAAAGTGGGAGAGTGGCGTGAGAAAGTCTTTTTGTGAAAAATAAACAAAATGCTATCTAATTATCTGTACACATCCGTCTATGAAAGCATCTACAAATGTCTAACATTACTAAGACCTTACTAATTGCACATGATCTAGCCAGAATTAGGAATTCCACATACCTCTTTAATCACCTACATTATCCCCAATAAAATATGCATCCCAAAGACTAGCTATTTTAAGATTTACACCCTAAATACTTACATCACAGCTAACACTTGGAGCGATCGAATTGAAATTCATCTTCTTCAAATAATCGTCGCTACTCGATGCAGCGAAGTTTTATTGAATATTCATGAGCAACAGAAGATCCCGTATCATTTATCCTTGCCTTGTGGGAATCATTACCACAGAAAAGAAAACTTTCTACAGATTCCCGTTTTAATGAACGCAATGATTTTATATCAAGGTTTTCCATTTCTCCGTTATATCATTAATCATTTAAACGTAAAATGGGTTATTTCTGGACCATTTGATCTGTCACCCAATGGCTTTATTTTTAAAACCTTGATTTTTTTGGGCAAGTTCCAATAGTCAAAAGACCTCATAACTTCTTTTCGATCCAATAAAGTGACATAATTGGGCAGTATCGTAAAAACTGTCGAGAGATTAAAATAGGTTATATTTCCCACAACAAAAAATCTGCCCTACATAAAGAAAAAAGACGCGCAGCTAAAATAATCGACGTTTTAACTTTCTTTTACAAAAAGGAAGTATTGTGTTCGCGAAAAAAATGTCACTCAAAAATCGGCCTTAATTTCCATTTTTCTCAGCCCCGTATGAATGTTGAATTTTTTTTACGACCCGACCACACGTGGATATATGTCGAGCAACGTACAGACACCCGAAATATCCATTTTGACAACCCCCGAGTCAATTACAACGAAATTTTTCGTGACGTCTGTATGTACGTATGTATGTGCGTATGTACGTATATGTGTATGTATCTCGCAGAACTCAAAAAGGTATGTCCTAGAAAGTTGAAATTTGGTACGTAGACTCCTAGTCGGGTTCAGTTGTGCACCTTTTCTTTTGGTTGCATTCCGATGTTCCTAAGGGGGTCTTTTGCCCGTTTTTTGAGGGAAATCATTGTTAATTTCGATATAAATTTAAGTTGTGTTATAATTTGTCGGACACTTGGCGATATACCGCCAGTCTTTCGGTCGCCAAGTTTTGCCGCCGACTTGGCGACAAATTTGGCTTTTTTTTTCAATTTGGTTTCAATTTGGCCATTGTTGGTGATATTTAGAGAGTAAACAATTGAATCACATTAAAATTGCCAATAATAGGAAAATTACATTAAATTGGAGTAAAGTCATGTGATGCACACATCAGCTCGTTTTAAATTGCCTTTATTGCCAACTGCTTTCATCTTCGGCGGTATTTTTCTCCTGACTGAAATGGACTACATGTGGTACTACATAGTAAAAATAATACCACATACTAACTGAAGCTAAAAGCAGCTTAAATATTTCACCATTTCACTTTGTCCCGCTATTTTACTTTGCCCCATGTTCCCCTGCATAATTCTTAAAAAAAAAAAATGCCGATGCATAATCTACTAGCGTGTATCTTTTGATGTTCTGAATAAGGATCTAAATTGGGCATGAAAGAAAAAACTGTTTTGAAGGTTGATGTGGAGAAATTGTTATGATCTATAAGTTAGGCACATGCAAAACTTAGAACTATTTCAGATGGCAACAATTGTTCTCATGCACACATATATTTAAAGATTTTCATGACCTCCGGCTCCTCACTGAAGAACAAATTTCTTTGCCCCTGGAGATACGAACTCTTATTTATTAATTATTTCACGAAAATTCATCGTCAAGTTGAAGAAGTTGGCAAAAAAATTAGACTTTTAAAAACAATTCCGGTTTAAAATTTTCACCAAGCTTGAGAATCGTTAAATGAAAAATTATTAAAAAAAAGTTTTGTACTACAATATGAATAAAGTGAAAAAAAAAAAAAAAAAAAAACGAAAATAAAGCACAAAAACTCAAGATTTTTTTTTTCTTTTTTTGGAGTCTTTGTGCTTAGTTTACATTGGGTTTTTCACTTTATTCATAAGAATTTTTAATAGGAAAAAACTCTTTTTAAGGTCAATATGAGTATTCATTAAAAAAAGGAAATCAGTTAGTGCTAAACCTCTCCCTCCCCCGTCTCCCTGCTTACCAAAATGGAATAAATAAATGAAAATTCATTTAAATATTTAGACTGTAAACTAGTTGCATAGTAGCTGCATTTAATTATTATTGCTGGACACTTTCAATCTTAATTTGCTTATGCTGCTGTGTGCAGGTAAAGCGCAGTAACTGCAAATTTTTCATTTTTTTATTTTTTGCATTTTTGTCATCTATTGTACGTTATCTGTATTGTACATACTCGCTTTTTTTTGGTTTCCGCGAAAAAAAAAGTGCGTAAAAAACGTCTAATTCCAACATTTTCCTATTGTTAGTATTGAATCCACCACACATTTCTTCAAATATCTCGAAAACTCGTTTCTGCGAATACTGCCGTTTACCTGTACACGGCAGTTTGCTCCTTCCCCCTTTTCTATTTTTGAAATATTGAATTTACTTTTTAATTCTTTGTAGCTTTAAGTATATGAGCTAAAAAAAATTTCAGCATTTGAAAATTAATCAAATGATTTATGATTACAATTGAGGTAATTACTATGTATATATATTAGATTTCATGCCTTTTGGATTAAAAAAAAAAACTCTTCCCCTTTTTAGGAAAGCTAAACTTTGCTTCATCGTACGTTTTTCAATTCCTTGAACTTAATTTCCTTCATTCTCATGACGCGCTTAATATTTAAATATTTTGCTTACTTAGTTAGAATGCTCTCACTACTATGATTCCTTTTTTGTTCCTTAAAATACGGGAAAACATAAAATACGGGGAATATATAAAAAGCAGAAATCAAATTGACTAAAGGTGATAAAAATGACCCTTTCAAAGGGTATAATATATAATGTTTCTTTTACGAAAACAACATTATTATAGATATCATTTAAGATCATTTTCACACATTTTGTTGCGGATGCGGGAGATTAAATTAAAAAAAATTCCGCAATAGTGAATTGCTTTTTAGTCATGGAGTTCAAAGTAAATGCAGTATTTTCCAGGATTGAAATAGTACTTTGAAAGTGTTTCTTTTTCCCGTAGTTTTTATGAGAAAGAAAATAGTCTCACTGTTGGTAAATTATACAACGAAGCGACGGGCACTTCTGTTTTTATAGATTAACTTTTAACAACGTGGATTATCTTTTGTTGTTGTTGTTGTCGTGTGCCAGCTAAACTGGCAATTTGGGGGTGCGCTGCTTCACTTTTCCAACTGTACCGTACTATGGTGTGAAGTCCCACTTCCGCATTACACCATGCCATAAGGATCCCGTTTATAGGGTAGGCAACCATTCACATCACACGTTCTTTTTAAAGAAAAGTAATGTAACATATTTTTTAGAGCTACGTTGGACAAAAGAAACAATTAAAGAAAATGCTATCTAGTTTGTCACATTCAGCTACATCTAAGTCCCTTGACCACCGCATGTTATGCTATTCACTATTTTTGTAAGTATATTTTTATTAACCAGGTACTTATAATATGATTACTAACATAGGACTTCTTTATGAACAGTTTGCGTCCATACATTTCAGATTGTGCATTAAAAAGACAAGCAGCATTATCATTTAGAGATAGTTAGACAGTGCTAGATTGGTATACATTGAGGCATGCCATTTGGCGATAATGGTGGTATGGCTTAATATACCACCTTAGATTGTAGAAACGTAGTGTAATTATGATATTTTTATGTGTTCTGTGGAGTTTCTCTGCTTGTTGACCTGCTTGTTGAATTTCTTGCTTTCAAAAATGACTCCTGTCCAGTGAAATCTGCTTTGTTTATCCAATCCTTTCGACTTTACAAAATCTTCTTTAGACAAAAACACCCAGAACAAACGTCCGCGAGCACGCGCCTTCATCTGGGAGTTAGCGTGTGTTTTTTAGGGTGAATCGAAACATTTTTTTTTTTGAAATAAATTCAATTTTTAAGACATTTTACAATTCAAAGTTCCCTTCAAAACAATCTTTTCAGTCGACAAAAAATTTCTGCCTAATAAATGAACCAAAACCTGTATTCGTCCCCCATTTCCTTTCATTCAGTTTTAAGTGTCTGCATTTGTATTACGTTTAAAGCATTTTAAAATGCTTCCTTTTTTTTGTATGTTTATATCCTTATATTAAAAAATATATCTATTGGCATTTCGTTTATTGTTTTTTGTAGAGTATCATTATCTTTTAAACAGTAATTAATGTTACTTATAGCGAATAGAGTATCTAATGTTTTGCGTTGCGAACACATTTTTTAAAGATTTCTAAAAGTGCAAAAGTGGGGCTACATTTTTTTTTTTTTTTTTTTTTTTTTGACGTTTGAGTGTAATGACAACTAAACAAAACACACGTGCCAAATAAAATTATGTTTATTAATCCAAAAAAGTAAAAAATAAATAAATAAAAGGAGAATATTTTCAAGTAAAACTTTTTGATCTAATCGATGATTTTTTTTTTCAACATCTTTTGCAGCGGTGTTTTACATTTTTTTTATCACAGTGGACGAAAGAGAAATGTTTGGTTAAACTATAAAGCAGCCATCACAGGGAAATACAGATCGGTACGTTGCATCTTCTGTGGTAATGTCTCAGTCTTAGTTTGTAAAGTCATATTCAGTCATTCTTTGTCAGTAAAGTCTAAGTCAGTAGTTATAGCCGGTTGTCTAAATCAATGGTCATAGTCAGTAGTCTAAGTCAGTAGTCAAAGTCGGTAGTCAAAGTCGGTATTCAGTCAGTAGTCACATTCAGTAGTCAAAATCAATAGTCACACTCAGTAGTCACAGTCAGTTGTCTAAATCAGTAGTCACGGTCAGTTGTCTAAATCAGTAGTCATAGTTGTCTAAGTCAGTAGTCACAATCCGTTGTCTAAATCAGTAGTCAGAATCAGTTGTCTAAATCAGTAGTCAGAATCAGTTGTCTAAATCAGTAATCATAGTCAGTAAAAAAAAGTCGTGATCGAAATTCTTCAATATCCGCCTTTTTATTTGAGGCCTTCGTCTTTTCTTACATTTTAATCCAATTGTCCCACGCAGCGTCTCTTCCTTGGAATTTTAATCTTATTCTACAAATAATGAAAAAGACTTTAGTTAGACATACTTTCAGTTAATAAAATAAATATTCATAACAACAAATAGCTTTATAGTCCACCCCACAGTTGTTGGCATCTTTTTCAGTGAATCCGTTCCAAAACCGACTGACAGAGTTGCTATAATCAAGCAAAGTTGTAACAAGGATTCTTTAGAAAGATGTGAAGTAACTGCGTTTGCTTATAACTTTGCTAGAAGCACGTACGTAAAAGTAATGATTTTCGTAGTTTGCCGACTGCTAACCATAGTGAGGTCGACTATAGGAATCAAATAGGCTTAGATAACATTTATGCAAAAGAAAAGAACTAAAAACAAAAGGTCTTTAAATAATTAACGAAGATTTTAAGAAAAACCTTCACATCAGTATAACAGATGGACGGTTTAGGAAATTCTTTCGAGAAGAGCTCGTGTTTTTTTTTTTTTGGTTAAAACATATTCTTCTTTTACTGCTTCTACGTCTTAAAGTTATAATCATATAAAGGTTGGTGAACCATAGAAGGCCACTGTAACTAGTAAACAGATTTTATGAGTTCAATTACTGCATAAATGAAAGAATCAATTTATTAATTAACGCTTTGTTCATTGTGTAACAAGTAAATCACTTTTTTCTAAATTCTAGATATAATCACTACTTATTAAACTTAACTTTTGTTAAGCTCTGAAAAATTTCCTTGCAAGAAACAGTGCTCCTTACAAGGCCACTATTATAAATCAGTCTTTCAACTTAAAAAATAGAATTGTAACAATCAAACTATCTGCGTTTACTTAAACTACATAAAGAGCTCTTTCATTTAAACGATTTAGTACGAGGGGGGACCCAAAAGTAACCCGATTTTTGTTCCAAAATATTTATTTATTTATTAGTTTATTCACAAAATTTCTTTAGTCTCCTTCACAGTGTTCCCCTTTCGATGCAATACACTTGTTAATTCCTTTTTTCCACTGTTAGAAGCTTCTCTGGAACTATTCAACTTTGACCACGTCCAGTGCCCGTTGCGAAGCAGTTTTTATAGCATCTACATCATCAAAACGCTTCACTTTCAGGTTTTTTTTTCATCCTCGGAGACAGAAAAATATCACAGGGGGCTAGGTCTGTCGAATACGGGGGTCGTTGAACGACTGGCCAGCCCTTGGAGGCCAAGTAGCGGTTAATAGTGAAGTATGTGTGTACGGGAGCGTTATCGTGGTGAAGGAAAAATTCTTCTGATCGCCCGCGCGAGATCCAATTCACTCTTGTTTCTTCTAAAGTGTTGTCAGTTGTAAAACGACGACTCTCGTTGATTTTTTGGCGGATTTTTTCAACGTTTTCATCATTTCGAGACGATGAAGGGCGCTCAGAGCGAGCATGATCTTCAACATTCGTGCCACCACGTTTAAAGCGCCCTAACTACTTGAAAACTTATGTAAGGCTCATAGCATTGTCCTTGAAAGCTTGTTGAAGCATTTGGTAAGGTATTCCATTGCTGACTTTTCAAGCAGGAGGCAAAATTTCAGTTTTACAGTTTGTTCTTTTTAAATCTGTCATAATGAGTTCGCAGGCGGAAAGAAACAACACCTGAGAAAACCAACACTACAATCAGACGTTATCAACTACACTGACGCCACTTGCACAACTGGTTTGTGAAGGTCTCTACGTGAGCCATCTAGCTGGAGAACATTCTACTACATCTAGGATTGGTATCGCACCATTAGTCCGGTTTCTTTTCAGTCCCCCCTCGTAAATGCTTAACTTATTATAATCTTCTTAAAAAGAACGCAACGAATATTTCTTGAACTCCGTCGTATAACTAAGAATGTATTAATTGAAGTTAGATAAAAATTACAGTAATGAGTATTATATCGATAGTAAATTAGTTGCCTAGACGTTTTAGAATGAAATTTTGAAAAATAAAAACACCCGTAATAACCGTCTCCTGGATCCGTTCTTTTTAAGGCAAAAATATTCCAAAGAAGGTCAAACAAACAACTATTAACTTTGACAAGCTCTTTTTTTTATATTTAAAAAACAATAATCACTACTTAATAAATGGGTTCAAACGGAACGTCTTGGAGTATTGAATATTAACGCTGTAGCATTTGTATGAAGTTGATTATTTTGTACTGTGTCCATGGTGCGTTTTAAACTATCTTTATCTCATGTACTTCCTTTTTTTTCTAGGTTTTGATCCCTACATTCTTGAAATCTGAAATTACGCAGTATCTGAAATTTACGTAAAAATTTAATTATCTATACTAATATCGACTTATTCTTATAATCGTATTTACAGAAATAACCTTTCCATAAAAAATATTAAAAGATATATATGTTACAAAATAATTTTAAAAGAAATATATATTCAATCTGAGTTAAAAATTGCAATAACCCTTATAAAAATAACATTATAAACATAAAACATTTTTTCAACTTTCTCGGTACGCATTTATAACTAAAAACTAAGTGTTCATATTTCCGTGGTTTGTTAATGTTCCTAGTAAGGCCCATGTACCCTATCAAGTCCAACTGTCATTTTTTTATTGTCCTTACAAGGAACCACCGGCACTCATAGGAACACTACCGATATTATAACTAACATCGGTACAAAATTATTATTTTTTTTCTTTAGTACGATAGCAAATCCTTATGTGACAATTTACGTTTTAAAAAAATAAGATAATAATAGGTTATTTACACAAAAAATTACCTTTTGCTGAGTGTGCAAATTGCAATTTTGACGGCGATGACCGAAGTCTACGAAGCGAGGGCCCGCACTAACAAAATAGCGACGCTAGAGACTCCCCACCGCGTTTGTGTTTCTGAGTTTAAAGGAACTAGGTGTGAGTAGAAGAAATTTGTCATCACTTGGCAGTAATTATGACTTTTTTGTAGTTGACCTTCAAAGGAGCATTGCCTTCCGTGGTTCACCCACCTTACTTACATGCGTACCAGATGTTTTTTTCCATGAATACCAAACACCTGGATTTATCATTTTTAGTAATAGAGTTATAAACAGGGAAAGCAAATATGAATAGAGAGATAAAATGTAGAAATGAATGCTATCGAGTAACTTTATAGACGTTAAAAACTATTTACCTTCTGAAGAGTTTTCCCAGGATTGACATTTTTTGCCTTCTTTTTTCTCCCGATGTAGTTTCCATTGTTCTTCTAAATTAAATAATCTTTGGTCGTGGATTCCGGAATAAATTTTAAACCAATGTAAATCGAAGTCAAAATCTTCGTCCAAAAGGTTTACCGGAATAGTTGGTTTATTGGTAACTTGGCTAAGTAAATTGGTTTTCTTGCCGAAAATGGTTTTGGGGAATGACAATCTTATGATGATCAGGAATGGTGATGAATTTCGTAGTTTCAGGAGAGAAATTCCTAAAGGAAACAGAGAAAGTTAATTTAAATAACTAGAAATAAAATGCTTTTGAATATATCCATCTATGTAAAGATGCGTTAACTTGCTAAAAAGAATACTTGTATAAAAACAATGAATAAATGAGCTAAACTATTTTCTAGATAGACGTGAGAATCCTGTTATCAATCACTGAGTGTCATCCCAAACATATATATCCTGGTTACCAACCAGAGAGTGAACGCACCTCAATGAATGTAATTGTTGACAAAAAAAAAAATGGTTTTTTGAGAAAGTTTTTTCATGAGTGAATAGGCAACAATAACCTTTCTTTTCACAATTAAAAATACAAAATAATATTAACGAAAAAAAAAATATTAAAATAAAACAGAAATTTGAGACTTAAAAAAAAATTAAGAAACTTGAAAACAGGGAGAACAAACAATAAAGGGCAATCATTATGCAATATTTTCGAGCCTCAAAATTCAAAAATTGCGTCACTTTGAAGTTTTCATGTGCTCCCAAACTCTTGAGAAGGACGCGAGAACTTCCCATAACTCGAACAACAAATAATTAAAATGTTTTTGTCAGGAGAAGTGTGTAATCAGTAGATGCATAAAACCAAAGAGGTCTACGAAACTAAGAGAAACTATGAGGAAACCTCCATAAAACTAAGGTTTAAATATAATTTCACGTGTTCAATGACAATAAAATGTTGCATTTGCTTTGTTATTAAGACATGTTCATTGACTGGATTACTGCTAAATTTTTACGTAACCCCCGTTCCCTCTCGAAAGAGAAAAACAAACTGAAGCTGAACAATAAAATTTTTCCTTGCTATTTACAAGTAGAAGATGTAAAAAATAATGTGTTTACTGTACACGTTACCACTGTTATAGTCCCCACTAGTTTCAGTTACCACTAGTTTTGAATGTTATAATGAATTTCTGAAAATTAAAACGTGCTTCAACGTTCACTTTCCTGTCAGACTAACTTTCTCAGTCCAAACATTTCTAAAATCTTTTTATTTAAGTGCTATTTATTATCGAGATATTTTAGACCACAGATATTCTACACCTATGTAGCGCATGCAAAGTTTGAACTGTACAGTTTCCAAAATAGTCCATTAAAATACAGAAATGAGGAATGACTTTGAAATATACAGTTACTATCCAACTGCGATGACTCAGTCATAACTCCGACCTACCACTATCATGCACTCTAGTACACTCATCGAATCTTTGAGAGTCCTCAGAATCCTCTTTGCACACTCTGCGACGTTTTGAGCACTCAGAATGGACTTTCTACAGTCTTTTTCTTTAACTAATTTTTATCGAGTCTGGAATCTAAATACCAACTGGCACTACCTTGAGGATCACAGTTCAGGACAAAATTCTGGATTTTGCTCGATTCACGTTAGATATGAACCCAAGTACAGCGGATTGACTGCTTAGGCGACTAGTTAGTTCGAACGCGATGGGGCTCAATCGTTGCTAGTTCAGCTTTAGATGAGCAATAGTTTTACCTTTGAAACTAAACTGTTTTAGATTTTTCTTGCTAAAGCAATGCAGTATTACCCATTTGAATGCAATCACATTAACGAATGAATTCCCCCGTTACTACATTGTAGTAAAAGTAGACGCAAAAGATGTTAGGAAAGCAGATATTGTGCCAAAGCTTCGAATTCGGAAGAAAACGCTAGTGCAGTTTTTGAGCCAAACAAGAAAATCTAGCTCATCCTTGCAGCCGAACTAGAGTCTATCCACTTAAATAATTTAACTTGGAGCATATTTAGTACGAATTGACCTAAATCCAGAAATTTATCCAGATTCGTAACTCTCTAGTTATGGCCGTTTGAATAAGACTGGGTTCCAGGACTCTAAAATTGCAAGGAACTCTAAAATTGGGGAAGGGGGTTTATTCTGTGTTGTGAATGTATTCGGTTGGTTCATACTGCAATGCAATTGCAAGGAAAGGGTAAACAGAATTAAATTTCGAAAGAAAAACCGATGCTGGACTCAACTAGCAACATTGGATCCCCATTATGGCAAAACTCGGGCCTAAGCTGTCAAAACATTTTACCTGGGTTGATATCTAGTGCGAACTGAACTAAATGCAGAATTTCGTCACGATCTGTGACCCTCAAATTCGTGCCGTTTGGTAGTGAGGTTATAGCAGAAATAAATGTATCTTTTTACAAACAAAATTAACAAAGTCATCCGTTGTGTTTTGTGTTTTGGTTTTTCGAGTAAGTAAGGACTGAATTTCTTAATGTCATTTAGGAAAATTTAAATTAACTTTAGTTCTTGCTGAAAATGAGCTAAAATACATTGATAATGAAAAAATCTATTTAAAATTTATTACCCAGAGTTTTTTGGCATGTCGTGAGATGGTTGTGAAGAATCCATTTTTATTCAAAGTATCTGAAATAAAGTAAAAATAGTAAAAGTTAAAATAATGATACTGCTAGGATATATGATTATAAACATACAATATGAAAACAATAACAGTACATTTTGTTTGCAAGGGAAGGTGGTCTGAAGCGGTTCTAAAGTATGATTTCCTACCTCAATTGTATCGGAGCACTTAAACTAGTGTTCCCAATGAAAAATAAGCAATCATTGTATTCAAATGTTCGCATCTTGCCTTCTGAGCAGAAATGCTTTAAAAAAATCTATTTATCAGCATCTTTTATAAACTAAGCATTATCTTTTCAACGCACCAAGACTCTATTTTCATTTTCACCATCCCATAACTCACGAATTAAAAACCACAGTGAAAATGAAATACAGTTTTCGTAGAATATTTAGGTACATCATCCAGCTACTTATTTTCATAGTCACCGTTCTAACTGGGACATTTTTCGTAGCCTGGTACTAACTTGCCCAACCCTTCCTCACAGATGACAGCCACCTGGTCTAACAGCGAGATATCTAAGCTGGTCTTCTTGGGAAAAAAAAAAAAAACAAGAAAAAAAATCAAAGGAAGGAATTTGGCTTTTTTACTCTTACTCATGAAAGTTTTCTCGTTCACAAAAGCAAATATAACTATTTTTTATGATTAGGACCAGTGTAGAGTAACGGCACCAGTTGCAAACATGCTGAAGACATCGCTCTCAGGTTAACTCAATTTTCTGAGCCTTTTAGTATATTTAGACTTCTTAAACTATTTTCCTCTCATGCAACTACATCTCATCTATCGTTTGGTTGCTTCTGGTCTGACTGAGCAGTGATAGTTAGACACAAACATCCTTAAACCTCTGCTCAATCTTTCTTCAAAGTTTGGACACCATTTTGGATTCGTTGCTCTTACTCATTAAAATGTTCTCGCACACAAAAGCAAATCTAATATCTTTTTATGCTTAGAAAATAATTAGAAACCCGGTACATTTAAATTATATGAACGTCAAGTGGAACATTTTTAATTTTATTTAATGTTGTTGTTTTTTTAATTTATGTATCGCTATCGAAAACCAAATGCTTCGCATTTTACGTTATTCAATAACTTCAATTTCATGGTTGTCATACGCTTGTAGATATCACCAACTGCTTTAAATTTTTGTTGTTGTTGTTGTTGTTGTTGTTGTTGCCAAGGGGCAGAAAGTAAATAAGTCGCAAAGACAAGTGATTTACGTTTAAGTGGTGTACCTGGAAAAATATCTAGAACAATAATAAAATCATACGCCTTATAAATATGGGGTTCTTCTTTGGATTAATAGGAAATCTACTGTTAGTTGTTCAGTTTGTACGTTACGAAGACATACTGCCACCACCACCTCATACTTTAGCACCAAAAATATCGCTACATTTGGCAAAACCTTTACTGTTCCGCGAAAAATACACTTTATTCTGTTATTTTAAAAAAAAAGCAAATATATTGCCATAGGAAATCTGAAGATAAGCATTAACTTACTTTTCACAGGAATATTTCGTAAATTCTCTTCAGAAAACTGAAATTTGCTGAGAGCGGAAGCAGAATCCAACCTATACGGTATCAAATCGGCTTCGAAGTGAAATTTTCGGGTTTCATTCGCTCTGTTGCAGATTATGTCATTGTTGCAACAAAGACAATTCATCTGTTGCATCATAACTTTTTCCTCAGTTGGTAACAATATGCAAAGTTTGCATTGTTGGGGGACAGTCAAATGAAAGCAATAAGCAATCGTGATTGCTCAAAAAAAAAAGAAACATTGGGAATTAAAACTGATGATAGCCATATAATACACGGTTAAATGAATCAGCATATAGCTTTCTTCTGCACAGTTAGTCTATACACTGCACTGAACATCAAACTCAGCCATGTATTTTCGTGTATAGCGCACACCCATAACTGTTTAACATTCTTTTTTTTTTTCAAAGAAAACATATATTCAAGTGAAATGGAGCTTTGTACGTCCTTCTTTCATAAGATCATTAAAATATGATAAAAACGATCCGTGAAAAAAAAAACAATAACAATAAATTACTTTTTTGCGCAAGTGCAGTGTCAAGTTAAAGTGCTTTAAATGTTCATATTCCATCAAATTTTCAGAATTGTTACTTTAAAATTTGAATATAACGCTTCTCTTGCTAACTATCAAGTGTTTTGAAAATTTGGTATGCCAGAAAGAAAAACTGCTTGTTATGAGTCAAAAAAAAAAAAAAAAAAAAACAACCGAAAAAACAGAATTGAAATTTTTTTGTAAGGAATACTTACATCTTCATAAATTTAGGCGATACTTTCAGGAAATCAACAAAATTTTTATGCATAGTCAGAAAAAAAAATCTGATTTCAGCACCTTATTCTATGATGTTAACGATGAAAGCATCATTAAAAAACGTTTTTTTTCTTTCTTCAATTTGTTACTAGTTCCATTAATGCATGGGTGATATAACTTTTATTGGAAAGTGATAGCATACATTTTTTGTGCCAAAAGTTACAGAACATTTGGTCTCTTAATTCTGGAGGAATTTCTCGAAAAATGAGAATTTTTACAATTGTATTGGTTTTAATGAGCGGTAGTGTAATTTAAGTCAAAGTAACAGTATTTGTATAGCGACGAAATGCGCTAAAAAACTAACATAGTTTTTAATATTGTTTCTCTTTTTACACTATTACATTTCATTTTAAATAATACTACAAACAATTATTTTTCTCTGCCATGATACATTCAAACTAACCATTATTAGTGCAGGTAAATTATGACGGGACGTAAAAAAAACACAACAAACATTAAAAACATATGTATGTGCGTATGTATGTCGCATAACTCAAGAACGGTAAGTCCTAGAAAGTTGAAATTTCGTACGACTTTAGACTCCTAGTTGAGTCTAGTTGTGCACCTCCCCTTTTGGTTACATTCGGGTGTTTTTAAAGGGGTCTTTTGCTCCTTTTTTGGGGGGAAATCATTGTTAGTTTCGATGTAAACTCAAGTGGTGTTATAATATGGCGAACACTTGGCTATATATCGCAAGTCTTTTGGTCGCCAAGTTTTGTCTCACTTGGCGACAAACTTTTTTTTTTTTTTTTTTTTTTTTTTTATCTGTTTTAATTTGGCCACTGTTGGTGATATAGAGAGTAAACTATTGAATCACATTAAAATTTCCAGTAATGGGGAAAACACATTGAATTGGAGTAAAAGAAAGTCATGTGATGCACACATCAGCTCGTTTTTTTCTTCATTTAAATAAAACAGTATTTTGCTTTTCACGGTTAATTGTTTTTCATCTTTTATTTTAGTATTACATTATTGTTACGTCTTTTGGAAATTTAAGTTAATTAATGTTTTTTGGCAACAGTAAATTAAGAAAAACTTCTAGTGATGTGATCTAACAGAAAGAAAGAGCTTTGCAGAAGATTCTTTTTCGATGGAAAGTTATTACTTTAGATTATATTTAATTAATTATTTATATTTGTCTCCTGCTGTATTTTTTTTTTTTTTCAATTTTGGCAACGGGAAAAAAATAAAATCTGAGGCACTTTATTTTCACTTTCACCCGGATAAAAGAGCTACAAACAATTATTTTGGTAAAATGTATCTATTTGCGATGAGTTTTTCCTTTCTAATTTATTTTTCCTTTTTCTTTAACCATTAAAGTTTTTTTTCATGAAAAAAAATAACTGCACTGCTTAAAAGGTTCTACTAATTTGTTTGTTCGTTCATTTAGTTATAAGTATCTTTTTAATCAAAGGAGAGAAGAATATGTTTTACAGAAAGGAGCTTAAAATTAAAAATGTATGCTTGATATAATGTACAGTCTTAGATAATTAAGAGAATATTGATCATATACTTGAAAGTCGATTGGTATACAAGAAAGTAGGATCGTTTAGTTCTGCACAGAATTTCTTGAATAATAATAAATATCACTGTTGATAGATTTTCTTCAGGCTCAAAAAGGGAAGTTTAAATAATAATTTATGTCAACATAAATGTTAAAGCTAGACATTTTCAAGGTGGTTTAGTACCAATTTACACTAGATTCACATTTTTTACAATGGGAAATTAAATATTTTGGGGAAAGCACTCTCCTCCCCTCAATTCTAGCTTTGACTTCTATTCATAATCCTTGTGTTAACTTTAACTGAGACATTGCATTCTGAACAATACCTGATACAATATTGGTAATTAGATAATAATTCATAAAATGTCATGTAAAACATTACAATTTCATTCTCTTCGTGATTTTCAGTTCCATGGCATTATTTTAGATAAATCGTTTTTTCACTTAACTAAACTACGATGTAATAGAAAACTATTTAATAAAACACACTCTGTTGCATTTCAATTAAGAACAATTTCTGAAGTAAAATCAATCTACTATTTGCAGTGAAACTCCCTTCGATGAAGAATGCTTCAATTACCCAGAGGCTTTAAAGCAGCGAGCAAGCTGAAATTTAATCTTTTTAATGTATCCTAAATACTAGTTATTAGATCATGTGCACATTACTCAGAAAATAACTCTCATCAGTATTCTTTATTTGTTAGTTACGGACACGTAACAGCGACGAAAATTCAGAAATTTCATGACCATGTCTTTTTGTTCATTGAGCAATCCCAAGAGATTAAAAAGGCTTTCGTGAAATATTCATTTAACACACGCTAGAAGGATATTAATGGTAATGAAGTGGGATTTATAACACTTTTTATTTTTGTAATTGCTTGTGTAGTGTGTAGTAATTTGTTTTCGATTTCAGGATGATATAGAATTTTGGTAATGTCTTTAAATTATGCAGTATATCAGACGCAAAATTGTGCTACATCAAAAAGTGTTTTTTCAACTTTAAAAATAATTCGGAAACTTTGCGATGGAGGGGTGGTGGTGAGTTTAAAAAAACTTGATTCCACTGTTATTCTAAAAGTTCTATTCCGCTGTCATTCTACAAAATGTGCCTTCAAAGGTGTGTGGAGGGGGGGGGGGGGGGCGTTTTCTTACGGACATTTTTGGGGACTTATGCCCTAATTCTAATTGTAGTTTTTAGAGAATGATGCCCGTAATCCGAATGGGATTTTTTAGAACTGTTACAATCGCTTATGTTAGTTTCCTTTTTGGGCAATCACGATTGCTTATTGCTTTCATTTGACAGTTTTTTTGGTTATACTTACAACTACACACAACTACCCAGACACTCATGCCAGCACACAGACATAAACACACATGCCTACACACACATACACATACCCCCCACACACAAATACACTTACCCCCTCCCACACACATAAACACACACGCCTACATACACACACTCCGTATTTGCGAAAAACATAATTTGAATTCAAGAGATCAAAATTTAATTTTTTTTTTTGAGACCAATGTTTAGATTGTACGATCTAGAGGATTTTTGAGGAGTGTTAACTTCATTTACGATTTTTTATGTTTTAAATTGGAATTTTGAAAGACTAACGTCCAAATTTTAATGCGGACTTTAAATATCTGTCATTATTCTAACGTGAAATTTTGCAATATGTTCTCTCTTTTTTTTTCTTTTATTTAAGCCTGATTGTTAAACATATGTTACTTAACGCAACTTTTATTTTTGAAGTAGACCATGGAAAGCAGGGGGACGCAGGGACGAAGCTAGTGTTAAATAAATCCCGTCAGCTGCATTCGTAATCACCAATCTCGCCGAGCCGCTACGTAATCCTCATCCAACCTGTAGAGGATTTGTATGGGGGTTAATCACAATGCATTTTTAGGAGCTTCTCTAACGTAAAATTTTTTCCAAGTGCAGTACTAATTCCTTTTGGGATTCTTATGTCGTGGGCGCATGTACATATAAAAGTTAGTTAGGGACCTTGCAATAGTTATGGGACTTCTAATTGGCCTGCAGAACAGACGCAAGGATTTCGGTCACGTGTTTTTCCCTACCCAACGCATGTGAACAAATTTCGTTCCTCAGATGTTCTAAATTTACGTTTGAATGTCTTTACTTCCCACATTCCACTCTTTGAAAAGTGTCTAGAAAATGCTGCTGTTAAGTTAAACAATAATTGGCGCATGCAAAATAAGCTATGAAGGAGATGGATGGTGTTTTTACGTGGTAGCCAATCAGCAGTTTCCAAATTTTTATATGGTACGTTTGCGGCATAGTAAATTCACAACTGAATCCCACCTCATTCAAAATTACCGAATTTAAACGCTGGGAACTATGCTATAAAATGGCGTACTTGTGAAAAATCCAAATGTTTTAAATACCTGAAAAACAAATTGACGTAGTTACTAAATATTTCGATGTTTTGATGGGTCGAAATTTTGCAACTTTATTGAGCTATTGTATATTTTAAATGATACAATGCTAATAAGATATTACTGGTGAACGTTTACCGTCGTTAAAATATCGTTGTAGATAAAGCTAATTTAGCAAGCCCGAATTTTGAACATGACTCGTCGTGGATTACTTCTTGTCAGCAGCTCTTGTCGGAATTTTAAATTTTTGAAGCAAACACAGGGCTAAATTTCTAATGATTTTAAAACACAGAACAACCACATTTACTTGACACCTTTGTACCTCGCATTTCCCCGCCCCAACTCCGAAAAAAAGAAAAAAAAAGATGAAAAATACTTCGTTCAAATGAAAAATAGCTTGTAACCTGTATCCCAGAAAGCGGTTTTACCTAGCAGCCATTGCGACCATATAAAGCTAGTAAACAAACTCGTTTTGCAATGTGCATTCTAGGTGAAAACCTCGCTTAAACTCCAGTCGATAGCAGGAGGAAGAAAAATCCTTATTTTTCCGGCAAATAACCGGAATGTGGTTAAAAGCAGTTTTTTTTCGAGGTAAAAAAGGTTCATGTAAACGCGGCTAATGCACGCAAAAGTTCGTTACTACCTTAATAATTTCTGATCGGTAAGAGCTTAAACTATAAATGCCATAAATGTCTAGGTGTAGTAAAAGTTTCCAAGCGCTGCGTAAGGACACCACTTACATCATTATTTGGTATCCCCCTTAACAATCTTCCAAATTACAATCCATTGCATACGGCAAATTCTCGCAGGCCTCGCTCTTTGCTAGCTTAGTTTCAAATTCGTTATCCCTTGTTGGGTTCACTTACCTCGTCTCGACATTAGTTACTGTACTGCACTCTGGCTGGGAGCATGCTCCTTTCTATTTCTATTTCACTATATTTATTTCCAAACAACATTTTAACACTGTCTTTATTTTATAGCCTAGAAATCCCCCCAAGGGAAAACAAAGGACAAAACTTAAAATACGTAGGAAGGGGGGGGGGGAAATCTTGAACTTATTTAAAAAAAAAAGAGAAAATTATTTAAAATTTACTTTGAAGAGCCCTTGGCTAACCATTACGTTACTACCGATAGAGGAAGTCACATCCCTCGTACATTCAAGCAACCATCTTCTGCGTCAAAATAAAGCCAAGTCCCCAACCGGGGAAATATGAACATAGCACAACAGAGGATAAGGGGCAGGGCCCCAGGTTCCTCAAGCAACGGACTTATATTTCCGTGGCATTATTTGGTGGCAAACTATGGAGTTACTGTTATTATGTCTCAAATAGTAAGATACGGGAAAAATGAATTAAAAAATTGCTCAACATCATCGATAAGGCTTATTTCCGGCAAGTGCGGTTTGTTTTATCGTTCTCCAACAAAATTGCATCCTCAGCCTATTATTTTTAACATTTCTTCACGAAAAAATAAATATTTATTATATAGATCAATTATACTGAACAACTTTGTAATTCATTTTTTCTAGTTCCTCTTATTATTCTGTAGCTAATAGCGCTAACTCTGAAGTTAAGTACCAGATGGCGCTGTAAACTATGACGATACTCCTGCTGTTCAGAAATTATTAAGGTGGTAACAAAATGTAAAGGTCATTCTATATAGTTCAAAGTTATTTGCTTATTTTTGTAGAAATATATCAATGAAATTAAAAAATACTTATGGGGCTCGTATCTAACAACCATCACGACAGCAGCTCAAAACCTGTTTACCAGAGGAGAGAAAAAAAAACATTATTTTTTCTAGCCAACGCAAAGAAATATAAATCCTACTTTTGGGAAGCGGGAAAAGAAAGATTCATTGCATACGTCTCAAAAAAAATCCGTAAAATCAAGCACTAGCGATTTGTTAACTAGATTGAATCTCCCTGATCACTTTAACTATTCAATATCTAATCTTCTCAATTTATAATTCAATATTAAAATATTCCCATCATTTCACATAGGTCGACTTTAAAGAAGCCAAAACGACCTTTCAAAACCGAGCCAATGTTTGTAAAGAAATGAAATCCCGCAATTCCCTTTTGGCTTTCGATTGGAAAATGGTCTGTTGGACGAAACTTATTTGCAATGAAAGAAGCAGAAATGATTGACAACGGTTCTAAAGGGAATTTTATGAAATAGAAACCAATGAAATTTCTATTTTGTGATTTTTGGTTTTTATTTCCGATGGAAATATGTTTGATACGAATGGAAGGGAAGACTAAATTCTGATAAATGCACTTGTTTGGCTTTTAAATTACCTCCATAACAAACATTCAAATAATATCATGAGTCTCAAATAATAACTTTATTTTTATCAATGTGAAACCATTTCATGAGTAGTTTGAAATATTTGTTTTAGTTTAACTTTTCCTGTCCTGTTGTCTTTTAGAAATACGTTCAATTTATTCATAGAATTCAGTGAATATACGAATAGTTTAAAATTTGGAAATAGATTTAGTTCTCCTAACGATAAACACAAAAACAAAGAACAGAAGTAAAATACGTAAAAGTAAAAACTGCAAAAATGTAAACAGCATTGCTTATTTTTTGCAGTTTGTTCTTCAATAATAATCATTTCATCATTTGCTTATTTTTGTATATTTAATTTAAATGAGAATTACTGAAGATCTTTTTAAAAATCGCACTCTTTAAAAATGTTAACCAACTTTTTCTTTAAAAGTGGTTTCCAAAAGTAAATGATGATTTTTAAAAATATAGTTTATCAAAACATAATCTTAACAATGAAAAATAAAAGAGTTTCTGTGAAAAAAAAAAGTATTTCTAGGTAACCAAAGGAGCACACAAAGATAGGTCTTGTATTATAAATCGGAATTTTTTTTTCTCTGTATCATAGTGTAAGAAATCTAACCTGAATATGACATGCTATTCTAATAAATTGGAGCTATGTATCCAAAAATCCTTAGTTTTGCGTTAATCATGGAATTCATGGATTCAAAGCATTGCATTATTGAATCTCAATTGGTAGTTAATTTCAACTTGGGTGTTACGAGTTTGTTAGCTCATTTTTGAAATGAAATAAAACGTTAACGGAACTACCAGTCCCTTTATTCAGTTGTTTCACGAGATTCGTTTTCATCAAGCTCGTGAAACGATCACGTTGTCACAATCTCCCCATTTGCTTGCCAATGTGTCCCATATCTGCGGCTTCAAGTTTAACTATTTTTCACCGTAGATGTGTCGTCTCTTTTAAATTCCATTACTCGATGTTCTTTACGAACTCGTTTAAAGCTAATTACCGTAGTTCCCCTTGTTTCTTCGTCAAAATACTTTCGAAGTTCGTTCATGTAGAACAGCGATTTCCAACCGGTCCAGAGGTTTTCAAGGGGTTCGCAAAAAAGAATATTGTAATGACGGAGTTTTATCATGCCTGTTTCTGATCAAGTTTCATGTTTAAGCGGTTTCAAGCAAATTTTGCTCCACTTTTATAAATTTGGCTCTCGTGCATTCGATACTCTTAGTATGAAAATATTTGCATACCTCCTGACATATTTTACATTTAAATAATTTAGTCTGCCATTGCAAAGTGTACATTTTAACGCTTCTATTGAAAATGATAGCCCTGAAGCCATGCTGAAAAAGCTCTATACTTATGAATACAATGTCCGCAGATGAAAGAATGTTAAAGCGTTCATTTCCTCAGAAGAGTTTTATCGGAAAGATTAATTAAAGTTGACGAAAATATTACATGGAGCATATGCGAGTGTAAAGTAATTTGATGTTTAGTTTCTTTATGATTTCAGTCCGGTGAAGAGCTATCCCTCTACTCTTGTCTTGAGTCAAAAACGAAAAAAGAAAAAAAAAAAGAAAAAAAAACGGAATTTAACCATGCGACAAAATTTGCGCTTATATGTAAATAAGGAATTAATGCAATTTGTGCAGAAAACTACTCTTGTAGTAAGTGAGCTGAAAAATAGTTGTCTTGATAAAAATTACCTTTCGCGTAGAAATTAGAGTAAATGTGTATATTGAAAATAGACGCTTCTAGTATTTTCAATATACGCATTTTACTCCGCACTTATAGCATAATTACAAGAAAATTCTTCAAAAATCAAACGATTAATGTGCGCAGTGTATCTTTATCAAACAGGTAGGCACATAGTCCTTTTCAAGAAGATTTAAACCTAGAGATATTTCTCATTTTACTGTAAGAAAAAAGTTCATTTAGTTAATCTGAGACAGTTCCCTGAAAAATAGTTTAAAGCCCATTCTTTTATTGACTTCTGATTTAGTGATAACAGTGAGGAATGTTCCCTTGTGCCAGAAAAATTTCGGCCAATCTTTTTGAACCTTTTTGTTCCACAAATATCCCATTTTCAAAAAATTTTCAAAATTGACTAAAGATTAACACAGAATAATCAATTTTTTTTTTTGTCATTTTTTTTAAAATTTATTTTTAGCGATCATTTTAAGTTCGTAGCAATATTTGTAATTCTATATTTTGCAATTATGTTTTCGTTCTACTTATAAACTATGTAATAGCAATAAACTTAAAAAGATCTCCCAAATTTTACTATGTGTGTGTGCGCGCGCGCGTTTTTTTTTTTTTTCTTTTTGCTTGTTACTTATTACCTAGTACCCAAGGGTTTCGCCGACTTCTCTCGCAGTTTGGGAGGTGTTCGCAAGAGGAAAAAGGTTAGGAACCCCTGATGTAGAAGTTAATTACTAATATCTACTCAAAAACGACCCTGTGGTAAAGATTTCTCTAACAAGAAAACCTTAAACTCTTCCCCTTTGAAAAGAAGTCTTTAATCCTAAGTTCACAAACTCTCAGCCTGAAAAAGTTGTGATATCTAGTTTGCCCACCAAGTATCTGCCAAACTATTATCCTCCCTGTTTTCCTCTTTCATTACTCCTACTTTCGCTGGAACCTCCTCCCACCACCAACTCCTCATTAGTAAAACTATATTCTTTAAACTGTTTTCAATCCTTTTTTGGCCGGAAGTTTTGTAAAGTGATGTGGCTGCTTCGTGAGCAAAATTCTTCTGTCAGCAAACATTATCAGAAGGGTTTGTTTTTTTATAATCACTTTGATTTATCACAGAATTCGCGTATGTGTGCCTAGCCTTAATGTTTTTCATTATATTTGAATTCTTGTTCAGCTAAAATGCCTGAAGCTGAACCATTGACAAACACATGACGCTTATGGTTTTTTTTTTCTTTTTTTTTTCTCTCAGAGGAGACCATTTTTTAAAAAAAATATCTTTCATAAAGAAAAAAAAATGTTTTCAAACTTCCTTCAGAAAATCCCAAACAAGTTCTTTAAAAATTTCGCCATTTCAACAAGATGCAGACTACTGTGTTTCAAAAAATCACAAATAGTCTTAAATAAGAAGGTACTTTTGCTATTAGATCTTGATATCAGACTATAGTTAAGCGGCTTACACATTCCTCGTTAAAAAACCTCGACAAACTTCAATGGCATTTCTATTCAATGAGGGCAGTGATTTCCTTTTTTTTTTCTTGCTAAAAACCAATACCACTCGAGAGATAGTGTAATAGGATCCTCAGCGGCTGAGTGTGGTCTAAGCGATTGCTTTAAACACATGAGGCGGTGGGTTCGACTCCCACCCTCTCTCAGGATGTATTTCCCCTCTTTGTGATGTAAATTCTTTCATGTGCAGTTTATATATTTATTTACTGTAATAAAAATATATCATGCGTAAGGGAGGCAAGAAACTCATTTTGTAGTCCTCATCAAAAAAAAAAAATAAAATAAAATAAAATAAATAAATAAATAATAATAATAATAATAATAATAATAATAAATAAAAAATAAATAAATAAATAAACTTGTGCAATAAGCACCAAGAGAAGAAGATAGTGTAATGTTTCTGTTGTGCATTATTCACAACTCCAATAAACTATAGGGAGCGCTGCAGCCAATGTCTAATGGTGGATGAAAAGGTAAAACAAACAAATCCCGTAGCTTATAACTTGCTTTGAAGCTTAGAGAATGACAGTAATTTTTTATCGTGTTTGTAGGAAGCATTCTTTTCTATTGTTCTGAAATTACATTATGCTACAAACTGAATGAAGCCTGGCATTTACCTTAAAGAAAACATGTGAACTGGAATGTTTTACCTTTTTCGGTAGTATTTTTAACTAGTGGCAACCGCACGACTTTGCCCGTAGTAGAAAATTAAAAGGTCTTTTGGTTCGCTTGTTTATTTGCAAATAATATATGGTGAATTTCTCGCCAATTGGTTTGCCCATGTTACGGTTCCACCTTATTATAACTTAGTAATTTACTCGTCCATCTTATAATAATTTTTCTCGGAACATATTCTTAAAATTGGAACAGAAATAGAACAAAATCGAATTTTTGAAAAATCGTTTCGAAGTGCACACTCCCATGCTACTAACTAATTCTGTGCCAAATTTCATGAAAATCGGCAGAACGGTCAAGGCGCTATGCGCGTCACAGAGATCCAGACAGAGAGAATTTCAAGTTTAATATTAGTAAAGATCACCGCAAGGCGTATTCGAGCTCTAGATTTGCAAATTTGTTAAACTCGTTTTGCAAAAAAATACAAAAGCTTAGCCTTTATTACTTATAATTAATCTTAAAGTAATATTTCTTAATACTTTTTTTTAATTATGGCAACAATAAAACTCATTTCGCTATATAAACAGATTTTGTTTAGTTTAGTAAAAAGTTCTTTAGCATCAAAATTTTGAGAATCTTTAATCAATAACTAAAATTAAAGTTTAGATAGCAAAATATGAGCAATTTTCAAAATTATTAAATTCATCAGAATTGTGGATTCAATAGATTAAAAGAAATTTGAATTAAAAGGTAAAACTCATAATTTTATATTAATTCTTGGGGAGGATTTCGTTAATTGAGACCCTTGGTGATTTTATTCAATGGTTATTTTCAGTATTCTGACCAAATGTTAAACAGCCTTTTAATTGCTGCTGGATTAAACAGTTTTGAAGTGCCTAATTTAAAGGCCGTTTTCTAATTTCAGTTATCGAAATATCACTAATTTTTAAAATGCGTTATATAGTTACATATTTTTTATGTGATTGAGTGCATAATTGAAATATTGTAGTTTTGTTTGTTCATAAGCACTAAACTGCATGTAAATGAACAAAATTTCGATAGCTGCTGAGAAAGAGAGCAAAGCTGATAAAAATCCAACTTGAAAAATCCGGGTAGAAACATCACCCTCTTGTCTTATACAGGGGGTTCCGGTAGAAATAAGTTTTCTGGGAATTTATCACAACTTGGGACACTGGGCACGTTTTATAACAGCCCAAACAAAACCTTTATCTACCTCTGATGTGATGCCAGAATCAAATGCTTAGAAGTGATGCTCTGAATTTGAAAATTATTTTTTTCCCACAAAACAAACCATTAAACAAGTATAAAAGGTGCATTAAATCTAAAATTTATTCCACAAAGGTATTAAAATATCAAAACTGTCATCCGTATACAAGAAAACTAATTTTCCGTTAAAGGGTTGATCACTTGGTTTGATGACTTTCTTTATTTCTACCTTGGCGACAACTGAAAAACCGTTTGAAGTGATTGGCGGCATCTACAATTACGTGATAGCCCTAAAATTTAGGAATTAAAACTTTTGAGTGTAGCCAATAACGAAGTTTTTAGTTTGCAATATTGATAAATAATTAGGGATCGCTCAAAATAAACAATGCGCCAAGTCAAGTACCTTTAACGAAAAAATACCAAGAAACTGCAAAGGCGAATAATGGAAGCAGCTGCTTCAGCAACGGAATTTTTTTCCGTCAATATCTGGCATGTTCCACGTTATGATAATTAACTCATGTCGGTAAATGTGGGTAGCATAGGGGTACAATGGCGCATGGGGATTTGTTTATTTTTTGGCATGACGAAAACAAAACACACGCTCACGCTACCACCGTTTGCTACTCATTGTACATTCTATTGGGATCTCCATTGCTTTAATTACATGATTTATATTTTTGATGGACTTTTTTTCCATTTAATGATTGGGATTACTTAAATAATTAGCAGTTAGGCAATTTTTAAGTTATCATTCCTTGAGAGATTAGATGGTGCTGATGGTAGCAAAGTTTAGTGGGGTATTATTGGACACTAGTGGTACCTGCACGGCTTTGCTCGTGGTAGAAAATTTAAAAGTCTTTTGGTTATCTTGTATATTTACTAACAATGTATGGTAAATTTCTCACCAATAGGATTTCCCATGTTACGGCTCCACGTTGTGATAACTTGGCAATTTACTCGTCTATCTTATGATAATTTTGCTCGGGAAAATGTTCTTAAAATTGGAATAGAAAAAGAACAAAAACGAATTTTCGTAGAATCACTTCGAGGTGCACACTCTTATGCTACAAACTAACTTTGTGAAAAATTTCATGAAAATCGGAAGAAGAGTCTAGGCACTATGCGCGTCACAGAGAACCAGACATCCAGACAAAGAGACTTTCAGCTTTATTATTATTAACTAGTGGTACCTGCACGGCATTGCCCGTAATAGAAAAATTAAAAGGTCTTTTGGTTCGCCTGTATATTTACAAATAATGCATGGTGAATTTTCTCGCCAATTGGCTTGTACCCATGTTGCAGTTCCACGTCAGGATAATTTCGTATCGTGCCAATTGGCTTGTGCCCATGTTACGGTTCCACGTTATGATAATTTCGTAATTTAGTCGTCCATCTTATGATATTTTTGTTCTTAAAACTGGAATAGAAATGGAACAATATCGAATTTTCGAAAAATCGCTTCGAGTTGCACACCCCCATGCTACAAACTAACTTTGTGCCAAATTTCATGAAAATCGGCAGAACGGTCTAGGTGCTATGCGCGTCACAGAGATCCAGACATCCAGATGGCCTCCGGACAGAGATACTTTCAGCTTTACTATTAGTAAAGATTCTAAATTTGTCAGTTAATGGAGCATTTTTATCTTAATTAGTTAAAAAGTAAGCTTAAAAGTCGAAAAATAATGGATGATATCCGCAAATAAGATGTTTACATATAACTTTGGCTAACCTTGGCGGGAAATACTATGGTTGTTACACAGTTGTAGAATGCCGTTAAATAGGAAACCTTTATTTTCCAACTCCAAATATTCCTTTTCATAGCCATGCACACCTATTCTAACTTCTAGAAACTATTTCCACAGTTGGTAATTTGCTGTGGATGAAAAGTTTTGGCGTTAATACAATTTCAAAGTTGCAATAAAAACACTACCATTTTTGTTACTTTATAATAACTCGATTATTAGTTAATTCCGTACTTTTTAAGTATGTAAACGAAAAATGTTCTTTGCGCAGGCATTGCTGTTAAAAAATCAACGCATTCAAACTCCAAATTTTTCATATTAGTACTTTTTTAGAATATACAGGGTTTTTTTAAAGTTTCAAATAGATTTTTTCCTGAGCAGGGGGTGTGCGCGCTTTTCCGTTCAATCGGCAGGGTAAGGTAGCGGGTATGTCAGCTAAAGCCCTGGTTTCCTAGAAGCGAAACCACCGAGCTTTGGCGTCGCTACTCGGCGTGACGCTGAAATCAAAGTCAAGTGATTCCGGTGTGGCCTCTCACAACGCCGATTTAGTTCGGGCGCGCATGCGCAGAAGAATCAAGTTTTCCTCTCGGCGAGAAGCGACGCCGAAGGTCGGCGATTCGCTCCTAGGAAACCAATGCTTAACGGAGCGCATCGACGTCCGTTGTCAACGAGATGTTGCGCTGCACAGTGTGGCAGCCAATGAACAAAAGAGAAAAAAGAGGCTTTTTCCCAACTTGTTTTATTTTATCACTAGTGGTACCCGCAAGTCTTTGCGCGTAGTTGAAAATTAAAAGGTCATTCAGTTCGTCTGTATGTATACAAATAATGTATGACGAATTTCTCGCCAATTGGCTATGTTTATTCGCTCTCCCATTCCACGTCATGATAATTTCGTAATTTACTCGTCCATCTCATGATAATTTTGCTCCGGTAAAAGTTCTTAAAATTGAAATAGAAAACGAACAAAATCAAATTTTCGAAAAATCGCTTCATGGTGCACATTCCCTTGCTACAAACTAACTTTGTACCAAATTTCATGAAAATCGGCCGAACGGTCTAGGCCCTATGCACTTCACAGAGATCCAGACATCCTCCAGACAGAGAGATTTTCAGCTTTATTATTAGTAAAAACAAGAACCAGTTTTTCCTAAGAACTCGGCAGAAATGGCGTGTTTGGACATACATCATTTTTGATTTTGGCTCAAATCTAATGGTGGATTATTTGAAAGATTTTAGAAGACACGTATTTTTTTCTTTTCCTCCAAAAACATTTTTGGGGACCAGTAAAAATTCGTAAAGTAGAGCCCGACGTAGAAGTTTTTCCTTATCAGCGTTCTTTTTTTTTTTTTTTGATTGCGATTATTTCTGTACATTAAGCATCAGCAGAAAAAAATCTTGTGTTGACAATGTGACATTTATAGACCGGGATCTGAAGGGGGTTGAGCATACATGGAAAAGCTGACGCAATATTATTTCTGATTATTGTTACAGGCACGATGGTGATTATGAAACCACATGTCGTCGCCTCCCTGGGTGGTCGACAACCCCGGGGTAGGGGGGAAAGCAGTGGGGGAGCCGTTTTCTAAAACACTCATAACTCGCGAACTATTTGAGATAAAACATTGAAAAAAGTGGCAATCGACGCAACAAAACAAGGGCTTTATAAAAGCTAAATATGACTATGGACCTATCTTTGTTGGTTTCTGAGTAAAATTCCATTTTTCGCAAACAAGCAAAATTTTTGAATAAAATGCGCAAAACAAACTTTTTTTGACCAAAATAAATTCCAAATCAAAATTTTTTGATTTTTTTTTCAAATAAAGTATAAAATATCATTATTCAGATTGTTAAAATCATTTAAGTACTGTTAACGCGTTGAAAAACAAAATGACAGTAGCAAGCTCGAACACGATTTGCATTATAGTTCAGGATCTGAAGGGGTATTTTGAGCATGCATGGAAGACCTGATGCAAACTTAGTTCTGATTAATGTCACATGCACTATAGTGATTATGAAACCACATGTCTTCGCCCCCTGGATGATCAACAACCCCGGGGGAGGGGGGAAAGAAGTGGGGGAAGCCGTTTGCTAAAACACTCATAACTCGCGAACTATTTGAAATAAAAAACTGAAAAAAGTGGCAATCGACGCAACAAAGCAGGGGCTTTATAAAAGCTTAATATGACTATGATCATATCTTTGTTAATTTCTGAGTAAAATTCTATTTTTCGCAAACAAGCAAAAAATTTGAATAAAATCGCATTTTTTTTTTTTCAAATTATCAAAATTATTTAACTGTTTAAGGAACCAATAAAATCTGAAATATCATTATCCAGTTAGTTTAAAATTACTTAAATATTATCAAAGCGTTGAAAAGTGAAATAAAAGCAAGCTCAAAAAACATTTGAGGTAATTCACAAAAGGAAAAAAAAAAAAAAAACAAGTTTGCGGGATGTACCTTGAAGACTCGACGTAAACCAAAGTAAATTTTGTGGATCTCCTGTTTTGGAGGTTTTATTTCGTAATATTATCAAAACAATGTCCCAGTTAAGTAATTATTTAACCTTTACCGCATTATAACTGCTTAGTATGGGTCACAATGGCACTTTTTTAAAAATTAAACCATTCAAGTTTGCAAGTACGAAGTAATTACGGAAAGGATAAATGATCAGGATAACCCTTTTGCAGATTTTACATCTGAGTTATGAAACATAGTGAGCGAGGCTATTGCCACATAAGCAGCATCAAAATTTCAGTGGAACGTTAAAGAAAATGTGAATAGTCTCTTATCCAGAGAAGTCCTGCAATGGCAATGTCTTCAATAGCAACTGCAAAACAGCAAAAGAAAACCAAAAAACATTTAACCTGGGAAACGTTAGCTCAAAAGTGATGTTAGTACATCTAAATCATTCCCATACAATAAGCCCAATGCTAGGTTAGGTTCATCAGAATGGTTCACTGAAGCAAAGCAAGAGGTCCGATTTCGTGAATGTAATTGAAAATGATACTTCTTGCAGAAAAACTCTAGAAGAAGCACACTATTTTAAGAACAAAGTTCAAGTTATCGATGGAATGACTCTGGTCCATAATGTCCCAAACACTACTTTCAAATGCAGCAAAGATTTTGCAGGTCTCCAAATAAAATATAATAAAATTTTCTCTCCAATAGTCAAACTAAACGAGTGGACCTGAAACACGATCGGTACATCTCACTGTCGTTTTCATAACTTGAAAACTCAGAAGTTCCGAAAAATACATTACACACACACACACACACACAATAATTTCTTGTCATTTCCATCAGAAATAAATATAATATCAGCTCTTTACCATGCTCCTGAAATTCTTCCCAACACGTGCTAAGAAGTATTGCTCAACTCTACTATTGAATCAATTCCCATGTACCTTAGCAGTGCCTTTAGATGTAACCAAGTTTGGGTTTTACTTGAATGAAAATAAAACAATAAAGCCCCACACCTTATGATGCAGCCAATGTTACCAGAGAGTTTAATTCCACCCTGCGCAGGCAAGAACTGTAAATAATCTTGTAATTTTTTAATTAATAATTCATTTTGCTGTAAATACTGTGCTTTTAAGGCTAAAGCAAAAACCCATAAGCTACAAAATACTCGGAAGAATGATTCAATTGAACAATTACAAGTCAACAAAAAAGAGTATGATCCAGCTTTCAGAATTTCTGATATATTAGTGCTTTATGTATGCATATTGATGTTCTACAATTATTTTTTAATACGCATTATTTTACTAATTTTATTTAATTAGTTTTTTTAGAACTCTAGTGTATAATTTTATATTTATATTCGTTTTCATAAAAGCTCAAGCTTCTCATTTTTTATATTTATTTAGTACACATTATTTCTTGTATCATTGTTCTTTGTTGAGTAAATTATAAAAAGCAATATCCGCAAAACAATACCCGCAATATTCTTTTTTGCAAATTGAAAACATAAATTAATAGAAATAAATTAAAATTATATTTGAATTAAAACTACTCTGGGCTTGGTTCCCTAGTTCCTCTCAAATTTAAGGCAGTATATAACAAAATTAAAGTCATAGTTGAATACTTTGCAATTAAAATAAGTTTGTAAACTGAAGAATGAATAGTTCGTCATAAGGATAATAAGGCTATTTTTTTCTCCTTAGCATACTGCCGTTTTATTCAATGCGCTAACTTAGGCAAGTGCTTGCATTTTCTATTTCGCTTTTTAGCGCTCACGTTGGTAATAATTAAGTAGTTTTAAACAAACTGAATAATGAAGTTTCACGTTTTATTGATTCCCTAAACGGTTAAATAATTTTAAAAAATAACTTATCTTTCAAAAAAAAGCTTTTCGCATTTTATTCAAAATTTTTGCATGGCTGCTAAGAAAGGAATTTTAACTAAAAACCAACTAAGATAGGACCATAAACATGCTTAGGTTTTTCAAGCCCTTGTTCTGTTGCATCTTTTGCCACTTTTTTCAGTGTTTTATTTCAAAAAGTTCGCGAGTTATGAGTGTTTTAGCAAACGGCTTCCCCCACTGCTTTCCCCCCTACCCCGGGGTTGTCGACCATCGAGGGGGGCGAAGACATGTGGTTTCATAATCACTATAGTGCCTGTGACATTAATCAGAAATAATTTTGAGTCAGGTCTTCCATGCATGCTCAAAATACCCCTTCAGATCCTGAACTATAATGCAAATCATGTTCGAGCTTGCTAATATCATTTTGTTTTTCAACGCGTTAGCAGTACTTAAATGATTTTAACAAACTGAATAACGATATTTTGGACTTTATTTGAAAAAAAAATCAAACAATTTTGATTTGGAATTTATTTTGGTCAAAAAAAGTTTGCTTTGCGCATTTTGTTCGAAAATTTTGCTTGTTTGCGAAAAATGGAATTTTACTCAGAAACCAACAAAGATAGGTCCATAATCATATTTAGCTTTTATAAAGCCCTTGTTTTGTTGCGTCGATTGCCACTTTTTTCAATGTTTTATCTCAAATAGTTCGCGAGTTATGAGTGTTTTAGAAAACGGCTCCCCCACTGCTTTCCCCCCCCGGGGTTGTCGACCACCCAGGGGGGCGACGACATGTGGTTTCATAATCCCCATCGTGCCTGTAACAATAATCAGAAATAATATTGCGTCAGCCTTTCCATGCATGCTCAACCCCCTTCAGATCCTGGACTATTAGTACCTAAATCAAAATATATCGCTATTTTTTTGGCTGACATTCAGTACAGCGTTTTAGGAGTCGTCAAACTTAGTCAAAAAAATGAAAAAGCGCAATGTTTGAGACCCTCTGGTTCCCTCAGGCTCAACCATGGTTTTTGTACGTAATTTGTGTAAGAATATACATAAATTACTCAATACCCTCATTACTTGCATGACTCTTTTTGTATCGAAAAATGCTAAAAAGTGCAGTTTCCATAAGCTTTTATCTCAGTGCACTGAGGGTCAGTGTAGAACTGGATGCCTATATTTCAAACTAGAGTATGTGTATTTTCGCAAACAAGTGACAGAACTATGGGCAAATTCGTTTCAGGAACACAATACGTATTTCAAAACAATAAAATGAACTGTTCAAATTTCAATTTAGTCAACTTATCGGGGTTTAAACTTTCCTCCAAGGACTTCCAGGTACTATTCAAAAAAAAAACTAGTATGATCAAAAACTTACCATAAAAAAGTTCTAAACTTGGAAATAGACTGATTATGCTTACTTGCATACTTTATAATATGATAACTAGAAGCAAAGTGAAAGAAAAAACATCAAAATATGATAGAAAATGTACTTTTTAGAGGACTGTATCTCAGTGCACTAAGAGTTAGTGCAGAACTTGCTGCCTACATTTCAAACTACAGTGTATTTCTTTTTACAAACAATTGACAAAACTATGGGCAATTGTTCTGCAGGCTCATAAATTGCACTTCAATGTGAGAAAACTACATAAGAGTTAACGACGCATCCAATTAGTTGTACTCAAGCTACAATGCTTTGTCTTGTATTTTTTTACTGTCCCACTAGTCAGTTAGGCATTTATACTCTTGTTTTATAATATCATAGTATTTCTTTTGTCATAAGTAATAAAATATGACTTAGTAATTGTTTGCTATCATGGTAGTTTAGAGCAGCGAAAATAATTTTTGTCACTATAATGTACAGCCTAAACGAATGTCAACAAACTATAATGTACAGTACAGACGAAAAAAAGCTATCTAAATTGTAATAATTAAAAATATACCTAAAACACCTTCCAAAAAGTGTTACAAATGTAACTTGCGTTTTTACCGCAATAATAACCTTTTTTTTTTTTTTTCACTTTGCTTCCAGTTATCGAATTATAAAGAATGCGAGTAAGCATAATCAGTCTATTTGCAAGTCTAACTCTTTTACGGTAAGTTTTTGATCATACACTAGTTTTTTAAATAGTTTGAAATGCAGGCAGTAAGTTCTATGCTGACCCTCAGTGCACTGAGATACAGGCTTCTAAAAAGGACACTTTTTATCATATTTTGATGTCAAAACTGCTATTTTTATCGCAGCAGTAAGCATTAATCATGCATTTAATGAGCCTATTTAATAATTTATATATATCACTACACAAATTGCTCGCAAAAAACTATGGTTGAACCTCAATGCAAGGAACCAGGATGCCTCAAACATGGCACATTTTCACTTTCTTCGGCACAGTTTAGCCACCCCTGCCAGGGTCCACTGAAGGTCAGCCATAAAAATTACGATATATTTCATTTGAGGCACTAAATATCATGTTGTAATCACAAAGATTACTTTTGCTGATGCTCAATGCACAGAGATAATTGAACATTAAAGAAATTGATTTGTGAAAACCCTAAGTTGGGGCCAACTTTCGAAATTTTTATGGGTAACAAAACATTTTTTTTTTAAGAAAAGAAAATAATATGTGTCTTCAAAAACATTCAAACAAACCACTGTAAAATTTTTAGCAAAATCAAAAATGGCATGCATTTGACCTGTCTGACTCTTATAAAAACTGGCTCTTAATCCTTTCATAGTAACCCTAGTGAAATGGAATTTGAGCTTTTAATCCGATATCATAAAAACAAAGGATATAAATCATGTTTGAGCAAGTGGCAGATCACATTTCTCTATCAGTGAAGCAAGTTTAATGTAGTAGGCTCTTCGTTTGTGTTGAGGACTCATTGGCAATTTTTATATTTTTTTTTTGACATTCCATTTAGTATGGAAGTCATTAAAGAATTTGAGTAAGATCTTTTTTGTCACATTATATATTATGTCGATTCTTTAAACAACGTTTAAAAACTAACTAAACTAACTTCAAATAAATATTTTTCAATTTTGACTCAAAACATTCTGAGTTTCTGAAATATTTTGATTTAATAACAATCATACATTATACACTTACAAGTATTTCCTGCTTTAAACAGGATTGAACTGTTTTGATTGATTCCCAAAAAAATTAACATTTTCCAGTCAAAATTTAAAAAAAATTAAAAGTACCGAAAAAAATCTGTAAAATGCATACTTACTATTTTTTAAGAGCTTAATAAGAGAAAAATAGAAAAAGTTTAACTATGCTGTAATAATATATATTACAAAATTCCGTCAAGTGTGACTTTAGTCCACTTCGACTGTAACAGCGCCACACTGTGCGTTGGAGGGTAAATATTGCTAATGCAGTGATTGCGTGTTATTCTGTAAAGTTCTGTGTGAAACAGTAGAAAACCGCGACAAAGACTTTTCATTAAATTCAAGATGCTTAAGAAGAAGAGGTCATGTCACGTGCAATAATTTTCATGTGGCACATGAGGTTCGAAAAAGGCTGCGAGGACGTTGAAGACGATAGCTGCTCTGAGATACCTTCAACAAGCTGAACTGAGGAAAACCTGTTAAAAGTGCTCTAACATTTAAACACAAACCGTCCTCTTAGTGTCAGATTGATTGCCGATGAACTGCAATGGGGTCAGACTACTGTGTACCAGTTAGTGTAAGAAGATTTGAAGATCAGAAATGTGTGCGCAAAACTTCGCTCACCCACAACAAAGTTTTGTCAAAGTTCAACGTCGCAAAACTGCCAAAAGCCTTTCAAGCCCCCACCCTCTCCCCAATGATTTTTATTTGTTCCTCTGAATTAAGAAAGACCTGAAAAGAACGATTTTACACGATTTCAGCGGCAGAAGTATATTTGACAAGGCTCTTAACTACCTTGGGCGTTAAAATTTCCAGGGAGACTGTGAACAATAGACAAAACGCTTTCAGCGGTGTGTGAACGCCCAAGAGTCATATTTCGAAGACTTTTAGTTCGGTGTATACAAATGTATGGTACATTTTGGATTCTCAAATCAGTCTGGAAACTTTGTAAACACACCCTGTAGGTGAGGTAAACAAACATATAGGTGTTTAAGTAAGTTCATAAGTTTTCGTGCTGTCTTTTTACATGTTGTTGTGGCTTATCCTTCAGTAGTCTGACGAAGTCAGACGAGGTCCATCAGAAAAATTGACCCTGAGAAAATCGAGGACCAGAAGAGGAGTTGCATAAATGTCCTCTCTGGAAAGTCCCAAACAATCGAGGGTATGTTAAGGAGAGACCGGATAATTTTTATATTTAGTGCAGACTTCGTAGATTTTATTGCCCTCGAAAAAACGAGAGACCCTTTATGTGGCCGCTTGCTACTCTTGAGATTGCAGTTCTAGATACTCTGTAACGATTTATGGTCAAGAAAGAGCCTGCTTTTTCACTTGCGTACCAGTTATGGCAGGGAGGATTCCTTCACGCATTCGAGATTTCAGTATTTATTCTGGACTGATGTTCAAGATAAGGGAGGGATGAAGAGGAAGGATAGTCGTAGTTGAAGCCCTTCTTGGCCAGTTCGTCCGCTCTCTCATTGCCAAAAAGGTCTATATGAGAAGGAATCCATTGAATATAAATTTCATGGGACTTGGAAATGAGTTTGAGTTCCTGAATTATAGAAACACTGGCTTGATCTCCCATTGCAATCCAATTGTATAAATGCTGAAGTGAACTCCTACTGTCCGAAAGGATCAAGAGATTTCCAAAATCATTTTCGTCAAGGACAGCTTCAAGACCTCTCTCAGTTGCAATTAATTCACTTTTGAAGATTGCTGATAAATTAGGGTTACGAAAGCTGAAAGACAGTCTCCCCCCCCCCCCGTTTCTCTACGAATATACCACTGACAGCTTAGTCATCTAGTTTACTGCCGTTCGTGTAAATTTTTACAGCATAGTCGCCGATCCCATTTATGATCTCTAAGGCCCACTGTCCAAGATGATCAAGGATGAAGTGTCTTCACGTGTCTTTTCACGTTTTCTGAATAAACTTACAATTCTTATGATCGCACTTCTTGTGGTGTATCGAAATAATTGAACTCCGCTATCGTAATCGCAGAAGCCACTGACGTCACTGAGGAAAAACATCCTCTCAGGAACAGAGGAGATCGGAACGAACTCCGGAGATGTGCGCATTGGCGACACACTCTGTCTTGTATATAGTATTATGTATATAGTAAATGTAGCAATTAGAATAGTAAAGTCTAGTATTATAATTCCTGAATGATTAATAATCCATTACATGTCCCAGCGAGCATAGGTTCCCTAAAAAGGAACCATAACAGTGGCGACGATTGTATGTTACGAAACCACTAATGTAGTTCTATAAAAGTTCTCGTTTCAAAAAGGATAGGGTAATTACCCGAAGACGGCTCACGGTAGGAAATTTATATATTTTTGTATTTTGGGTTGAAAAATAATGGAGGCCCTGGTTCAGGAACTCATAAAACAAAATGAAGCCCTTGTACAAGCTCTCAAGCTTAAAGTGGATACCCCAAATGAGTCAAAAGTGACAGGGGTCAATTTTGAAAAATATGATGAAATGTCCGAAAATTTTGATTCTTTTATCGAACGTTTCGAGGCATTCTTAGGTATTCAAAATGTCCCGAAAGAAAAAAGGGCGAAAACGCTTATATCAAGTTTGTTAGCAAAATTATACAATTTACTGAAGAATCTTTTGTCACCCGACAACCCTGGGGAAAAAGATTTCGAAACGCTCAAGGACATATTAAGAGATCATCTCAATCCGAAGTCATTAATTATTCCTAGCCGTCACATATTTTTAAACCGCAAGCAGAACGAGAATGAGCCGATTAACGCCTACATAGCAGAACTTCGCTCATTAGCAATTCCCTGTATGTATAAACCAGATGTCTTAAATATGATGCTTCGAGATGTTTTTGTTAGCGGATTAAGAGATCGAGCAATACTAGATAGATTATTTGAGGGAAATGACCTTGAATTAAATCAAACCTTACAGATTGCTTTAGCGATGGAAAAATCTCATAAATCCACGGCAGAATTAATTGGAAGGCAATCTGGAATTCATAAATATAACGCTGAAATGAAACAGAGCCAATATCGGAAGAAAAAGTGCTCTGAAGATAAAAATAATAGAAAATGCTCTCGATGTAATGGAAAAAATCAGTCTACAGATGAATGTAGGTTCAAGACTTACAAATGCAAATTATGCGGCAAAATTGGTCATTTAGGAAAAGCATGTTTTTCTGCCAAAGCAAATAAAGTTAATAAACCTGTTAAGCAAAAACAGGTGGATGTAGAAGCTTTTCCTGAAGATGAAGGTGCTGATTCCGTGCCTATTTACACAATTCAGTCTGAAGAGTGTACACTGCCTGAACAAGAACCAAGGAAACCTATAATGGTAAAAGTTCAAATCGAAGGCCATTGGGTAAACTTTGAAGTCGATACAGGTGGAGCCGTTTCAATAATGTCGCTGAAGAATTTCCGAAAAATTTCAAATAAGAAAATTCAGCCTAACAAATTAATTTTTAAAACCTACAAAGGGGATAGAATTGTTCCAATGGGTTATGTAACGGTAAATGTTACCTATAATGAGGTTACGTACGCATTAAACTTGTATATCGTTAATCAAAATTTAGATACAATTTTTGGTCGCGAATGGTTGTATAAAATTAAACTAGATTGGAATTCAATAAAAAATTGCAAAGTTGAAACAAATGTTAGTCTTTCTAAATTGTTAGGCGAATACAAAGAGTTATTTAGTGATGACTTGGGAGAAATTAAAAATTACGAGTGAAAATTAGAGCTAAAACCTGACGCTAGTCCGGTATTCTGCAGACCTAGACCCATGCCCTTTGCACTGAAAAATAGGGTTGGCGAGGAAATAGATCGCTTAGAACGCGAAAATATTATCGAAAAGATACATATTTCGGATTGGGCAACACTCATCGTACCGGTGATTAAATCAAATGGTAAAGTTAGGTTGTGTGCAGATTACTCTGTAACATTAAATAAGAATTTAAAAGTGCAACAACACCCACTTCCTAGAATGGAAGATATTTTTGCATCACTGAGTGATGGCAAGGTGTTTTCCACGGTTGATTTCTCTCAGGCATATTTGCAAATGAAAATGCACCCTGAAAGTCAAAAATTGTTGACAAAAAATACATATAAGGGACTCTATCTGTGTAAAAGATTAATGTATGGGGTAAATGCCGCTCCGGCGATCTGGCAGAAATATATTGAAAGTGTTTTTCAGGATTTAAAGGGAGTTGAAGTATTTTTTGATGATGCTAGAATTGCAGCTCCAGACGCTGAAACTCATTTAGTAAGATTAAAAGAATTTTTTGAAAGATGCCGCGCTCATGGATTGAAAATTAACAAAGAAAAAAGTCAATTCTTTCAAAAAGAAATAGAATTTTTAGTATGGGCTGTGAAGAAATTTTTTCTCTATGTGAAAAATACCAAGTTTACTCTAATTACAGATCATAAGCCACTACTGGCAATTTTTGGCTCAAAGAAAGGCTTGCCAGTTTTAGCTGCTACACGTCTATTGCATTATGCGTTGACTCTGCAATTATTTCAATTTGACATTATTTATCGTCAAACTAAGGAACACGGCAAATGCAGACTTTCTCTCGCGTTTACCTACGGATTCGGAAAAATTGGCTATACATGATGATATTGATATCTTCCAGTTACATCAAATTGAAACGCTGCCGGTGACAGCGAAAGATTTAGCCAAAGAAACTGAAAGGAATGAAGAACTCACTCCGCTATTACGAATCCTGGAAAGTGGAGGTGAACTGAAGGGAAGGGAGATGGAATACAGCCTGCAAGATGGTTGCATAATGTATGGGCAACGTGTATGCATTCCGAAACTATATAGAGAAAGAATTTTAAATGAACTGCATCACGGATACTTAGGTGTAGTCAAAATGAAAACAATCGCGAGATCATACGTGTTCTGGCAGGGAATCGACAAGGACAATGAAAGGGTTGCAAAAAACTGTGTAGATTGTGCAGTTAACAAAACTGATCCTCCTAAAGTAAAAGTACACCATTGGGAGTACCCTAGCGCTCCAACGGATAGAATTCATGTTGATTTCGCAGGCCCTATATTTGAACATATGTTTTTAATAATAGTTGATGCACACTCAAAATGGCTAGAAGTATACCCCATGAAAACTAGCACTACTTTCAAAACTGTCGAATGTTTACGTGATTTCTTTGCTCGATTTGGACTGCCGATCATTTTGGTAAGTGACAATGGTTCACAATTTACGTCACAAGAATTTCAGGCATTTCTGAAAGTTAATGGCATAAAACACAAACCCACAGCACCGTTCAAAACATCAAGTAACGGTCAGGCCGAAAGGTATGTGTTTACTGTAAAGCAATCTTTGAGAACTATGAAAAATTATCCTGGAACTCTTAGACAAAAGCTGAGTACCTTTCTTATGCAATATAGGAAGGCCCCCAACATGACGACATTACAAAGCCCAGCTATGCTCATGATGAAAAGAGAAATTCGTACAAGGATCGACCTGGTTAGACCAGATCTAAAGAGCAGAGTCGAGGAAAGAGTTCGCAAAGGAACTTATGAATTTTCGGATAGAGGATTCAATGTAGGAGATAAGGTTGCAGTTAGAAACTATCGTCAAGGCGATAGAAAATGGCGATTTGGAACTGTAAAAAGCAAAGATGGCCAACTACATTACACAGTAGATGTGAATGGTCAACTCTGGCGACGTCACATCGACCAGATGCGTGACGGGGGAGACATTGAAGACGTCGACTGGGTGCGCCGACCATCCTTCCGGAAAAGATCCAGTGACGTACGTCCTGAAAGCGGTCCAGCCGACAACAACAACAGCAATCTCCAGGGAGACCGGTCCATGCCTTCAGAGATGACTGATGTCCGGCCAGGATCTCCAGCCGCCATACCTATGGCAGTTACCAAGATGCCAGGAGAGCCATCAGCTGCACCTGTTCCACTTAGACGTTCCACCCGCGCGAGAAAAGCACCAGATAGACTGGGCTACTAAAGATTAAAAAGGGAGGAATGTGGTGTATCGAACTAATTGAACTCCGCTATCGTAATCGCAGTGACGTCAGAAGCCACTGACGTCACTGAGGAAAAACATCCTCTCAGGAACAGAGGAGATCGGAACGAACTCCGGAGATGTGCGCATTGGCGACACACTCTGTCTTGTATATAGTATTATGTATATAGTAAATGTAGCAATTAGAATAGTAAAGTCTAGTATTATAATTCCTGAATGATTAATAATCCATTACATGTTCCAGCGAGCATAGGTTCCCTAAAAAGGAACCATAACACTTCTCAACTTATCAACCATCTTTTAGATGGTGAAAACCTGAAAAACATCACTCACATCTCCCGCCTTTTTTCCACCAAGTTCAACAACAACAACAAATAATAATAATAATAATAAAATATTATATTTCGAAACGTAGCCAGTATTAAAAAAAATCAAGTACACAAAACGTCTACTATCCTGCCTATGCCATTATTTGTTATTTTAACTTCTTAAATTTTAACTATGTGGTCGCATAAAGGACCCTACTCGTCGGGATTCTTGTTTCTACAAATGACTCCAACAATAATCATAAGTGCCAAATAATTTGATATCAAAATTCAAATTAATGCCAGAGGCTGGATGCTTGATGTTGTGTGCTGGATACAAGATGGTGGATGCTAGATGCTGTTTTTGTCTTAAGATGACTGTGTAAATTCAAGTATAAGTGCGGAGCTCGGTGTGCATGAAAAAGAATAGGGCCCCATCCAACAGTTAATTTAAAACATTAAACTATCGTTATGTGTGAAACATGAAATGCAATTTTGACTTGCCTTGATTCTCTTAACGCGCATGAGGCCACTAGCGTGGCAATCCATCCCGAGTGGTTTAATGCCACCTCCCTGGCAGTCTTCCAGCTTGGCCAACTAAAGGCATTTCTTTCTTGAATGGTTATCTGACGCCAGGTTAGTTTCGGACGCCCGTGCTTCTTCTTGTCATAAGGGGTTCATGTGAGAGCAGTTCTTGTAGGGCCTATTGCCTGCATTCTGAGAACATGTCCTATCCATGACCATCTGCACTTTTTTATCAGTGTGGTTATTGGCTTGCAATTTGTACGTTTGTATAGGTCTGTATTCGATATATTATTTGGCCAGTATATGTTTACTATTTTTCTCAGGTTTTTACTTTGAAAAGCATCAAACTCTTTTTCTTGCTGTCTAGTGAGCTTCCATCAATGCTGCCATAGAGTATTACCGCTCTAACTGTTGAAATGAAAAATAGTATTTTGAGTTTTGTGTGTATGCTGTTAGATCTCGATATTTTATACCGAAATTTGAAGGTACATTGAGCTTTTTTAATCCTTGTTAATGTATCATTATTTGTACCCTCTTCAGATGAAACATATGCCCCAAGGCAAATTAAATTGTCGACTTCATCTATTTCCTTTTCATTTATGCAAATTTTTTCATTTTTGTTACGTCAGATGTTCAGTTTGTTTGAAATGTAATCTACCGAATTCATTTTAAATATTTACGTTTCTGTTTCAAATTTGATAGATAGTCTGGAAAAATGAGATGAATCCTGAAGTGAAAAAGTTCTATTTGCGTCCGTTTAATGGGGACCTCATGAGAAAAGAATTAGAAAAGTTGCTCAGAAGATGCCCAGAAAATGAGTATGAAGAACGCTGGAAGGAGTTTGAAGGATTTCTGAACATGTACGACAAATATTTGGCAAACGAAGAAAAGTTACTGCAATGGAACGACGTAGATTTCTTAACAGAAGAATCATTTGTGGACTATGGTGGACTTGAAGATCCAAATGAAGACATCGTACAAGAACTACTAAATAAAATAGTCGTTGTCAAGCTTAATGGTGGATTAGGTACAAGTATGAAATGTAATGGGCCTAAGAGTTTGTTACCAGTTCGAAACGGGCTGACCTTCTTAGACCTTGTGGTTCATCAAATAAAAAGGCTTAATGAAAGGTATCAGGTAAACATCCCACTCGTTTTAATGAATTCATTCAGTACTAGTGAGCAAACTGAACACGAGTTGAAAAAATTTAAAAATGATAACGTTGATATACATAATTTTATGCAAAGCAAATATCCAAGGCTGAATGCAGAAACTATGAAACCGTTGCCGAACTCGTATGACGATTCCAACCACGAAGCCTGGTATCCTCCTGGCCATGGGGACTTCTACCAATCTTTCTACAAATCTAATCTACTTCAGAAATTCAAGGAAGAAGGCAGAGAGGTTTGTTTTCTGTCGAATATTGACAACTTAAAAGCAACTGTAGACTTAAAAATCCTCAACTTCATTCTTAAATCTGATCGTAAGCCAGAATTCATTATGGAAGTTACAAAAAAACTTAAAATTGACATCAAAGGTGGTGTGCTTTATCGAAGTAATGACAGAACAAATCTAATAGAGATTGCCCAATTTCCTGAAGACAGCATTGAACAAATAAAAGATTCTGAAAAGCTATACTTTAATACCAATAATTTGTGGATGAAGTTGGACGCAATTTCTAAACTAGTGGAAGAACAGAAACTCCCTTTGGGAATAATCGAAAACCGTAAAAAGATTTATCTCGGCGCACTGCCTGTCGAAGTAATTCAATTGGAAACAGCTTCAGGGGCAGCAATCTCAGAATTTCCAAGCTCTGTTGGAATGATGGTCCCAAGGACAAGATTTCTTGCTGTCAAACATACATCAGACTTGTTCCTGATCAGAAGCAATGTCTTTCAATACGAAAACGGCACTATCGAAATGAACTCAAACAGAATTTTTAATTTCCCACCGATGGTAAACTTCTCTGAAGAATTTAGTTATTATGGTGATTTAGACAGGATTTTCGAAACCATACCAGATTGTCTTTACCTCACTGAACTGACGGTGTCCGGAAGAGTGACATTTGGTAAACATGTCGTTTTGAGAGGAAGAGTTTCTATTATTGCTGACAAAGGTAAAGAAATTAATATTCCATCCGGATCTGTGATTCAAAACAAGATCATTACTGGAAGTTTGAGAATAATTGATCATTAAGTAGGCCTGTATTTACAGCAATTGAACATTGATCCCAAAGAAATTGCACTCGTAGCATTAAAAGAAATCAAAACACAAGTATAGAGAGATTGTGTCTGCAATTGTTTTAAAACAAATAAACTGTAAAGCAATTTCATTATAAAAATAAATACGATATTTTTTTAGGTGTAGATTTTTTTGAACTTAAAATGCAGGTAAGTTTTTAATATGTACTTACTATTTTCTAAATTAGTTTTTGCACTTGTCCTTATTTTGTTAGGAGTTTAATTCAGTAAGAATTAAGTTCTAAAAGGGGAGAAATATGTAGAAAGTGAAATCATAAATAAGCGACCCTTCGTAGTCAAATTGACGTTACCATGCTAAACTAACAAAAGCGAAACATCGCGTTTTTCAAATTTGATGTTTGCCAGTACTCAATGAGGCTAATGGTTATAACTACTTCAGCGATTGTTTTACACTAAAAGTTATCTGTAAAAATTAAAACATTGAAAAAAAAAAAAAAAAACTAACGTGTGTGGAGGAAAAAATACGTTTAGTGCTTTTGGCTCCCCTGAAAAATACCAATTTTTACATTCCTTAGTTTACCATAATGCAACGGATATTTTCAAATTAGGTGACGGAAGTAAGATGAAAAAACTCTGATTTTTTTTCTAATTTTTATCCATGCCTTACGTGTTTCCATTATAACTTTTATGAAAAATCACTAACCAGTTCCAAATTTGTTTCAAAAGGTTGCAAGGGACATGAGGACGTTTTTTGAAGTTATTCCGCAAGCTGGCTGTGAAAAGTTAACTCTTTTTAAGCTTTCAAGAATTCAATTGGAATATTTTGAAAATTTAAGAAACTGATTTAAGTAATGACCAAGAGTATTCATAAATATATACAGTGCAGTATAGAAAGAAAAACCTGAACCTGATCTGAAGCTATCAGAAATTCAGAACCATTAGTTTGCTTACGTAAGGTAACGTGCGGTAACCGAAATCTTGTTAATTCATATCTAGTCTCTTCCCAAAATATTCGTTTTGCTGATTTACTGGCAAGTTTTACTATCATTTCAAAAGACGGAGTATGACATGGAAAATTTAAAAATTCAAACTTTGTCGACTTTTAACTCTTTTTACATAATAAAGAAAGCATTATAATCGAGGGAAAAAAATCACTCAAATTTCGACCTAAACAAAATTTATTCATCCCCAAAGAAATATTTAGCAGTTTTTTTTTTCGCACATTCATACGTGCATACGTACTTACGAATGTATGGAAAGCCGAAACATCTATTTTGACTCTCCCCGAGCTAATTACAGTCGAGCCCGCTGATTGGAATATCGGATGAAAGAATATCCCGCTTAATGTAATAAACGTTCGGAGTACAACACCGTTGATGCGTGCTATTTTACCCCGGATAAAAGAGTATCCCGCTTATAAGAATAATTTTTCGTGGTAAATTGCCTATTTCATATATCGTCTTCGACTGTACTACTAGTTTTCTTGTTAAGCCTGTATACGTATGTATGTGCGTCTGTTTATACGTATTTCGCATAACTGAGAAGCGGTATGCCATAAAAGGTTAAAAATTTATTAGAAAATTCAGAGTAGCGTTTAGTTGTGCACATCCTGTTTCAGTTGCAATCGAATGCTTCACAATGGGTCTTATGCATTTTTTTGGGGCAAAATGGTATTAATTCCCTGCAGGTTTAAGTGATGTGATAATTTGGAAACCACTTAGTGGTATGATGTCAGGTTTTTCGTCGCTAAGTTTTTTAGTGTATAAGTAGTAGATGTATCGCTAAATTGACAAAAAAAATTATCAAAAACGAAATATTTTTCGAATCTAATTTCAATTTCACGTTTTTGGTAAGAATTAGAGAAATATCAAATAAATCATGTTAAAACTGTCGATATTAGGAAAATGAATCTCTCTGTGAAACGCTTTTTTAGCATCGCTTAGTGCCAAACAGTTGGTATACTTGTTTAAAGTGTTTCCTTGCTCACTCAAGGTAATATTATATTGTATTTTTGGTCTTTATACATGTACCATGTAGCTTTCATGCAAATTTATGTCACAAACGCCATAGGCTGAGTGATGTTCTTACAGCCAAAAGGTCCCTGTGTCTGCAGTACTATTATATGCTTAGGTAATATAATGTCAACAAATGACTTCATTTCAGAATTATTGCTCTAACGCGTGTACACGCACTTTATATTTTTTATTCTTTAAATACTGAAAAATATGGACTATTTAATAAATGTTAACAATTTTAGAAAATACCATAAAGTTAAAAAAAAAAAAAAAAACAATTTTTAAACAATCTCAAAGAAATCGACAACGTAACTAAACGAATATTCAATCATGGGACGCGTTTGCTCTCAAAAATTGATAATATTCAGTAAAAAAAATGGAAAAATTAAAAAAAAAAGATCGTATGTGCCAACCTCTCCCTTTCCTCTTTTAGTTTTCTCGCGTAACTCAAAATCGGATTGCTGAGGAAAACAGACTGGTTTGACGTCAAATTGTGCATCTTTTTTTATATTGCAAGCGGATTTGTCAAAAGGACACTTTATGTAAAGATTTTTTTTGAATTTCTTGCATTAGTCAAAAATGACTTTTCATAAAATACTGAAGTTTTACAAAGAGAAGAAAATTGAGTTACTTATAAACAACAGCAAAATACGTTACGTGCATGACTTTTAGGAGGCGTACAAAGACATTTACACGATACAAATACCCCTATATTTTTAATTACGAACGAAAACGCATAAGTGGTTGAAAATTAGCCATCAGCCTTTAAATAAATATTTTATTTAAAATAATGCTCATTCATTATACAGGAAAACATTGGAGCCGCCACTGCTGATAAAACGACCTCGTAAATCACGGGGACGCTAAAACTGTGTCATCAAACTACCGACAGTAAGCACGCATAATTTCGAAGATACATGCCTTACCCCTGGACCTGATATTTTCCGATATTTTAGGAGAAACAAGGTGCGGCTGAATAATTGATAGCGGACTAGTGGATGTTAATTGAATGGGTGAAGATAAAACCTCAAAAATTGTTTTATGCCATTAATATTTAGTCGATCGATTTTACGTTGCCAAGCAGATAATGATTTTTGGGCAGTATTTTAGAACAACCTGTGTGTCGAATGGTTATTTAAGAGGATTAGTTCATATGTAAAAGATGCTTCAGGCGAAATTTGTGTATACGTAATTAGGGTTTTGTTGTGATATTCGTTGCTGATTTTGTTTTCTTTGGTACGCAATATTTCGTAGTTATGCACTTGTTTAAATGTACATTGCAGAGATAACTAATATGCTGTATAACCAGTAGCTAAACAATTTTTCAATAAGTAAGTTCAGAAGAGGAAGACTGCTCGAAATTGTAACTCAAAAGGTGTTGCTCATTTACATTACAAAATACTGCCAATCTTTCCCTAGTGATGTCATGTTATCCCCAAACAAATACGCTAGTATTTCATTTGAATGATTTCACTTCTACTGCCGTGAGTGGGTAAAGAGCAGTAATAGCATTTTTTTTTTTTTGTCAGCTGTTGTCCGTTAGCTTTCTTGTACAAGTTTGCTTATTTGGTTTCCGCCGAAAAAAAAAAAAAAAAAAAAAAACTTCAAATGCCAACATTATCTTTGTGTTAGTATTGAATCCAACACACATTTCTTCAAATATCTTGAAAACGCCCTTCTACAGATACTGCCGTTTACCTGCCTACTACAACATAGAAGAAGGTTCTTAACCAACTTATAAGTATGTTAACTATTACAACCAAAATTATATGCGCAAAAAAGCTTATTTTTTTTTATAAATTTTTATGTTATTTAACAATCAATGATTCCTCATTGAATTCAGATAAGCCTGGTTTATGTTAAAACTTGATTTTTAAAATAGTAGGCTTGATATTTTTTAGACAGTAAAGAAATTAAAAATATTTAATTTTATAGGTCGTCCGTCTTTCCCTCGTTTAACTGTGGTTCGTGTTTTGAGTCACTTTGCCTTTTCTGGACTTAGATGCAATTTATAAGTCACATTAATAAACGAAATTGCGAAATTAAAAGCAAAAAGCAAGTCAAAATGATAGTAAAAAATAATAATTTACCTCCAAAATCATTTGATTTTTTTTACACAATATTCAGAACTGTTGCTACTGTTATAGTATCGTTACATCAGGGCCTTTTTTCCCCGCTGCAGAAACTTCTGTGTGTTGCTGCCTCGTCCACAGTAGTGCAATTGACATCATGTCCTACCTGTAGACAAAACGCCAATCTAAAGAATGTTGTGCTGCTAAAGTTGTAGATCTGACAGAACGATGGAATAAGTTCATCGGCGTTGTTGGATACAACCAGGAAAAATTGGTTTAAAAACACTATTATCTTGATTTTTTTTTTTAATATTTTTATTACTATCTTTTGGGACTTATTTAACGACTTACCCTCGTAAAACAATTGCACGTTTCTTTTCTGAAAAGTAGCGAGAGCAAAATTACAGTTTCTTTCTGTCGACATAGAGAGCTTTTACGCGTTACTGCTGTTAAAAGAGCCAAGCAGTTTTTTCGAATTTCATTCTGAGTACCGGGAAACTATAAAGTAAGAAATTACAACGTAAAAAAGCACAAATTGCAAATTATTGCAGATACGAGTTTCGGTGTTGCAAAGAACACCTTTTTCAATTTAAAAGAAATGAGATTATTAATGAAAATACATCCGACAAAAACTTTTTGACTTTTACCAGAAAACTGTTTTACATACTTTCCATGCTGGAGTCATTTCAAATATAGTGTTCTTTAAAACAGTCCCTATACAGGCACAACAAGCACGTGTACAACAAACGCCTTTGCAATTTCTGAAATTAGAAATTAGTTATACACATATCATAAAATTGAATCATTCACAATGGTAAACACGAAGTTGTATCCAAATACCAAAAGTACCATGTATCATTAAAATTCAACTGATCAAAGCGTTATTTAGTCAACTTCTCGCCAAACCTAAGGAAACCTATTCTAACTGCTTGGAAAAAATAGCAAAAGAAGCACATAAAATTTAAAAATAACATCTATATAGAAACATTTATTTTTTCTTGCTGTTTATTGTAGAAACATGAGTGCCAAAAAGTAATAAGGGATCTCAAAATGTTAAATTTACCGAAAAATATTCAAAATGCGAAGATTGATTTCAGTTTGGTGAATAACTTTGACGAGGCTTTTCCAACTTCTTTTGCTAATTGTATTTTATATATTTTACTGGGGAGGGGGAGGGGGAGGGCTCCACCCACTTCTCGCTGACCCTCCTGTATAAAATAGAATTTAAGAATAAAGCTGATAATAAGAACAAAACCCCGCTACTACCCGAAGACAAGAGAACACATTATACAAATATACATAACCGAGATATTAAAAAAAAAGCTCTTTGAAAATAACTCCTTTCTTAAACTATCTCGTGAACAGCTATCAGTGCTAAGGGGTGCAAAACGGCAATTAGTACGTTTGAAAAGTCGCTTTCAAATTCGAGGTATGTAGTAATATATTTTAATCTTTAGCTCCGGGTTGTAAATTGAGTTCGGCCTGGGACTTTGTTAAAAAAAGAAAAAAAAAAAAATGATAATAATTGAGAAATTGGAACGAGCTTCATTTGATGCAGGAAAAAATCTGTTTTAAATAATATCCTGCATCCCTTTTCATAGGCAATTTAGGTGAAATTTTAGCTTTAAAATATTTACAAAAAAACTAATTTAAAATTTATGATTAAAGAAAAAAAGCAAACACCCGAATCTAGAAATAATTTTGCACACACATTCAAGGCTGTAGCTGGACGAAGGCTCACCACAGACATCCGTTCACAATTTCATTGAAGTTTCTTTTAACTTACTTTTACAGTTGTATTCGCAAAAAAAATCTCACTCAAAAATCGGACTTAATTTCCATTTTGCTTACCCCCGAGTGAATATTGAGGTTTTTTTTTTTCACTAGACCACACGTGGATAAGTACCTAAGAACTTTTTTGGGGGGAAATCATTGTTAATTTCAATGCAAACTCAAGTGGTGTTGCAATTTCGCGGACACTTGGCGATGTATCGGCAGTCTTTCAATCGCCAAGTTTTGTCGACAACTTGGTGACAAATTTGGCTTTTTTTTTAATATAATTTAATTTAGCCACTGTTGGTGATACTTAGAGAGTAAACTATTGAATCTCACTAAAATTACCAATAATGGGAAAATGGCATTAAATTGGAGTAAAAGGAAGTCATGTGAGGCACACATCATCTCTTTTTTTTTTAAATAAAAATAGCTACACCTTCTATTTCAGGACAAATAGGATCAATTTTATATGTTTACAACCCTGAGTTGAAGGTCATTTTTTAATGAAATCTATATATTTATTTACATTTCTCATTTTGAAATCTGAATCGATATTTATACATTAGAAAACTACCCGCCAAGGTATGACGGAAGACATATTTGAACGCAGCAATTGCATGTTTCATGATATTTTGGTAGTTGACGTTTTAACCTTAACTCCTGTGGGTTAACTCTTAACTCCAGTAGATAGCGGTCATTGTTGGCATTTTTACGTTTCTTCATTCCCTTAAAATGACTGTTTACAAGTAAAACAGTTAAGTTACCGGATTCAGTTCAGTGCTGTCAAAATAAAGCATTTCCCTACATGTCAAATATTACCAAAAATATTATTTAATTATTATCCCGTGGCACGAGTTTCATTGTTGATGAAATCAGCGTTTTTCGATCATTCAATATTTATGAGGATATAAATACAAAAGTGGAGACTAATAATTGAAAAAATTAAATTTAAGAAAGAAATAGATCCAGTCCTCTTATACACACATTGTCAAAAACTTCGTTAACTAGTTCTGGGATTAAGAAGCCAAAGATCAGCTAATTACACTGGTAAACAAAGCTTTTGTTACGTGAAACATTTATAGTGTTTTTAGGGTAGTTTTTAACGCTGATTTTAAATATCTGCTATGATTTTTTCCATAACCTACAGTTTTTTTTTTGTAAATATAGATTTTAACTTATTTATTTTCCCCATGATTTCCTATTACACGTAAGGATAAAAACTAATGGACTGGTAAACAAAGACTTTGTTAAATGAAACATTTTGGGGTTTTCTAGGGTAATTTTTGACGCTGATTTCAAATATTTAATCAAAATTTTTTAATCACCTTCATTTTTAAAGTAATCTCAGGTTTTAAGTGACTTCTTTTTCCCGGTGTTTTCTACATCACGTAATGATAAAAACTCATAATCAACAACCAAAATTTTTGCAATAAACACAAGAAATGTGGAAATGTATAGTCAGGCTTGCTGGTAATGCAGTGATAACATGGTAGTCAGTCTTAATGGCACCCCATTTTTGGGGTATACGATTACTGGATTGAATCATTTTCTGTGTTTTTAAATTTGAATGCAAACATAAAGAGTTCATACATTTTACTCTAAGGAAAATATTTAGTATACTGATATAGTATTGACTCTGTAATAGATATGTTTTTTATTTTACTATCAAACAGATGAGACTTAGTATTAACTTTTTCGAAACTAGTTTAAAAGCTATGCAATTGCATGATTGAAACACGTTGCCTTGGGTAACACTTAGCATATTCAATCAAAAAGAATGAAACATATGGAGATTTTCAAGTCTTGTTTTAGATAAAATTTAGTACAAAACATATCATGGGACAATTAGTTCTTGCCTAAAATTAAGTTACACAAATTTTATTAATTGCTAAATTTTATTACTAAAATGCTGTTTTCTCCTAAGCAAATGGAATAGCAATGGCAAGAAGAATAAAAAAATAAAAAAAAAACTGGACCTGTTATTCTACCGGCCTTTTATATTAAATCAGGTTTTTTAAAAACTTTGTTAAGACTTTGCAACACTAGTGCTGAATTTGAACACTTAAAACCAGTATTTCTACGTATTATTAAAGTAAAGTTAAAAAATCGCATTTTTGGAGAGGCCCACAGTTTCAAAGTGAATAAATTCTTGCTGATTAATGATAGACACTTAATAGGGATGTTCTTGATGCCAAGTATAGAAGGAAAATAACAATAGCTAAGTTTTAGGTCATTATTTTAGTGTTAGACATGGATGTGAATTTGCGCATTTTTGTCGAACTTCTGTCTACTGTTACAAAAAATCTGTGGGTGATGGAGAAAAACAGTTTGCATATTTGAATTCAGCTCATCATTTTACATTAAGATCAGGTATTTTTCTCTGTTTAAGGGGTCTAAGGACCTTTAAACTTCAAAATTTTCGATTTTCTGGAAAAAATATATGTTGTGTACAGTTTAATTCTGAACAATTTGATACCTTATTTATTACTATACGCCACAAACTTTTAGAGTTATTGTAAAAATGCCTAAACTTTCCCCATAGAGATTTATGTTAACAGTAGCTGTTTAAGCCTCTTTTTCTCAGGTGCCGGTTTCTTCGGTTTTCTCGTTTTGCGCGCATGATATCTCAGAAAGTTTCTTATATATGTCTGTAAAACTTTTAATGTATGTTTATCTGGTTTATATTTATGACCTGAACCTAAATTTATTTATTTTTTTAAATTATTTATTTTTTTTTTTTTTTTTTGAAATTTGGTAAGTTAATATCAAAAATTTACAAACTTTTGGGTAAAAAAATATTTATTTTTAAATATTAACTTTAGTTTTTTAGTTGAAATTCAGGTTCAGATCGTTAAGATGTATCAGACAAATATGCATGAAAAGTTTTATGGAAATATATAAGAAACTTTCTGAAATATCATGCGCGCAAAACGAGAAAACCGAAGAAATCGGCACCTGAGAAAAAGAGGCTTAAACAGCTGCTGTTAACATAAATCTCTACGGGGAAAGTTTACGCATTTTTACAATAACTCGAAAAGTTTTTGGCGTATGGTAATAAATAAGGTATCAAATTGTTCAGAATAAAATTATGCATAACATATATTTTTTCCAGAAAATCGAAAATTCTGAAGATTAAAGGTCCTTAGACCCCTTAACAGGAAAAAAAGTTTTTTTTTTTTTTTTTTGTAGACAGTGCTATTGATGTATTTGGAAGTTTCTGCATTAAAATAAGGAAAAATAAACAAAGACAAATGTGAACATAAAAAAAAAAAAAAAACGACAACTTGTCACTACATCATGTTATGTATGGTTCATAAATCATAGCTTCGCCATGTTCGGACCAAAAAGTCCCTCTGAATGAGCATAACAATAAATCAAAACGCTGTGTTGTACTTGGCCCGGTGGCTCTAACCGATAATGAAAGTCAACGTCACCGGAATGAATAATTAATAGGCATGCGAATGGGTGGTAATTGAATGGACGAAGATAAAACTTAGCAAATTATTTTATGCCCAAAATATTTAACCAATCGATATCTTTCTCCCTGGGGGACGATAAATTTGAGTAGCTTGATTCTGAGAATCTTACTGGTCCATACTGGAGACTAGTTGTCAGCTTAATTTTGTTAACACAGCAAAAAGATAGTTGCGAAAAATGTCTCCAGGGCAAAAATTATTTGTTTAAGTTCTTGATTAATTCGGGGCGTGCAACGGTGCATGTAAGATCGTTACAAAAATTCTGCAAAGCTATCATGAGATGTGAAATGAGTGTTTAGCTTAATTAGCCATTTAATGAATTCTGGTATGTTTCTTTGAAAATATTATAGCTCTCTGGTGAGAAATAAAGTAAATATGCTCATTGGCGTTTATCAGGCAAAAGAACTTATCGTAATGAAGTGTAAATTACGATTTTATTGGCGTCGCGCTAAAGGATAATTGCGGAGTGTTATAGTCTGAAGCTTCTTAAACGCGTGATACGTTTCAAAATGGCATTCATCTTTTCTCGATCATTAAAAAAAAAAAAAAAAAAAAAAAAAATCTGATTCATCAACATTTTCTTACTCTGAAGTATTAACTACTCTGAAGTCTCAATAAATTTGCGTTTGCTAGAATTGTTTGTCAGCGTCGATAAATCAAATGCTTTGACCAAAAAAAAAAAAAAAAAAAAAAACCGCATATATTTCTTTGCTATGAGTGCTTTCAAAATTAAATATTGTTTACAAAGGTTCATCTTTTAAAGAAACTAATGCCTGAACTCCATCAAGGTTTTTTTTTCAGCATAAATGGATAAAAACAAGATTAGTCCTGCATATGGACAAATTGTCAAAATGCCTGACCTAATGACCTTTCTTTGTGTCGTCAATTGATTTACGCTAAGGGTACGTTCGGAAACAAGGAACTGTCAAACCGGTGCCACCGCAAGCATTCAAAAGCGGCAAATAGTTCTGTTCTTTTAAGTCACTTACCAGCGTACAGCGTTCAGAAATACTTACGGTACTCACTCTTACTCACTCTTTGGGGGTGGATCCGGTTGTAACCACTCTCACCTATCTACAACCACTTTCCGACGTAATTAGTGAGATCAAATGTTGTTGTGGTTTTTTTTTTTTTTTTTTTGGCCAATCCGATCATGTTTCCCGTTTTACCCTCTCTTTGATTGGAGCCTCATTTTCTGTTGAACTAGAAACTTACCATGTTGTAACCGCTAGTGCTCTTAAACAAAAATGTTCTACCGGGAATACCAGAAAATATCAATGATGTCATAACAGCAACCTGACTAACCACGCAGTGTAACCAGGGCACTGTTTCTGAACACAACCATAAATTTCGAATTCGTTTCGAAAAACTTGATAAAATGTGAACTAATACACACTTAATCAAGTTGGTAGTATTTTTTCTCAACAGAAATCGCTAAACAATCGTCCAGATTAGTTTGTTTCTTTGAATACAGTTTAATCGTCTTGTTTTGGTGAAATTTTTAGTGTCTTTATTCAATTTCATAGAAATAAAATTACAGAATTCATGAATGAAACGAACTTAGCATTTTCTGTTAAGAAAGTATATAATAACGAGATCATTTCATCTTTAAAATGCAAATTTCTTGTAATTGACCTCTTTTTTACGTGAAAAAAATAGTAAAAAAAATAGCCAACGTAAACTAGCATTAACTGTAAAGAACCGTTCGATCCGCCATTTGTGTTAAGACGTTGTAAAGCGGTGCATGAAAACCTATTCGTACCGTATTGCTTAACCGAAAGCGTGCACAGAGTCGTTTAATGTTGATTTTGTTTTGTGTTTAAAAATACTATTGTTCATAACAGTTGTAAAACTATTCTTTAAGTATTTGTGAGTTTTTCAATGTACCACACTGAATATACTTTGCTTCCCGTTTTAGAAAGAACTAAGCGTTTATTTTTTGGGTGCAAGAGATCAGGTATTTTTGCTTTTCAAATGTATTGTTATTCCTGTAAGTGATAATCACTGTTTAATTCGCTGATCATTAAGAAATATCTTGTAACTTGGAAGTTGCTTTCGAAAGCTAATGTAATATCACGGACGCTACGTGGTATTTTAATACGACAGAATGTCGACCAAATAGGCATAGCAAGTTAATCTTAAGAGGACTATAGTAATACTTACTTTATTAAGAAAGTATTGTTACTCATAACATTACAGATACTTGAATTATATTATGGTTGATTATGTATTCAACTGCTAACATGCCTAGTCGTCTTAAGTTTGCATACGAGGAATCCTGGATTATTTACTGTGGATTTCCACATATTTAATACTTATTAATATTGGTTGGTAGAATTGTAATGACAGTTTATAATTTGCTCAAATTGAATTTTTGTTTCTTAACGTGATAATTTCAAGTTGACATACGTTTGCACTTCTATAAGTTTTCTTATTATTGGTACTGATATATGTGTAAGAGTTTTTTTGTGGCGAACATGATAGTCATAAGTCGACAAGCGACGAGCCACTAGTTCAATATGACGTGGTTGCACTTCTTTATCGTTTTATTATTAATAATAGAATATTACTGATGTTTGGTAACGCGTTGAAGTTTAATATCCTGTGTTAACACTCCAACCTACACTGTTATAACCAGAGGTTCCAGACGAGTGAATATATTCCCCCTAAGGTGAAAGCATGGTGACCAAGGGTGCCATACTGGCCAGTAAGTAAAGCAGAGGTGCGAAAGTAGCAGACAGTCGTAGACAGGGGTGCCAAAACAGCAAGCAATCGCTAAATGAGTTCCTGGCGCATGCGCTTCGGGCATACATTCACCATTCAACCACTTCAATATGGCGGACGAATGATAGGTTGCACTACGCGTGGCTTCTACGTCTTTCACATTGAATGAAGTACACTATTGGATTAAATCTCAACTTTTGTAGGATAATTCTTTAAAATAACAAGTAAGTACAGCTTTTGATCACTTTGTAGCTTTTAGGGCTTTCAAACATAGTTAAAAGTACGTTTAATGCTTTTCAGTTACCGTTAGTCCGTTACGATACCGTAGTACCGTTAGTTGTTTATTTTCAGGTTACCGTTACTGTCGTGAAAATTCCATCATTCACACACAAAACGCTACTAAATGTATCTATCATTATTTTCTTGAGTACTCGATAAGCAACATTTAATCACCGAAATAGTAACCGCAATGATATTTTCAATAACCAACAAGTGAGAACCTAAATAAAAATGATTCTTGTGCTTTGTGTAGCGAACGCAAAAAATAAAAAAGAAATCTCTCTTTGTCTATCTTTTTCTTTTGCTTTTTCGTTCAAGTGTTTGAATCATTTCCTGTTAGCGGTTATTCGATAGTGTTAGGAATTTCTTTAAATTTTTAACTGTCGAAAAATTTTATGCGCATTTATTTTATTGTTATTTTGATTGAAATTTTGAATGTTTGAGAAACGATTTTGTTTTTCCGTAACTTTAATATCCCAGAATATTTTTGGCTGTTCATGTAAATAATTCATAAGTACATCTACACTTTATTTTCGGTGCGTTTGATCATTATTAAATGATCATTAACTTAACTATGATTATTCAAATAATTACTCGTCTTTAACTTTAAATATATTTGTGACAACTCTTTGATACCAAATAAAGTCTGTAGATATTTATTGTTTTATTCATTTTTAATATTACTTTGTAAAAAAAAAAAAAAAAAAACTCATCAGTACGCAGAATTTTTTCACAAGTTTTTTACCGCCCCGAGAGTTATTATAATTATTATTTATTTTATTTATTTTTAAGAAAAGGATAAAAATTTCACAGGTCCGCAATGTTTTTCATTTGTTTTTACCGACCCGTGGGTCAAAAGAGGTTGAGAAACACTGATGTAGAGAACGATCAGATGAATTAAAGCAATGAGCACTTCTTAACTATGTTGAAAACTCTGAAATATGGTCAAATGCTGTAATTACAAGTTTTAATCATTTCCAGTACTGAATTCATGCAATGTGAAAAGTGTGCAAAACGTAGACTATCATGAATCAAAACAAAACTATTAAAAAAAGAAAAATACACAACTGTATTCAAAAACGCACACAATACGGGGGAGGGGAGGGGAGGATCTACAGTAAGGGTGCCATTTCTCTCTCCGTAGGTTCATTCTTTTCACCCCGGCTGCCTATTTTTTAAAAGGTGCCTGTTTTTCACCCTAGTTAGAGGTGCAATTTCGGCTCCGTATTAGGTGCCGCTGGTGAACAAGCGTTTCACCCCTGAAAGGTGCCGAATGCAACCTGTAGTTTTAACAGTGTACATCTACTAGAAAAGTAATTATAAGCGATATAATCAACTGGCCTAAAGAAGTGACTACAAATTGTCTCGCAGTTGCAGGTATTTTAATTTTTGTTCAGATGTGACAATGATCCTTTAGATACGCATGTACAAATCGTAGAAACTTTTGTTGTAGTTGTCAAAAATGTTTCTAACATTATGCTGCAAGTGAATCTATCGTCTATTTAATGAGATATTTGTAGAACAAGAGCCTGTCCTATCGAAGAAAGAATCGACGTAAGTGGCGATATTTGTCTTACGATTGAGGAACATTCGAAAGTGAGCGTTCCATTTGTAAAAGTGTAGGGCGGTTCATATATAAAACTCACCGGTTTTTGAGAATTTATCAATACTGGCTTATCTGAATAATCAAGCAGTTTTTATTTAGTAATTAATTTATTTTTCTTAAATTTGTGTTTTACAATTGTTGCATTTGTATCACCAGCATACTTTTTGGTATTCTTACAGGTTTCAAATCTCAAAAATTGACAAAAACCCAATACATGCATGACATTTTTCGCTAACTGTAAACAGAAAGATTGAAGAGTACCAACCAATAAAAATTCTTAAATATGTTTTTGGAAAAGTCAATACAATTTTAAAGCTCAGTGTTTATTAAAAACGTGAGATTTCAAGTGCATTTCAAATGAATAAAGATAGCGTAAAACTAAACACAATTTAATAATGTTATTAGGTTTAACACATACCGTAAATTATATCGCTTCACTTAACACGAATAATAAATGCCTGTGTATGTTAGATTTTTTTTAATCACTGCTCTTAATTTTGCTAATTAATTAATAATCAATCAAAATTAAAGTTACCGTATTTTTTTTTATCGGAAACATTGTAACAAATAATGCACATTTCTATCGGCAATTGCCTATTTTTTTAATTAAAATATGAAAAAAAAATGAAAGTTGAAACCTATTCGCATACCTCCAAAGCAGCATTTAAAATGCAGCAATTATTTTTATTCTTATAATTATTTTAATGAATAACACGTTTAAACTAACAAGTATTTTATATCAAAAACTAAAGTTAACATAAAAAATGTTTAGGAAATTTGAAATAAAATGTAATTATAATGACGTACGTAGCATTGAAATATTAATTGAAGTACTCTTTAAACAATTTCAATAGTTGAAATCCTTTCCAAACATCTATCACTGCGATTTGAAAAGCGATACTTCGCTAATTTCAATGTAAGATAGTCTAATATGCGTTCCAGCAGTAATCGAAATCCAATGACGCCGAAAAGTTTCATACCAAAGGTTATGATCGAATTTGAATATTCATAGATCCTTGGTACACTGTTTTCAGCTGTATCCTAATGAGACAGGTGGGTAGTGATTGCGGTTTAGTTGGAGAACACTTTGCGTTTTATTTGAGATCAGTCTAATGTAAATTCAAAAGCTAACCTTATTTTCATGTAGTTTGTATTTATTTATTTAAAAAGATTTCTTTAACTAAAGTGCTGTCATATTATTTAATTTTGTTTTGAACAGCATTTTTGAAAATGTGTTTTTGATTCATGTGTGTGCTAAGGATTCGTCTTTTATTTTAATTATGAATCTTGATCAAAAATGTTCAAACATCTATTGATGCAAAAAGCAAGACAACTAAAATGAAAAAAAAAAAAGTTAGTAATTTATATACCATTGAGTACTGATTTTACTTTTTAGTAAACCAACATTGCTTCATAAGAATAACTCCTGCTTGCGATCTAGAACTAACATTACTGTTGTTTTTGTATGAATTTCTCTCGAAAATTCAGTTTTTTTCTTTAAAAAAAAGGGTTGTTTTCACGCATCTAAGGTCTAAAGATGTGCAGAAAAAAAAGCACACAATAACAGAAAATTTTATTTTCATTTTGAATTTGCCACATACCTATGGTTTGCATTATTAGTACAGGAATAAAAATAGCGCTCAAATTGTAATTTCTTACATTCTATCTACATTATTTTCGCATATATGCTTCTAGTTTGTTAAACATGCTCTATATAAAATATTAGTTATGTACCCCTAAGTGTTTTGCTTGTTAAATATTAACTCAAATGATTTGCGTCCCTATTTCCGTCATTAATATTTTCACAGAAATGCACTAAACTATTAAAAGATAAAAAAAACCCTAAATGAAGTTTAGTACCTTTTAAACTTTGTCTAATAGTTACTAATATAATAGTTTATTAAAGATTAATTAGAACAATGTCTTAAAAATGCTTACGAAGAAAATGGATCTTACATATTAATAGTGCAATTTCGCTAACTAATTTATCTTTCATCTCAGTGGTTAAAATTAATTAACTTAATCTATCATTAACATTTTGTAATTGTTCAAAATTGATCTGATGGATGTAAATAAAAAAGCTAGAAAGCTGTACCGCTTTGTAATAAATTGCTCAAAGGCTATACTCATCTTCAGATATTTGATTAACATAAACTGTACTTTTAGCAAGCTTACATTTATTTCTAAACCAATTTTAATTACATTATGTTTAAAGAATTTAACTTTCTTTTTGATAATACAGTCTTGCAAAGAAATATTTTTAATATATGTAAACTTCCTGGAGTTAAGCGTTAGATAGAACAATTTGTTGCCCTCAGAAATCGTCTGGTAAGAAATCTGAGGGCTAAAAATGTGATTCACATAGTTAAAATTTCAAATAAAAATAAGCTTGAGAATGCGTTAATATTTTGCGCAATTATGATTGAATAATAAATTTATTTTTTTACTTATCGCTCGTTTGGAAGAAAAGTGCCAAAGTACGAAACTTAATTTTCTTCTTTTTTTCGCTTAAAAGGCTTCAAATGACGTTATTTTCTATGGAAAATAATGACAGGGTTTTTTTTTTTCGAATATTAAGCACTGGAGAGCACAGAAATTTAACTTTTCTTACAGCATTATTCCCGAAGAGTTAAACTTCAAAATCTTCATCTGTAAAATTTAATTTCTTCGTATTGTGGCACTCTTTTTAAAAACCCGCGGTATAATAAGAATCTTCATTATTTAATTCCAGTCCATGAAATTATTTCTCAAAATGGTGTGTTTTACGGGCGAAGTTCATTCGGTTTTCTAGAAAAGGTACAGCTTCTCATTTACCATTTTGACGTACACCGTTCTATTTTACTGTAAAAGATTCGGACCGTTAAATATTTTAAAAAATGAAGTTTCATTCTGGTAAAGGGTCATTCTCTTCTGGTCATTTACATTCAATATAATGCATATTTTATAGTTGATAGGCTCTGTCCTTAAACCCTTTTTATAACTTATTTTGAACATTTTAAGAATGCGGAACTTTTGATGATTTCACAGCTTTGCACTTTTTTTATTGAAATCCGTTTAATCACGTTGTTAACTTAAGTTACTTATTCTTCTTTAAAATCACTGCACTGTTTACGAAGTTGTAGTAATATCCGTTTAGAAAAAGTGTTCGAATTTTTTTTTAAATTATTTTCTGACTATTTCCATTTTTTTCCCCTCAGGTCCATTTTAACCCTTCAAGAGATTATTATCTCATGCGTACATTAGGAATGTCCGCTTAATTCTAAGCTAATTTCGTTTTCACATAATTACAAGTGGAATGGGCTGATTTATCTCCAAAAATCTTAATATGTAAACAGGCGTTGGTTTAATTTTGGCACCAATCGCTCCATGGGGGGCTGATTTTTTTTTATTTGTGTGAATAAAAATAGCTTTTTAATTGTAAGAATAAGAAAGATAAATCGTAACAGACTGTCGTCTGCGTTCAGCTCGTGCTTTTAATTGCATGGAAATGATCCGAGATATTATCTCAATGATTTAAAATTTTTAACTGTTGCCATCGTGTGTTTATTAACAGATAAATGTTTGTAATTATTTTAAACAAGGCTTTTAAAATAATTTTCAATTTTCATTCTTTGCTTTGCTTTTGAGATAAATCAGGAATTGGGATGGTCATCAAGTTTTGGCATGTGTAATTTTGTTTTCGTTGGGAATATTGCTTCCTCGTTAAGCATGGGGAGGGATGAGAATTATAAGAAAGATATAGAAGAAAGTTTCGTGATGGCGACAACATACTAGTTTTTTTCAGCTAAGCATCTAAAAACACACTAATTGGCCAAAAAAAACCTCTTTTAAAAGTTTTGAAAAAAAAAATCTGTCCATTACGACATAGTCTTTCCTTTCGAATAATGACTGGCTAAATAAATATAATTAAAAACTATGCAGCCTATTTAGCGTTATATTTTTTTCAACGTTAGCGGTTTTGCTACAAGTATACGTACAGTGCAGTAGTTGCGACACTAGTACAAATAATTTGCTCGTAAAGATATGAGCGATTATAATAACTTAGAAAAACAACATATTGTGCAGGATTTTGACCAAATTTCATTTATGATAGAATACTGTACACAACTGTACTGAACACTAGATACCACCAACTCCATACTACATCACATTGGCTATTATTGCATCGAAAAGTTAATTACTTTGTGTACAGTATTCTATCATAAATGAAATTTGGTCAAACTCCTGCACAATATGTTGTTTTTCTAAGTTATTATAAACGCTCATATCTTTACGAGCAAATTATTTGTACTAGTGTCGCAACTACTGCACTGTACGTATACTTGTAGTAAAACCGCTAACGTTGCAAAAAATATAACGCTAAATAGGCTGCATAGTTTTTAATTATATTTATTTAGCCAGTCATTATTCGAAAGGAAAGACTATGTCGTAATGGACAGATTTTTTTTTTTCAAAACTTTTAAAAGAGGTTTTTTTTGGCCAATTAGTGTGTTTTTAGATGCTTAGCTGAAAAAAACTAGTATGTTGTCGCCATCACGAAACTTTCTTCTATATCTTTCTTATAATTCTCATCCCTCCCCATGCTTAACGAGGAAGCAATATTCCCAACGAAAACAAAATTACACATGCCAAAACTTGATGACCATCCCAATCCCTGATTTATCTCAAAAGCAAAGCAAAGAATGAAAATTGAAAATTATTTTAAAAGCCTTGCTTAAAATAATTACAAACATTTATCTGTTAACAAACACAAGATGGCAACAGTTAAAAATTTTAAATCATTGAGATAATATCTCGGATCATTTCCATGCAATTAAAAGCACGAGCTGAACGCAGACGACAGTCTGTTACGATTTATCTTTCTTATTGTTGCAATTAAAAAGCTATTTTTATTCACACACATAAAAAAAATCAGCCCCCCATGGAGCAATTGGCGCCAAAATTAAACCAATGCCTGTTTACATATGGATTCATATTTATTCCAAATTTCATCCAGAACGTAGCATTACTTCTTGAGATATGGCACTCACAATGGAAAAAAAAAAGAACGTTCAATTGAGCCACCCCTTTTTCAGCTGTGGACACCAAAACAGAATCATTTCTTATACCCTCTAAGGGCTACCCATCGATAAATTTCTGTTTGATTATGTTCATTATTTATTGAGATACAGCAGTCACAATTGACGGCAAAAAAAGGTACTATAGCTCAACCCCCGTTTGAGCTATTGACACCAAAATTGAATCAGGATCTGTACCTGTTAGGGACAACATATGGATCAAATTTTGTCCGATTCCGCCAGTTACTTCCTGGGGAATAGCAGTCACGCAAAACTCAAAAAACGTCCCATTGCTCCACCCCCCCCCTTGGAGGAATTCGCGCCAAAAGCAATGGGCACAAGTTCACATAGGGGCACATATGTATACCAAATTTCGTTCGATTTCATGCGGTAGTTATTGCTGTAGAGCGGCCACAAAAAATTGGTCACACACAGACGTGACACACATACACACACATACACACATACACACAGACAGACAGACATTTTCCAAAAATAGTCGAAATGAACTCAGCACACCTCAAAACGTTCGAATCCGTCAAAATTCGAAATTCGAAAATTTGCACGAATCCAATACTTTCTTCTATATATTAGATATAGAAGAAAGTAAAAATGTGCGTACTGTTTACCTTACATAGTAAACAGCTGCAAAACGATTTTTTTACCTTTCTACCTTAAAAACATTATAAATTCGGTATTTTAAGGATTCATAAGGGAAGGTTCTAAACCATTTGTTCACTAAAACTGCTGCATTTTTTAGTACACTTTTAGACAGTTTTGTTTGATAAATACCCTGAAGTATTAGATATTAACTAAAACCGATAAAGCTAAATGTTTGTTTTTGGGATACTTTTTCTGTTCTACTTTGCGTAGGTTTGACTGCATTACAGTTAGCAAATCAATATTTTATAAGTGGTTAAATTTTTTTAAGTTGGCCATGTTATTTCAGAATATAAAATTACTGATAAGGTACGCGATAAAATGGTTTTAATAATCAACAATTTAACAGCAAAAGTAGTTCCATTGCATGGAAACATACTGTAATATCTTAAAAAAATGATTAGCAAATGTAGATTAATGTAGTTTTACTATACATTTCTCAAGGGTAAAAAATCTACTAAATTATTTCTCTAAATGGATTCCAATTTATTATCACTCAACTTAAAGTACTTATTTTTCTGTTGAGTTCAATCAATTTCAGAAGCACTCGTATGCTTCAGCTGATCTATATGTCGATAAATCGATACTGATGAGAAAATATTTCACAGCTAACCACAAATATCTGCGCTATCAACATTTTGAATTCACTTTTTCTTCCTCGGTGATTGATGAACAAGGTTCACTGCGCTGACTTTGATTACTCTTTGTGGTAGTGACCTATGAATCATCGCTGAAAGGTAATTCATGGGAAATATTTCATTAGATCGTTAGTTCGGAAACTCTCCAAAACTAGTTTAGGTCGCATTAAATTTTGATGCCGATATTTGTTTATTATTTTCGGTGAAATATTGGATGGATATTGTTTTGACATGATCTGAATTGCTCTTTTACGCGCCTTTTGATTGAATAATATTCACAGTTTGCCTTCTTTATTTTATATAATATATATATACGTAATTATGAGTTGAGAGCATTGCCCATTGCTTCTTAAGTTCTTTAAGTTTGTCAAAAAAAAAAAAAAAAATATTAGACTGCATTGTGTCATTGTAATCTGACAATTTTTTAAGAGCGGTGGGAAACCACCAATTTATAATATTTATCTCTTTTTTCCAAATTTTATATCAAAATCACTTGAGTTTTTAGAAATGTAATGGAAAAGAATGTTAAAAAGAAGTTTTAATATCAAAAAGCAATTTTTTTTTTTTAGCGCTAAAAAAGTCAACCAATTTTCTTCATTTCCTTTGAGGTACTCAATAGTACTTTCTGAAACGGTTCAAATTCGTTTTTTATAGCATAAACATGTGTTTTGCCCTTGGAGGTTGATGTGAACAAGTGTGGACAACACACATTGCCAAAGAAATTCATTAAAATAAAAATATTTTCGCTGCAAAATTTGTCTTAAATTATAAAGTAAACCTACTCACAGTGAGTCTTTGATTGTATTTTTAAAACATTTATTGACTCGCTCTTAAAAACATTAAAACTAAATAGAAAAACTGGAAAACGCTCAAAAATGAGTAGAGTTTTTTTAGTCAAAGAACGGGCAAAGTGTGACCAACTTCAGAACTGGGGGGTGACTACACAGTTAGCATTTACCTAGAGCAGGGGCGCTAGGTAAATTTCGGCTATAGATATGACAACGATTTTGACATCTACTTCTTGGCGAGTACTATGCTCTTAAGTGCACAAACTTAGTTAAACACACACTTTAACCTCACCATGAAGTGTCGAGAAACATACCTAGTCTTTAACCTCCTTTCTCCTTTTGTTTGGCCGCTTCTTTGTTCTTATGTGGACATCCTTCCAGATAAAGGCGAGGGTACAGTCTGACTTTGAAACTTTGAGCTACACACCTACTATCCTGTCTAATATTCGAAAGTTATGCCAGTATTGTCCGTTTTTCACTAGTTGAGACTTGGCCACGCCCCCAACACGTGGTATCGGAAGATTCTATATACGTCTTTTGGGGATGAGGCTTCAGAACAACACTGAGAAAGGTTGCAATTGGCCATCGTTATCGCGCTGTAAGAAGACGAGTGTTCTATAATTTTCTAAGAAATTACCTCCCACCTTCTTTCCCGAAAAAAAAAAGGTGTGCTACTAAGACAATTGTTCGACTTAAAAGTATTTTAAGATTTACAGTGTATTTCTATACGTTTTGGGTTAATTTATCATTGATTTTGCGAAGGAAATCCTAAACTTTCTGTCTTTCACGCTAAGTAAACATTTTCTGAAAACACGGTGAACAGTTGCAGGTGAAAATGGAAGGAAAATTTTTCCTTCTATTCCGCTGAAACTTTCACAGCTCTCAAACGTGGGTTTTTTATAGGTATTCTAATTATAAATCTCTAATCGCATATTGTTAACTTTGCTGGTCAACCATTTCTCACCTTATTTTCCACTTGATTTTCTTCTTTAAAACATTTATTAAATATTACACTGTGCTTAGGGATAAATGAACTACTTTCGCAACATTTCGAACTGTTTTACTTCGAATATAATGAGGAATTAATGCGTTTTCGAATTGTGTTTGTTGTTACTTTGCGAATACGAGTCATTTTTAAAATAATACGTAGATTTGTAAAGTGAACAAGCAAAAATTAATGCCAAAAGATTTTTTAACTATCACCGCATTGAAAAAATAACAAAAAAAAAGGGAAAATTAATTTGAATTTTGACATTTTGAATTCAAGTTATGTTTTTCGCAATCACGAGTGTGTGTATGTAGGCGTGTGTGTTTGTGTGGGGGGGGGGGGGTATGTGTATGTGTGTGTAGGCATGTGTGTTTGTGTCTGTGTGCTGGCATAAGTGTGTGGGTAGTTGTGTGTATGCATGTGTGTGGGGGGGGTATGTGTATCTCTGTGTCGGTGTCTGAATGTATGCGTGTGTATATGTGTTTGTATGTGTGTATGTGTTTGTATGTGTGTATGTGTTTGTGTATGTGTGTGTAGGTGTATGTGGGTATGTGCTTGTGTGTGTGTGTAGTTGTGTATGTATGCGCGTGTGTGTAGGACATGGATGCAACCTGGAGACGGCTTCTTTCGCTATAGGAATAGCATCGTGTGGAGCCGGTCGACGGTGATGGTGTGGAGGGTGGCGGTGGGAGAATAAAGTGATAGCACGCCAAAAACAGTCAAATGAAAGCAATAAGCAATCGTGATTGCTCAAAAAAAAAAAAAAGAAAGAAAGAAAGAAAACGACAGACGATAACTTTAATTTCGAATTTTTCTGAAAATATTTCTGTGTCACCTCATTTTTGGCCCATTTCAAACAGTCAATATTTTGTAAAAAAAATGTTGAATTGATGTAATCATGTAGAGACAGTATGAAAAAGTATTGAACTATTATTTCGATTCCTAGGCACTTCATTTTTAACCATACACATTTAAAGCCTACGAACAATTTTGGAAGCCTCAGTAGGTAAGTTGCACTCTGTGTGACACATTTCAATACTTTAGTACTATTTTTTTTTTTCCAATATGGCTTTTATTCTTCAGAAATGAAAAAAGGAACAAAACAAAAATTAAAGCTTTTCGCATGCCAATATGGTTATCTACAGAATAATTGAATAAGTGCCTGAAACAACGTTTTATGTTACTGTTTCAACCTATTTATTTTTGTAAATACGAAAAAATATACATGCTTTTTTTATTCAAGTTTTCTCGATTACTCTAAAAGTAATTCAGTTCTTCCAGTACTTTTACGGAACAGCGTTACGTGTGGGGATCATAAAATAGGCAAAAGTTTGTTGCCCGTATTCTAATACAGATCCGAACAAGGACGGACACAAGGGAGGGGCGATGGGGCGACCGCCCCTTCCTCGAGTCGAGATGCAGAACTCTTCCACGGCATGTCTTTGATACTGAAGTTGAAAATTGTTTTAGCCTATCTTCTATAGTTTGACGAAGCTCTTGCTCTCTGGAAAATGAAAGTGTAGCACATATCTTATTCTTAACACATTACTGATAGAGATCTGAACTTTGTATATAGGAAGTATTTCAAAGTTCCAAAAACTCAATTTTAGAAGATTTTAGATGATATTAAATAGGGTTATAGGGTTCAAGGGCTCTTCTCAGGAAAGTTTTGAAAATTGAAGTTACCCCCTTTCAAAAAAAGAGGAACTTTAATGGGGCGTTAAGGTAAGGGATGGGGTTTGGTACACTCCTCCACAATTTTGTAGAAAAGGAAGTCCCTCCCCTTCCCAAAATAACTGAAATGAGACGATCTTTCATGGTGTTTGGAAAGGGGGGGGGGGAGGTTTGAGAATTTATAAAAGGGTAAGGGTGTGAAATCAATCGCCTCCTCCTTGAATAGTTTCTGGATCCGTCCTTGGCTCTGAATGTAAAATGCGTTATTTTTATCAAGAGAGGTTGCTATAGTCAACCTATTCAGTTGTTCAACATATCCCACACTGGCAAGGAAACTGACTCAACCACAAGAAAAAAAACAGCAATGGAGAAAATTAAGGTTTGACGCAATAGTAATTTTAAGTGATTTAGTCTCCAACATTGCAATATGCGCAGTCAACTTATTATGTGATGTTTATTAATTAGTTTTTGAAGTATAGATACATAATGCATACTTTAAGCTCGAAAAATATTCTTCCAAATTATGAAATTTTAATGATGTGTCATTATTGATGAAATCGTTTCTACGCCCCCCCCCCCGCACCATTTAGGTGAGCTAACTTTGTGGTTTTTGTGTCGAGAAAAAGCACTAAATTTAGATTTTAAATCAATAGCCGGTACGGTTTTCCCAGATTTTGAATTGTGTCACTTTCCTTGCCGGAGTGCGATATGATTCTTCATTAAAAACATACATGATCATAAACAAATTGTGACTAGAGCTATCCAGGAAGGAGGGGGGGGGGAGCCGGTCTTTTCCCTTTAAACAATTGTTACTGCGATTTTGGTAACTTAGAGCAAACCTAAGGAGTCGTTCACAAATGATGTCACGCTTGAAAGGGGTAGGGAGAGAGGGTTCGGGGTTCATGAACTTCGGACAGTTAGTCTCAAGGGGGAAGGAGGGGATTATAAGAAATATGACTTCACATATTTTGGTCCAAATAAAAGCGTTCGTTATAGCAATATGTTCATCGAACATTGCGTGAGATGTGACGAGGGGAGAGGCTAAGGTGAAGTGTAACGTCCTTTATGGACAATCCGTGTTTACGTTAGGCTACTGTGTACTGAAGTGTTATAACTAACTTCGTTTCTGCCTCCCCCCCAGAAACGAAGTTGGTTACTCCCCCCCCCGCCTTGAAAATACTCGCCCTGGGGGTAGTCGTCATCTCTTAAGCCGGACCCAACCGATGAACCTATAATTTTAAAACAGTATTCAAACCAAAGACACTTTTTATAACGCATCGCAAATTATTACATATTTCTAAACATTAATATTCATCCAATACTTAGAGAAATAGCCTTGATTTTAATAGTCAATTGCTTTAAATATTTCAGATTTATTTTTTATTGTTTTCTCATTTACTTTTATTTCTCACATGTAAATCCTTTCTGGAACAATTGCCCAGTCCCCGCCTTTGGTTCAACCAAGTTTCTTTTTTGGGGGGGGGGGGGAGGAGGGAGGGGGGGGGGGAACTTTTGTTCGAATAATGTTTTCATCATTTTTCAAAAATAACTGCTACTGTAGATCTACTGACTGTATATCCGCTCTATATGATCTGAAATTTTGTACAATCCATACTGATGCATCAAAAAGACCCAACCCGTAAGAGCTACTGAGTCACCCCCCCCCCCCCCCTTCAAGAAAAGGGAGAGGGAGATGGAGAGAGATATTAAGTCTTCAAAACGAACGCAACCCTTAAGCATTTTGATGCCACAATCTGTGTGGGAATGAAGTTTTCCTGTCCCCCCCCCCCCCCTTTTTTCATCAGCGCACTTGCAATTTCGAATATAGGACGTTAGTGCTTAAAAGGATATCGTTCAAAATTCAGAAAGCCTATCCTTAATAGAAATGTTTCATTCGGAAAACAAAATACCTTACTTTTTTTTGTAAATACAATATTTTTGTTCTGAAATTTTCAGTTTACAAAGTATAGATTCCCCGTAGACGACAATTACGCGAAGCTAGAAACGAAAGGAAAGAACACAAAGACATTTTTGCAAATTTAAATGCCCGCCAAATTTAGGGTTGTCTCAATTGAAAGCGGTAGCGATCACCCCCGCGCTAAACTTAGCTTTGCTTTCGGGAAGGCGTTCCGAAGTCTCTTCTCCTCATGAACGCACAATACTCCATACAGGAAAATTTCAGAAAACTCACAGCCTGAACAATTGTTAATCTTTCAATTTGTTTCTAGAGTTTGAACCAATTTTTATTTTTGTAATATATTTTGTGTTTGAAATGAATTTTACTCATACTTATATTTGGAGCAGTGAGAAACAAAGGGATATAAAAGGACATTTAAAAGGTTTGTTTGTAAAACCTGTTAAAAGTGCTGACTGTAGGTAGGTTTCGATGGAAATTTTTTTTTAAAACCATGGCAGAATAGCTGCACTTTCTAGGTCTAGCAACACTATTTTTGTTGACACACGTGATAAGAAGTTGTGATACTCGTGCCATTTGCGCTAGCTATTTCTAAATTTAAATTTTTTTCACTTTTTTCCTCATAGCCCTGTTTGAAGTTTTGTAATTAATATCACATGATGACTGGCCTAATAGGTATGGATTAAGTACCTATGGGCTGTGTGAGTCAATATCATAGTTTATTTTCTAGAATGCACGACATCCGATTTCTAAAATGTGAGGTATTACTAACTGCAAAAAAGGAATATAAATGCAAGTAAACGAGTCAATATAAAAAATAAAACTTCAAAATGCCCTACATTACGATATAGTATATGTTCTGTAATCTTTGGGTTAGCTTTTCCTCACTTATCTCTCAATTTTCGTCGAGTGTCAGAACTCATTCGAGCTACTGCACTAGCAGTAGTGCAAAGTTAATTCGTTTTCCTTAGTGGAAAGCTCTTTGACATTCATTAAATACTATAAAAAAAGTTCATTTTCTTTTCATAAAAGTTTGTAAGTAAAGTAAAAATGAAAACATATTTCTATTTGTTGAGTAGATGTCGTTACTAAGCATAAGTACTGTTGAATTGACCGTTGCAAAAGTATATATTAATGTTTATTTAAAAACACACACACACACACAAGAGAAACTATTTGTGTGACTCGTTTTTATATTCTACAATAAAAGACACCTATTATTGTACTATTTTTTTTCAATATCTAGTCTCTGTAGTCAATTTTAAGAACTGCACATATATATCGTGTACTCATAACTCGAAAGAAATTGTATAGCTTAACTGGAAGCATAAGGAAATATAAATGCTTCAATGTCTGCTTTTGTCAAAAATTCTGGCCTTACAACCTTATACATACAGAAAGGAACTTGTTTTCTGCATAATGCTTAAGCATTTAAAGTTAATGGTTTAAAAACAGCTTTAAAACTGCAGTTTGTTACAAGTTTGTTTTAATACAGTGTTTTGCTGTATCATAGCTCTGCGAAAGCACAAAAAATGTTTCGGTTTAAAAAAATATAGACTTATTTGCTATATTTTAAATGGTGTGAACTAATAATATTATTTATTAGTGATAATATATGCAGAAGAAACCAGTTATCAATGTTTTAAAATATCCGATTTCTTTGAGGATATACAAAAAGAAAAAATATACACATAGTTTTATTGTTTCGAAAAGAGTAGTCCAAGAATCCGTGACTTTTTTTCCAAAAAGTATCTGATATATTTTTCAAATTTATAGCCAAATAAAAGCAGGGGATGCAGTAAAAGATCCATGTACGCAATAATAAAAACCTTTCAAGTCGTAAAGAAGTTCAATATCTACCATTTCGCTTTGTCTTAAAATGTCTTCTTTATTGCAGAAGCTGGAAGAACAAATAGTTTTCGTATTAAAATTCAATATTTGATAAGGAAACCCCGAAAGATTTATTTTTCTTCACTGCTTAGGGATGGATTTCAGGAAAAATGAAGCTAAAAGCGTCCAATCTAAACGAAATTGAACATAAGAAAACTTTTTATTAAAATGATCTAAGTTTTCAAATTTGGAAAACAAAACTTTTTTTGTTCCATTTATCAACATACCAATTTTCACTGTAAATTGTACTTCCTTGGAGGTATTATGGGAATACATTTTGAATTGTTACAAGTTGAAGTAGGGGAATGTGGGGCGAAGTAAAATGATGACATACAGTCGAGCCTGCTTAATGGAATAGTCACGGTTTTCCTTGATCATGAGCTTTTAAAATTGACGTTTTGAGGAAATCGCGTTTGAAAGTAGAAATGTGCTTACATTTGAATGCATTCTTGCCTCATTGTTACTTAAATTGATTTATTTTTAATCTAAATAAAAACATGAATTTGGTGTCGCTAGAAAGTTAGAAAGTTATTTATTTAAATATTTTTAAATAATTTAAGTTTTTAAGCTTCTAGAGTACTAATTCCCGTTAATAACCAATACATTTACAACTAAAAAATCCATACCGTAAAGTGGGGCTAGTTGAACCCATGAGACAAAAGTGTTTAAAATCCGTCATGATCCTATATATAACTCAATGTATAGACTTAAAAGACTTTCTCTATGACAGGTATCAGTACTAGGTAGAGGCTGGAGCATGAAATAAAGTCTGTGCTATTCTCGCATTTTCTGATTGAGGTTATGATTGCAAATTGTCTAAACAGTTGTTTTTTGTATCTGGAAACATTCACATGTAAGTTCATGGAAACATCTGATATCATCAAGGTCAATATAGTTTTATGTTTGCATTATATCTCTTAATAAAATAACAATGTTTTAAGGTTATAGATATATAATTAACACAGTAACTAATGTAAGAGTTAGTAAAAGTGCATTGGTTGCTTTAAAATGAGGTTACTTGAACCCGGCGTTTAAACAGCTCCAAACCATTATTTCATCACTAAATTATGTTAAGTAAGGCCTGTAATCTTTTAAAATAAAGAGATTAGTAGCTATTTATACCCATTTTTTGCAGATCTGGAGATAAAAAGGGTCCGAAAGTAAGAGAACCCCTTGAACTAGGAAATAAGGTGGATTATTAAGATTAAAAATTACAATTTTGTCCCAGATTCAACTAATTCTGAAGAAATGTCTTAGAAAGTGGCATCAGCCCATTTTGACTAAAGTATATCAACTCTAAAAAGGAAATTAAAAGATCGTTCTCAAAACAAGCCTGGGCATCAAGGTAGTATTTAGTAGCTAGGAAGAGCAGGTATAAAATATCAGAGCAAAAAAATCTAAACAAGCAATTAAATTGAGGGGTTTTCATTCTTTCTGATGCTTAAATAATGAACATTTCAATTGGTTTTAGCTGTAATCAGTTTGTTTCTATTTGAGAAGTTATGTTTGCTTAAAAATATTTTTTTATGTATACGTTGGTTTTATATTAATTTATATAAATAATTTGCAATTTATATAAATAGTTTGCCAACTAAAATGTACGTTTTGAGTTTATTTTTCAAAATCATTGATCTTTCTTGATGCTACCACCTGTTTTATAGCTTTTTCTAATGGATTTGCCGAGTGAGACCTAGTAGCCCCAGCGCGGAGCTACTTGAACCCAATTCTTAAAAATAGAAAAAAAAATATATAAAGAGTTTAAATTGTTGTTTAAAAAATGCTTTAGATGGTAGCAGAACGCCTAAAAAGTGGTAAAAACAAGGTTATCAATTCACATTATGGGTTTAACGAAGCATTCAGTGTAAAATTCGCAAAAAGTATGAAATTTCGAGTCCAAGTGGCCTCACTTTACGGTACAACTGTCAGATAACATATAACTAAACTTAATTTAATGTGTATGGATATTCTTCATGTAACATAATGCAATACATTAAAACGTAATGATTTTCACTGAGGTTAGGAGCAAAAGTTAGACAGAGCCAGAAGTTGAACTTCTTGAACACTTTTTGTAAAATTTGTGATATGACATTGGATGATGTTGTTCTTCTAAACCACATATTTCGTTATCTGATTGTATATTTATCATTAGTATTTTTTTAGCCTCCAACAATTGTTTTTTACATGCAAAACACCGAATGTCATACTTACTATTCATCTAAGTAATCTTACAATCGAAAATTGTTTTTATCAATTACAAAACCAACATCATACAATTTGAATGATAAAGAGTTGTTTTTCATGCAAGGTATATTAATTATTTGCTACGCACTGTCAGGCTCTTTGGAATTTTGTTTCTCTTTATCTCTAAACAACATAAGCATTAGTTGCATTGTCTACTACAGACATATAATCGAACACGAACTTAAGATGCTTTTAAACACAATGAAAAAACCTATTTTTCAGAAAATGTGTGAAAGAAAAAGGCAATAATGCAATAATGGATTATTAATGATCTGCCAAAGTATTAATGTCATCGCAACATGACACGTAAAATATTACAAACAGAAAATGTCGTCCTCGATGATCAATTTTTTAAGCGGAAAATACTGAGCAATTGTTTCCTAATACAATGAGTTGTTTAAGAACAACAATTAATGAGAGTGCTTTTCGAAGAAAATGTCTCGTGAATAGAAGACCATTTCTGTCCTAGAATATGAAAATAGTTTCTGATAAAAGTGCTGTTGCATGAATTTTCATAATTGTATTTTGAAACGATGTTGATATTTAGCTTAGTAGCTTGTCAGGTATAATTATGCTTGCAAGCGCAATGTATGATTTCTCAAAAGGTGTAACTGGATGAAATTTTTTAGATGGTCTATGAGTAGCAATTCTTTAAAAATTCGCGAACAGAATATCTTTCACCCCCATATATCGAGTTGAAAATCATTCCATGTATCATTATATCAAAGAGTAAAATTGAAAATAAAGTTTTAATTCACAAAACTTGCAAATTACTGCAGCACCCTGAAACTAGCGTGCAATAAAACGTTGTTATTTTTAACTTTACTTTTCTGCACATTGGTATTTATATTATTATAAAAGTGTGCTTACCGTTTAAAGCATTCAGAAAAAAGTTCCTTTGTTCTAAAATGAAAGTAATAAAAATAATGAAATCAAGCCTTAATAAGCATATAATTGCAGAATTTTTCTTGGTCCCCGAGCTAAATCTTTTATCGTTTCATTTTTTTTCTGTAAATCTGTGTAAGAGTCAATTTGGCCTTTACCAGACCTTTGTTGGCATAGTTTGCTATCACAGCTAGTTGAGAAAATATTGATCTTATGCTGCAAAACAGATATTAGTATACAGAGAAATGGGCTCGTTTACTTTTAGGTGGAAGTTCTTGCTCTGTCTAATCATGATAAACGAAATATATCCAAGAAAGCATATATAATGCATTTTATTTACAGTGGTTTTTAGATAAGACTGGAGTTTTGACAAAATTATCATTTGTAAATTGTCGGATGTTTGCTGTCGTTTATGATGAACTTATACTTTTGAGTGCTTTTTTATTCAATGACTTTTTGGTTTCATTTTCAGGTTTTTTTAAAGAAAAATGCTCCAATAATTTTCAAGTGAATATTTGTAACTAATGTATTAAGAATGTCTCACAAATTCTATCATCATCGGGAAAAATGTATAAAGATTGAAAAATTCTTTAAACTATGCCGGGAAAACCTTACGTTTTCAAAACAATAAGAGAAATATGTCAAACCTTGAAGCAGTACTTTAAAATTATAGAAACAATTTCAAATATTGAGTTGGTTTACTTTAATTGCACCTTAATAACGTTTTTAGATGTCGGAAGAATAATCTCTAGGAGGGACATAGCGAAAAGCAGGAAAGAGACGAGTTTTTACGTTATAAAAGATCAAACAAGATTTTATTATTCCGTACAGTTGTGACATCTTGTAATTTCATAAAAGAAAGGTTTACAAATACATTCAAGTTTCGTGGAAAAATAAAATCGTGTGAAGTATAAAAAATGTTTCTTTTTTGCACACATTCGACTCTAGCAATGACAGATATTGTTTTTATGTCTATAACTAGCTGTGTTGCCCGGCTTTGCAAGGTTCACCGTGAAAATAAAAATTGTGTCAAGTGACGTATATTCAACAATCAGGCTTAAATAAATTTAAAAAATAAAACATCGTGCAAAATTTCCCTCCCAAACAATGATGACAATTACTTTTTAAAGAAATTAAATCCAGAAAGATGGATTTAATAAGTGTAACCAGGAAAACACAAAATAAAGTATATTTAAGGAAATAAAATGTGAAAAAAAAAATGGTTAACGATTTGATTGGACATGAGGTATTTTAACTTGATTTTAAAATACGTGTAACTTTTTTTTTCCTTTCGAGATAGAAGCTTATTTTTTCGACCAAAGGTCGAGATAGATCTGGAGCAAAAAATGTCTCTTTTTCTAATGGTGTCAAAAAGAACAGTGTTGGACAATTCCTTCACTTTTTATTGATTAATTTAATGAAGAAAGTAGTGCATAAATTTCAGCTAATCCAAAACAAATAAAGCTAAAAACGTAAATAATTCCCGCCGTTATTAAGTTGGAGTACTAAAATAAATTGCGTAGAACGTGGAAAATTCTACCCTTTCCATCGATATGTAACAACAATATGTGCAAATAATTTTTCACCCCCAAATTTCAGCGAAACCAGCCTGATAGTTCTCCAGCTTTGTGCGTTCACACAAACAGACATTTTTCGATAGTTCATTTTATACTATGTAGAGATGATTAATCACGTTACATGGCATTTTTTTCTTACTGTGAGCACACAGCGGTCACTAATCACTCTTTGTTTTCTATTTTTCCTTTCTTACTTCCTTTTACAAAAAAAGGAAGTACTGTATTCGTAAAAAAAGTTCACTCAAAAATCGGCTTTAATTTACATTTTGCTCACCTCCGATTAAATGCCGAGTTTTTTTTTTTTTTTTCCGACCCGACCACACGTGGATACATGCCTAGGAACGTACAGACACCCGAAATATCCATTTTGATGAACCCCCGAGTTTAATTACAACAAATTCTTTCGTGACGTCCGTATGTACGTGCGCATTTGTGCCTGTGCGTACCTATCTCGCATAACGCAAAAACGGTATTTCCTAGAAAGTTGAAATTTGGTACGTGGACTCTAAGTGGGATCTAGTTGTGCACCTTCACTTTTGGTTGCATTCTGATGTTCCTAAGGGGGTCTTCTACACCTTTTTGGGGGGAAATCATTGTTAATTTCATTGCTAATTCAAGTGGAGTTATAATTTGGCAAACACTTGGTGATATATAGCCAAGCTTTTTCCCGCCTACTTGGCAAAAAATTTGGCTTTATTTTTTATTTTTAAATCTGGTTTTAATTCGGCCAATGTTGGTGAAATTTAAAGAGTTAACCACTGAATCACATTAAAAGTGCCAATATTGAGGAAATAAATCTGTGTAGATTTTTTTTTTTTTTTGCTTCGGTTCAGAAGAAACTAGGGTGAAAATATTTAGTGTTTCGTTGCTTACTCCAAGGCGCTATTATCATTAAATTGTCGCCAAAGGAAGTCACGAGATGCACACATCAGCTCGTTTACTATGTGATTGAAAATTCATGAATGTTGGTTTCATATTGAGGTATTGTCGGGCAAACTGCATATTCATGCTACATTTTGTTGGATTTTTACGAACTTCAAAAATGTGTCGAGGACTTTTCGGCAGTCTGTGTTTTCATAACATGCAAAAGTTTAATGTATTCAATGGGTTAATCAATCTAGCAAAACGCATTAAATGAAAAATTATCGTTTAAGAACTTTTTATTATACGCACACAAAAAGCTGCTCTAAATGCGTATTTTAAGAGATGAAGATAGATACAATTGTTCCCGTTAAAGGTAAGTTGACTGGACCAAGTGAAAGCTTTATTAGAGCCGTAATGCCATGGGAAGGTAAAGCGCAGTATCTACAGAAATGGGATTCGGAATTCATTGAAGACAAGCGTTTTGAAATTCTATACTAACAATAGGAAGATGTTGGGATTTGAGATGTTTTTCGTGCTTTCATTCTAGTGAAAACGTCGTAAGCAAGCTTGTTCAACAAAACTAAAGTACAATAGATGACAATTTGAAAAAAAAAGAAAGATTTGCAGATAATGCGCTTTACCTTTCCTCGGCAGCTAGTATGTAGTCTCGCTATATAAACTTGCGTATTAGACAGTAAAACATGAAGTGGAGTTGAAGTTGTTACTTTATAGCCGAAAATTTATAGTATGAGGCTGAGCTATAAACTAGCTCTACTGCTGTAGCATGCATGCTTGAGCAATTACCTCTACTCGTTTTGAAAGCTCATGTATTCGTAGAATTATGTGTAAATTACTCCGCGAATACAAATTTTGTAATTTATAGCTATGTTTGATGTGAAGACGTATTTGAAAGTAATAGCTACTAAGACCAAACAATATTTTAAATGTTTGTTTCGGGTAATTTCTGCCACTGTATTTAGATCTTAAATGTTCCTTCAAATACTCTTTATAACGACTACTCATTATTTATCTGTATATAAAGAACACCAAGACTAAACTAACGATAAAACTTTCGTTATACAACTGCAACGTATGGAAGACGAAAAATTGATCCGTTTTGCCCTTTTTCCACATTAAAAGTTTAAGAGCAACAAAGTTTGTTTCCTGCTGGACTTTAATTTAATGTTGACACTGGATTCTTCTCAAACGTACTGATGTAATAGTATGAAATATTTTAATATTTTAAATTATATAAAATAGGCTTCAAAAGTTTTCTCATTTTACCACATAATAAGGTAAAATAATTCATAAGGATAAATGTTAAATTAAAAAGTTTTCGAACCTGTTCATTCAGAAAGTAACTGAATAATACTCAAAAAAAAAAAAAAAATCCATTTTGATTGTGTTTATGTTCAGTTAATTGCACACTGATCCAATTTACCCCATCACACATTTTACTATACTCCAACTAATCTTTCAAAATGTGCGTTAAATTTTGTATGCTAAAAGTTTCTTTGAAAAATACTGAATTCAATTACTAATGCGGTCAAAATGTTTATTATCTTTTCAATTTGTTTAACTTGTCAATCAATTGGTAAAAACACTACAACTTTCAACGTAATTACTATTTTAAATATGGATACTTGTTACAAAATATAAAAAGTCGGAAGTTGAAATTATAGCATCAACACGTCGTGGTTATTGAAAATAACCTCAAATTCAGCATAATTTATAAAAACACAGAAATTTATATCTTCCTCTGTTGATAAACACGCATTTTTCATCGACAAAGACCCCAAGCACGAAATATTAATTTTCCGTTTTTCTCATCAAGAAACCAAGCAACTAATATTGTTGCCTTTGGACTTTGAAAAACATCCCTTAATTACTTGCTAATGGCCACGAACGTGGGGAAAATTTTCCTAAGAATAAAAAAGCCGCTTACTAGACAGATAATTTTGAAAGAGTTGTGTAGAAAGAAAGAAAAAACCGTGGTGTTTTGCAGCGAGAATAGACCACGTAATAGAAGTAATTTAGACGCATTATTCTTTATTTAATGACTTAATGGATGCAGAGCAGAAAAATAAACAATATATGTACCGCGAAAAATCAATATTGTAGCTGAAAGCAAAACAAAATGCTAGAGATGGGACAAAAAAGTATGAAACTCAAGTGTGGTGTCGTTAATATTTCTACGAACAAAGGAGATGTTTAAAAGACTAAAAAGAATATCTTACCTTTCCATTTTCTTAGAAAGGGATGAATGTTTTAAATTATTTAGGAATGATTTGGAACTATATAGTGTAAACAAAGTCAACGAGCATATTTTATCAAAAATATAACATTTTGCGTTTGGTGCAGGTACAGGGTGTCCAGTAAAGGACTCCCTTGTTTCAAAATTGAATATCTCGTAAACAAAGGACGATTTTGGAAAAAAATAAACGATATGTTTATTGTGAAACCTATAAAAATCGCATACAGGAACTTGTAAATTAGTTTTAAAAAGTTCCAACAGGTAACGCTGCACGCTGTAATTGCAATAAGACGCCATAAAGGTCCTTCGAAGAGGCTGAACGATAATTTGTAGCGTATATGTAAGCATATCTGAGAGACTAAACTATTGCTGAAACAACTAACCTTTTCACAGCACTATTTATGGAAACTTCTATTGCAATTACATTGGGCAGCGCCACCTGTTGGCAATTTTTTAAATTAATTTCCGAGTTCCTGTATATGATTTTTATGGGTTTCACAATAAACATACCGTTTATTTTATTTCAATATCGTCCTTTGTTTTCGAGATATCTAATTTTGAAATCAGGGATTCCTTTGCTGGACACCCTGTATCTTTACTTATTTTTATTCTCACAAAACACGTTTAAATTGATATAGTATGCATCTGATAATAAGACATTTAAACTTAGATAAGATCAAGTAACTGTTACTGGCAAAGCCAATCGGCTTAATTCACTCTATTTTCATAATTGGAATCGTTTGATGCTTTGCCTATTGTTGACATCTTATCAGAATCATACTCTTAGAAATATATCAAGTGTTGGAAATTTTAAACCAACTGTGTATCCGGAGAGAAAGTACGAATTTAAAAAAAAAAAAAAAAAAAAAAAAAAAAAAAACCAGAACATTTCTCCTGAGAGAGAAAGCTGAAAAAAAATGTGATTTCACGTAAAAGAATAAAAAAAAAGAAATTATTATTCTATGTTCTCATCGTGGAAGATGTCATCAGTGAAGACAATCTCTTTTGAACACCACTTTTTCTGAACATTGTAACTACTGTCGAAATAAGAGTCCTTAAAAGCAGTTTTCAAGTTCAAGAACTAGCAGAAATTAGAAGGTGCAAAAAGAAGGCTTTCGGCAGGTAGGTGAATCTGTTCTTCAATACGTTTTTGAGGGACACTAGCACTATCGCGTATGTTAACCACAACTTGCAGTTAAACTCGAAACGTGATATTGAAGGAATGCCAATTCAACAGAAATCACGGCCCTCTGAATCCATGTTAAATATTGGCTGTTTCACCGACGGCATATTTCTTTGTAAAGGGCATAGGCAGATTGTTTTACCTCTAGGACAATCCCCCTCCTATGAACTCTGAGCATTGGTGGCAATTTTATTAAAAATAATTTATGAAATTTTTGTTCCAACGAAACTGGTTTTTTTCTAAAATGGTTTTTATGACTTTCTTAGGGGCCTCGGTCACCGAGCGGTATTACTCAGCAACTGCTTGCAAGCAGAGAGACGCGGGTTCGATTCCCGCCTACTGCCCTGGATGTTCTTCTGATTTCCTTGTATTGTAATAAATCTGGATTGTACTATCTGTCTTATGTGTCTGAGCAAAAGTCAGACTTTCACCTAAATGGGGCTCAGTCAAAACAGGAGGCGCTTGTATTAGCCAAAAAAACAAATTAACGCCTTCGTTATCCATCACCTTGAGTGCTCCAAGGTGCATCAGAAACAACAACATAAACTTTTTTAACAAATCGGTAAAAATAAAATATTAGCATAACAAGAAAAAATTACTTTTTCAGCAGAATAAAAGAGTAGGTTGTAAAAAATGCTTCAACATCATGAACCCCCCCCCCTCCAATGTATCATTAGTAGTGTAAATCAAAGACATTATGAGCAAAAACAACATGAGTACTAATAAGCTACCCGGTAAATCCGAGTTTTCCGGAACCCGAACAAAGTCCAGCCTCAGCATTGTGCGTATCTGAGTTCTCACTGTAAAACTAACACCCAGACTGGCTACACAATTAACGTTAAAAAGAAAATTGTGGGATGTTGAATATACGATATTTTCAATTTCTTATTGCTTTCAACACATGAATGTATATCTTCAATACAGATCACTCAAAATGGTCCTAACATTGAATATATATTGGTTTTATTTTACTAATTTGTATTTTATTAAGTAATATTCATCTAAAGGAAAATTGAACATTTACTGGTACCTTTGTAGCCTTAAATGTGTTTAATTAAACGTTCAGGAAGTGATTACATAAGCATAGTTCGACAAATTTCCCTCCTCGGCACACGGCAACTTCTGTTTGAATCAGTTCTGAACATGCATAAAGCAAAAAACGGTGTATGTACGATAAGATATGGTCTGGCCTAAAGATTGTTAATTTATTTTCGGGAAACTAATATTTATCTTTACTAATAATAAAGCTGAAAGTCTCTCTGTCTAGATGTCCGGAGGATGTCTGTAGGATCTCTGTGACGCGCATAGCGCCTATACCGTTTGACCGATTTTCATGAAATTTGGCACAGAATTAGTTTGCAGCATGGATGTGTACACCTCGAAGCGATTTTTCGAAAATTCGGATTTGTTCCTTTTCTATTCCAATTTTAAGAACACTTTCCCGAGACAAATTATCATAAGATGGACGAGTAAATTGCTAAGTTATCATAACGTGGAGCCGTAACATGGGCAAGCCATTGGGCGAGAATTTCACCACACATTATTTGTAAATATACAGGCAAACCAAATGAACTTTTAATTTTCTACTACGGGCAAAGCCGTGCGGGTAACACTAGTAAAAAATAAAGTATAATAATCATAGACTTCAGTTGCACTTATTTCGCAATATTACAGCAAAAAAATCTAGCTGAAATCAATAACACTTCCTTTTGAGTTTTCGTTTCTTTAATACCAGGATTACGGTGGTCTTCGTATACCTAAAATTACGGAGGGAATAATTTTGGCCCTACAAGAATAAATCTGTAGTTTCCTGCATAATGTTATATATTTGTAAAAATTAGTTGAAAATAAATTTTTGTAATAAATACAATTTATTTAAAGGATGCAGACATTTTAAAGATGCGTAATGGAGTACTAAAATTAATTTGAAATACCTTTAAAATAACCAGCGGTGTTTCTGCTGCTCTTCAGAAACAATCAGCGTTTGCTCCTTTTTATGTACTACTAGTGGAACCCGCACGACTTTGCCCGTAGTAGAAAATTAAAAGGTCTTTTAGTTTGCCTCTATACTTACAAATAATGTGATGAATTTCTCGCCAGCTGGTTTGCCCATGTTCCGGTTCCACGTTGTGATAACTTTGTAATTACTCCTACATATAATAATTTTGCTCGGGAAAAATGTTTTTAAAATTAGAACAGAGAAAGAACAAAATCGTATTTTCGAAAATCGTTTCAAGGTGCACACCCGGCATGATACAAACTAATTCTGCGCGAAATTTCATGAAAATCGGCCGAACGGTCTAGGCCCTATGCGTGTCACAGGGATCAAGACAGAGAGAGAGATCCGGACAGAGATAATTTCAGCTTTATTATTAGTAAAGAAGACATTATGAATGTTTTATTTCAATAATATGTTCCAAGAGGCATTTTTGAGTTTTTGCTCTGTTTTAGCATCAGTAAAGGCATTTGCATTTATTTTTACCTTAAAGGAATCAAAATGATACCTGCACTTTTAGGTATAACCCTTCCGTTTGGGTTAAAAAAAATCCGTTTTCTTGAAAATTTGTAGTATTTTTCAGCACGGTGATTTATGAAAGGTTACAGAAGGATTAAGATATTTACAAAAAGAAAGAGGAGCAGATAGCAAAAAGAGGTTGCTTGGGGCTAAAATAATCTGTCCCATAGTTTTAGTGTCAAAACAACAAAAGACACTTTTTGACAATTGCTACAAGCGAAATTAATGAAAAAACCTTAATAGTTTATTATCTTATATGTTTTTAAAACAAAATAATTTTTGACAATATTTAACTGAAAATATTGCTGTATTTTCATTGCTTTTGACAAACAAGTATTTGTCAACGACAAAGCCAGTACGTTGCAGATTTTCATTTCCCTCGCTCAACTCACTTCACATCAATAAACTCAACAACTAATATTTATTTTCTTCGTCCATTAAAAAACTTTCCTTAATTACTAACTAAAGGCCTCAGACACCGGGAACATTTTTCAAAGTATAAAAAAGACACTTACCATGAAGATTATTCAAGATGACTGTTGGAGAAAAAGAGAAAAATTGCGGCATTTTGTAGTAAAAAGCTTGAAGAAGCGACCACGTAATACAAATAATTTAGAAGCATTACTCTTTGGCTAATGACTTAATGGATGCAGAGCAGAAAACCAAATTATGTGAACCGAGAAAACCAATAACGCCACAGAAGAGTAAACAAAATGCTGAAAAAGTGTCAAAACATAATGAACTTCAAATGTGGTGTCATTAATTTTTCAACGAACAAAGATATACTCAAATATTTGAAAAGAAAATTCATTTTTATTATTTTTTTCTTTTAAAATAAGAACATTTTGAGTTTATGCAGGAGTTCTCATTTTTCTAAGAGAGTCTTACTAAATACAAACTATTTCTTTTAGAAAAGTTACTTTTATGGTTCTTTATTTGAATTATGTGTTTGACTTTTAGGATGATTTTTGTGGCTTTTTAATGCTTAAAAATAGTTGAGAAAATTAGAAAAAAAAGCGTTGCTGTTATTTTTAAATTTTTTTCGTGGATAATAAACCATTTTCAACTAGGCTTTTAAATTTAAGCTAAAAATGTCAGAAAATACTGAATTGAGCTCAATTGGTTTGTGAAACTTATTTTGGAATTCTGTGCACTAAAACCTCTTATTATAACATGTATTTTAACCCTTTAAGATTTGGCGTCCGGTATACCGAACATGATTTTTAAACAGCTTCTACTACATATTTAATAGCACTGTTTGGCAAAAAAAACCCTTCAAAATGCTTCTGACATTTCGTAGGCTGATTCCTATGTAAATTGACCCCATTAATCCAAATATGACCTCCGTTTTCCCCCTATACGTACCATTTTTAAAGCCCCCCCCCCTCCCAAGTTTTGTTTTTTTTTTTTCAATTTTACTTAGTTTCAGAGTAATTATTATTATTATATTTTTAGAGGGGAAAAGAGCTTAATATTAAATGGTAACAGTTTTGGCTTGCAAGAGACGTTCAAAGTTCACGATCATGGACAGCGATAGCAAAAACGGGGATTTGGGGAGGGGGGTACACAACCAAAAAGGATTATTAAAATCAAGAAAAACGATCTTTTAATTCTGATTTTTTAAAAAAGATGTTTAAAAAAATCGGTGCAGAATGAGCGTATAAGACTCGCTTCTATCTCGCTTCTATGACTCCCATGTCCAAAAAATTTTTGGCGGTGTAAAAAAAAAATGTCTTGTGAATGTTGCTCGTTGCATGCGAGTTGAATCGCAGGTCTTCATTCAAAAAGACTTTCTTCTGGCTGATTCTTATGTAAAATGACCCCTTGTTTCCAAATACGACAACCTTTGCCCCCCAATGCGCCCCGTTTTTAGAACCTCTTCCCCTCTTCTGATTCAGAGCCATTTTTTTTTCTTTTTTTTTTTTTTTGAATTTGGAGGGGGAAAAGAGCATTACAATAACCGTAAATATTAGTCTGAAAGACTAGAGATGTGCAAAGCTCAAAATCTTGTGCATATGTAGCAAAAATTAAAACTTGCCCCCCCCCCCCACCTCCATTTGAAAAAAGAACGGGTTGCTTTTCTACAAAAATATGTACGTGTTGGAGGAAAATGGGAGATCAGATTCAGGGGGTAAATTTTTAGAAGAATTAGCCGGAATAGCCTGAGAAGCATTTGAGAGTTTTTTTGCTGCACAGTGTGTGTTTGGAGGGGGTGCCCCCCTTGTCTTTCTATGTGTGAAAAAGAATTTGAGCTTTTCACATCTCTTGTCATTCAGAATAATGATTACGGTTATTGTAATGCTCTTTTCCCCTCCAAATAAAATGGGAATTCTGAATGAAGTCTTTTTGAATGAAGACCTGCGATTCAACTCGTATGCAACGTGCGACATTCACATAATTTTGTTTTCAATTTTTTTTTACATCGCGAAATTTTTTTTTTGGACATAAAATCATAAAAGCGAGTCTTGCACTACCCCCCCCCCCAGTCCCCTTTTTGCTATCGATGTCCATGATCTTGAACTTTGAACCTCTCTTGCCCACCAAAGCTACGTTAGCATTTAATATAAAGCTCCTTTCATCTCAAGAAAAAAAAAAGTCTCTAAAACTAAGGAAAATGAAAAAAAAAACTCTTTATAAAAAAATTGGTACGTATAGGGGGAAAACAGAGGTCATATTCGTATTCATTGGCCCTTTTACATAAGAATCAGTCGAAAAAATGTCAGAAGCATTTTGAAGGTTTTTTTTATTTGAGCAATCACGATTGCTTATTGTTCTCATTTGACTGTTTTGAATTCCAATCATTTTTTCCCGCCAGCACCCTCTGACAGCACCACCGTCGTGTCGATCGGCCTCACGATGCTGCTCCTCTTGCGAAAACCGTCTCCAGGTTGCTTCCGTATCCTACACACACACACACACACGCCTACACACTCATGCCTGCGCAAAGACACAAACACACACTCCTACACACACATACACACACAGTCATGCCTGCACACAGACACAAACACATATGCCTACATACACACACACACACGAACGCATACACACAGACGCGCGTACACACACACCACTGCATACACAACACGCACACACATGCATACAAACACGCGCACCCACACACATACGCCTACACAAACACACACGCGCATTCATACACACACACGCTCGGGATTGCGAAAAACATAATTTGAATGGATGCCAAATAATAAGGATACCAAAAATTCAAATTAATATATTTTTTTTTGCCGCGCAGTGTCATTAATTTAATTACTTGATTTCTTGTGTAATTGACTCTTTACATTCTTCTTATTATTAGCTTTGAAATAATTTTTCGCTATGAGATTAAACAAACTAATTTCTAGTGATTGGGATATAGAGAGTGGCTCATTTTTCCAGCCATGGATTCTGGTCGCAAAGGCGAGAGTTTTTTTTCCGATTAAAAAAATATATAATTTTTTTATAATGTACTTTAAAAGCTTATATTATGCTTTATTATTGTTTGAAGGACATTTTGCAATGAAGATTTTTGATATTTCATCGTTTCTTCATCTGAAATATAATTTCAAAACTATAAGTACGGAACATTGGACGTATCATAACTCTTTTAATTTTTTGCCTTCAAATTTGAAATTTTGTCTCCTTACCGTAGTACACTGTGTACCAAATATAAACATTTTTGACTCGAGAAGCTCCAACGATTGCTCGTTTCTCTCGCAAATCACAATTGCCATCTGCGGTGGGTCAATGCTATTTGCGGCGGGTGACAATGATTTTATTGTTTTTATACCGGGATTTGTTTAGGACATACTAGATCCCCGGTCCGTTATCTTCAGCACTATTATATTTAGAAAGGTAAGAAAGAGAGAAATCCCTTTTCCTGGATGTCCTGCATTCCACGGTACCAGAATTGACCTGGTAGACATTCATAGTTTAGGTGAGATTGGGTTACAGACACACATACAGATGCGCACAAGTTTTAATAGTATAGATTACTAAAAATTTTAGAAAGAACCATTACTGGCAAACCAATAGTCGTATTTTCGTTTCGAAAATGGGTTAACGCCTTGGTTCAAAATTTGAAATTTTTTTTGCGCATCATATGTAAGGTACAAGTTATTGATAATGTGTCTCAGCCATAATTCCTCTATCAATGGACACTGATTTTACTACTGGGATTGTGAAGATATACAGCTGATGTTTGTGTGTATTGTTGGATCTAAATTGTATTGACGATTTAGGTTACCACTAATTCATTAGTGTTTTTCTTTCGGATTCATTAACCTTTTTCCCCCCTGAAGACTATTTTGTTGACTACGTTATGACGTCATTTAACACGTGATATCTCGATGTTATGGCATCCAACAGCAGTTCACTAAGACAGAATATATTTTTTTAATTGTGTTTTCTAAATTTATGGTGTTGATCAAATTTCGACATAAATTTCAGATTTTTATTTTTACTAAATATCATATAAAAAGAGTACAGTCGAGCTCTCTTATTAGAATATCAGTTAAAGGAATATCCTTTTTAATACAATAAATTTTCAAAGTACCATCCGTTTTAGTTCGTTATTTGGATCCCGGATCAATGGAATATCCCGCATATTAGAATATTGTTTCGGTTCAAATTCAATATTCTATTGAGCGGGTTTGACTGTAATTAAAAATCGTAATATTTTTCAAACATCTTCCATTAAACATGAATAAGTCACGAAACAAATTATAAAGAAAAAGGCTCATTTATGTTGTTATATATAGAGTCGATTATGACTGTTGTAACTCTAAAAATAATACTTTTAGCAGGCAACATGAAAAACGCATTCAAAGGTAATTGATTTAAGTTAAAGATTGAAGTGAAGTAAGAATATTATAGAAAAATCAAAGGCCCTAATCGTATTTAAGCAATTGAAAAAAAGAGACTACGAAAAACGTACCGAGTGAATAATAAGTATTAATCCGATCCAAATTTCAAACTCAAAAGACCCCCCCCCCCCAAATATATATACATATATATGTTTTTGAAAATGACAATGGATCACGAGACTCGCTATCTACCATTGCATAACAAAATAAAAAGAACTAAAGCCAGTCACAATGCTGAACTTAGGTATTTTTATTTCTGAAAAAAATGCATATAAATAAAAGACACCTTGCCTTCAAAAGCAGTCAACTTCAAGGTCGCAGTGAGATTTTATATTAATATTAAATTGTTATTTAACTGCACAAACAGCACTTCCTTGGACTACTTGAATTTAAGCTTCTGGAAAGGAACTTGAGATCAATTTTAATCTTCTAAGAGTTGCGATCATTTGCAAAACGCAAACTCTTTCGGTTCTCAGAAACATGTATTTAAATCTAATGACTTTTAAAAGATCAATAGCACTGATTTTAAGACATTCATAACTTTCCCGATTTAAAAGCTTCGCTATGACAGCTGCATCTGCGCAAAGATATGTGTAGTTCCGATTACAAAAGATTTGCGTACATACGTTTATGAAGTTCATTTGCCTTAATTTTAAGATTTCTAGTAAAGTCATTAAGGATTGTTTCGAGGAATATGGCTGAGTCATGTCAGAAAGATATCTTTCGCTTTTGAAAGGTTAATAATGCGAATGTTTGAAAATTTCTTAATATAAAGGTATAAATATTTTAATTTGGAATGAGGAAATATTGGATGAAATCTTGTTGTGAAATTTGGGCAACGTGAAATAATGTTAAATTACAACCTGGTGGATATGGTTGTATTCGTATTATTTTATGATACCTGTTTATTTATTTTATGATTTTGCCTACTTTATCGACTACTTTTTTACTAAGTTGCAAATTTAATGTTAAATACAGGTTTGAAAACCTGTAGCCTTTCAAATAAAAAAAAGCGCTTAAAAAGCAATACTTTCATTTTTCTGAACACATACTGCTCTTAAATTTCATTATAAATGACATTTTTATTATTAAAGATGTTTTTTTTTTTTTTTTTGAGCTCCCAGTTAGCTTCAAAATGAACCCAACTGCTTGCAAAGTTTGTGAAAAAACATTCAAAAACTTAAAAGTAGCTGTTGTGGCACATGAAAATAATGAAAAGGCACATCGAAAGCGTAGGTTCATGAGTTGGTTAATTAATTGTTGATTTATTATTTGGAAAATATACCGTTTACTTACTTCTTCAATATATAATGTTTCTTAATAGTATTACACCTCTAAAATTTCAGGATAAATGGTCATCTATTTTCTTGATAACCTACATGCCGTCTATAGTAGTTGTTTTTTTTTTTGGAGGGAGGGGGGCCATGTAACTTAGTTAAAAAAAACTTCACAGTTAGGGAGATAATTTAAAAGCATCAAACACTAAAAAATTATTCTTTTTTTCTTTGTTATGTTAAGCTTTTGCCTCAAGTAAAGCCATTATTTATTATCAATATAAGATTGCCTCAAGCACTGATGTACTTAATTGTTTTGATTACGATTAACTTAAGGTTAACTAGACTCCAATCATAGCAATAAGTAAATTTTAGGCTACAGTTATTTTTATACCAAGTATATCTGATTACTGTATGTATATCAAAATCAAAATTTGATAAAAATAACGTTTCGTCGAGTAAATCATACTTTATTGCTTGTTTTACGTTAATTTATATTTTAATGGTTGCTACAGTTCAGTTTTTACCTGAGTTGTCCTGCGTAAAAGTTTTAAACATAGAGTAACGTTTTGGAGAAGTTGGAACTAATTCTAACAGAACGGTTCATTTAGAGATTAGCTCTTTCAACAAACCGTTAATCAGACTTAAACGAAACGGAACCGAATTTAAACGAACATTGGAGAGTCGTAATAACCGGTTTGACTTTGAGATCAAAATATTTTCCGAACCGTAATCTGAATTTAACTGAAATCATTTTCCAGAAAGATCATATGATCTATTGATTTCAGTGTGGGTATTACTCAAATGTAATCGTATTAGCTGGGAAATGTTAAACATTTGTATGTGTTAACCCACAATCTTTTGCAAATCTAAAAACATTTGATTTTTCGTCCGAATTTAGTTTGTTCAGCAGTTCTAATTACTTGATGTTGAGAACTAACTTTAAGCAGTGATGCTACAAGAGTTCTCTTAAACATTATGGTGAATAACAAACATAAAAGCGTTGTTAGTTGAGTTTAATTCTTTCTACGCAGTAAAAAATAACTTAAGGCTCATATAAAATACCGATAAATGCATAAGGTTTTAATATATCCCAATTGATGGGCAAAGTATAGAAACTTAATTATTTTCTATAACTAAAAAATGTTGGAAATAAATCGAAGTCATGAGTCTTCAACAGTAAATACCTTTTATACGGCAATCCTATGTTTGCTCCTTAACTTTGGTGAAAATAAAAGGTTCTTTTGGTTAAAAAGTCTAAAAATACATTTTTATTTAAAAAAAATGGGCAAAGTCATTGTTGTTAATGTGTTCAGTATCAAAAGTTACGTGTAAATAACTATAAAGTAGTTAGAGAGCAAAAATAAAGGAATAATTTTTTTGCAATTGGAAAATTGGCTTTTCATTGCGTGAAACGGTTTACTGCCCTTGTTTATGATCTGAATGATATAATCACTTTTCCTCCCGATCTTTGTGCAAAGCCTTTGAATTTTATTTATTGTTTTTCTCATTGCCGATAGGCAACGAAATGTAAGTACTTTTCAGTTTTGCAAGCCATGTGCATTCGTATTTAACAATTTTTTATGTGAAATGTAGCTGTGTCATGTTTTTATGTTAACAGTGCTAATTCTTCTGAATTTAAAAATAAATAAAATACTTACTTAAACCTACAGTCCAAGCTTATTCCTTTGCTCCTCGACATTAAATGGTTCGTCGCAGCCGGATCCTTGCTCGCTTTCAAAATGGAACTATACACACTCAATCACAAAAAAATACGTTCTTGGAACCAAAATCGGCAAAATTGCCTCATTTATTCAAAGCTTCGTATCAACAGAAGAAAAAACCATGACTTGGTTATTCTTGGAACTACAGTTGAAAGCTGTGTATTCTGCAACAACCGTCGCTACAGAAATAATCGACGGATATTGCGAACTTTCATTATTACATGGATATCAAAAATAATCTGGCTGTGGCAGACGACATCGCTAAAGAACTTGACTAACTAGAGGTTAAAAAAAAATTAAAGCCTTTACAGGGTGTCTCAAAAGGTTGTTGACAAAATTAAGATGCTATTGTGTCATATCATCATGAAAAGATTTACAAAGTAACATATGTTCGCAAACGCAATGCTGGCGCACTACATGCAAAACAAAGCCAGACACTAACGGATGCACTAGGCAAAAAATGTCGCATATTTGTCACACAAAGACGATTTTACGCAATATTTTAGTTTTCAAGGAAGGCTGTTGTTGAAATTTGCCGCCATCAGCTGTCATACACACGTCACAACGATAACGTACCAACCGTCGTAATAACGATCCATTCTGACAAGATTTCATCCATTGCTACGACGCGATTATGGGATCAGGGGGGGGGGAGGCGTAAATTTAAGCAACTGCTTTAAGCTTTCCTTAGAAACTAAAATGTTGTTTAAAATAGACTTTGTGTAATAAATATGACATGTTGTTCATCCGTCAGTGTTTGAATTTGTGCGTGTAGTGCACTCGGATTACGTTTGCGAAAACGTGTTCCTATGTAAATCTTGTTTATCTTGATATGACACACCAGCATGCTAAGTTTTTCAACAACTTTTTGAGACGCCCTGTATAATAAAATAGAACAAATGAATTAAGTACAATGAAAAGTTTCATTGAAGTCTGAACACATGGCTCTCGAATCTTTTTTAAAATTGGTTTTGTAAGGCTTATCTTATAAGAGAATTTAAATATGCATTTACAGCAAAAGTTGTTTCTATTTTAAGACTTAAAGGAAAAATTCAGGAGACATTATTAAAGAGCTCCTTATCGATTTAAGGTTGCGTGTAACTATGCTGGTTACTAGCTATTTTTTGACCTCCCTCAGTAAAAGCACCTATGATTCCTGAATCAACTTAAATGTTTTAAACTGCTGGTGAGAAGAAACTATCGGACTTTTATTTTATATGAAAATAAAAGTTGTAAAAGCATTTGTTAGTTTCTTAAAAGCAAATTGAAAAAAAATACTTGTGAACGATTTAGATTTGACATTCTTTTTAGCATTATCTTTTAAGCGGATTCCTAATTTTTTAATCTGCTTAAGGAAGATTGTTTCACCTACATAAATAATTTGCTGAACATTGTATAGAATAATAAGGTATTTGCTTCCCTTACCACCCTTCTTAGTCCAAAATAATCGTGGAACAAACCTGAAGAGTAAAAGACTCCCATGTGAGAACTGACTAAAATCTTGGCATAGACGTGATTGATTACACTTGGTGGAACACTTTATCTGATCATATACTGATAGTTTAGGACCCACTTAAAGTTTTAACTATTAGCGAACAAATGGTACACTTTTTCTCCTTGGAAGAACATGGCTAAACTTAAGTGTACTAGTATATTTGTCGTTGGGTAGCTGCTAAAGTAATAACGTACGATTAAAAGTATGAACGTAGGTTTAATCAATAAAATTAGAAACATATTAGTTTAATTAGAAAATATCAGCAAATTTTTGTTGTATTAAACCAAGCAGGTTATTAGTTTTTGTTTGACAATGTATGTGACGCAATTGCTAATATTTTGATTTTTTTTTAAACTCATCTACACATACAATCGAAAAACTTGATAAGAAGTAATCTAAAAGTCCTATGTTTACCGTGGTTTCAATATAGAACCTTATATTTGACGTCAAAATTAACTTCCCCAAAGTTAATAAGTGTTCTCAGAAGATAATAACATTGCTCTAAAATTTTCATTTTCATTTTGAGCTCATATCATATTTTACAAAGGAAAACATTATTAATGGTTATTTCAATATTTATAAATGCTTACATAGATGATCTCTTTTGTTTAGCACCCTTGCTTTCCTAAGAAGTCAAACAATATTTTTCACAAAATACCACGAAATAAAACAATATTTTTAATAAATATTCATCATTAAAAATGTTCCGAAGTTCAGCATATTTTCTCAAGATATATATTTTTCTTAGAAAATTTCAATATTTGTTCGTTTTCGCATTTGATAAACACTTTTATCTTTGAAGAAGCCCCGAAGCGTGAAAGTGTAATTTGGTTGTCTATCTTTAGTTTCGTTTAAAAAAACATCGAGCTTTATTTTGCTTAAAATTTTTGAATATTGAAAATAAAAATATTGATTTCGCACTAATGGTCCATAAAAACAATAAACAGCTTCAAAAAAAAAAAAAAAAAGACACTTTTTACAAAAGTGACGTTGGAAGAACCGTGAGAAAGTATAAAACACACGTGTGTGTTTTTTTTAAACTAAAAGACCCTCGTAGTAGAAATAATTTAGAAACATACCTCTTTGTCTAACGACGTAATGGATGCAGAGTAGAAAACAAACGATAAATAAAGTGAGAAAACCAATAACGTAGCAAAAAACAACAACATGCCTGAAAAGTGTGAAACACTGACGAACCTGAAAAGTGGGTTCATTGTTATTATTATCTTTCCTTTTTTTTTATTCAAACGAGAGATTTACTGTAAAATACAAGAGAAAAATATAGATTTATATTTTTACGATAAAAATAATCTACGCATTACTAGGATATTAGTTACTAGTCATTTAAAAATATTTATTAATGTTTCTATGTTTCTCTATTATTAAGTATTCATTTTTTCACTTGTATCTTTCTTTTGCTAATCTTTTTTTTTTTTTTTTATATCATCCAATGACTAGAAAAACGGAAATTAATTTGAAAAGCGAATAAATAATAAAAAAAATATGCAATAAAAGGCGAAAAAAATGATTGTTGATATTTTGTGTGGGTTTCACCTGTAATGCGCGTTGTCTAATCGGTGATCTTAGCAAAATAACCAGATAAAATTGCAAATATACAGGATTATTGTATTTTAAAAGGGATTCATTATGCGTGAAATGCATATTTAGAGGTTTATTGCAAAGAAGAAAAGGCTTCTAATTTCCTTGCATTAAAAATTGCTGTTCCGAATAGTCGCGAAGTAGAAGCTAAGAAATCAATAAAAACATTTCACACGGATTCAAAACTTTCTTAAATTTGAGAAAGTTATTTAAGACGGAAAAGGTTTTTTTAGGAATTTTTAGACATATATGGAGTCATTGATCCACAGAGCTGCCTGCCGCGACTATTTGGAATGCTGCGAAAAAGAACCTCGTAAACTGATACTCGTTAATACGTTTCTTTGACAGATTTAAACATCTTTATGAATAACTAAAATGGTCCAATTAATCGTATACCAATGTCGATTTTATACATCCATTTATAATACATATATCAACTGGATTATAGAGCTCATTTAACTTGTTTTTATTCGATTTAATTTAATTTTATCTACCTGTAGAGTAGCGAAAAATTTAATTCTGGTTTGGGCAACGGAAATTCCAGGTTGCTTGATTAGTTAATCCCTTTGATCATGTTCGATTCTATAGAATTATGATTACTGAATAATCCCCTAAATTTCTCAATTTGGTGCAATAAAAAGATTTAGTTTCTCCTTAGAGCTGGTAGAATATTTTTATAAATTGTTGAAAACGTCTCTTAAAGCTAAAAAATAACAGTTCAGTTTCTAAGTTTATACATATTGGTTAAAAATATTTTATATGTTTATCTTTAGGGAAAAACTTTTGAAAAATACTTGAAGCTAATTGTTTCTTAAATACAGATTCATGTAGGCTTCAAATTACAGACATAAAGCCTCATGTTCAAGTTTGTAAGGAATAGTATTCCTCAAGCTTTATTTAAATTAACTTTTAGAACAGCAATACTGAAAAACCCAGTTTCACCGACAGTTAAAATTCCCCCCCCCCCATATGGGGGGATATTCCCCTCCCCCTATCAAAAGGTATTATTGAATCTGAAAAACAAGAGGCAAGGAAATTGCGTGTTGGGAAAACCGGGGGGACACCATTAAGTCAGCAGTCATGCTCATTTTCTTTTTGATTCCTCCCTTCCCGCCCCCAATCCTAAATTATTGAGTACATTTGAATAAATACTTGTGTACTGAATATTAAAAAGGTGATTTTATGATTTTGTTAGAATTTATTTTAGCGATTTCATAATATTTTTTAACAATCAAAAATATATACTTACCTAGCACTTTCTTCTGAAATCCGTACCAAATTAGTGTAAATAATCCAAATAATGCACGCTTTTATGTCGCTACCTATTTTTCAAGGATTCTACCACCAGTATACCAAAAATATAAATTTGCGTTCTAATGAATTCACAATTCATTAGCTTAGTTTTCCGTGGATAATTTTTGAATAATCCTAACAAAAAGGGGGTAGTTTAAAATTATGCGCATTTTGGATTTTTGAAGCTATTTTGGACTGATTTAAAAAAGGGAGGAGAGAATGCGTGATAAGTCAGTAATGTAAACTCATAGCATAACACCCTTAGAATCTCAGAAAATGTTTAAATAAAGGACTAAATCGTAAGTTTCAATATTTAGTACCAAATATTTAAATGGCACAAATAATTTCAGACATACGCAAGACAAAGCACCAAAGCAATAATATAGAATCCTGAAAAAATTTAACTGAAAACCATCTTTGGTTTAGACTTAAATCCCTGCTGTCTTATCACGATAAAACTCACTCTGGATCTAAATTACTATTTAATTATATAAAATTAATCATTTGAACTTTAATATCTAGAAAAGGAGCAACGATGCCTTGAGCTTCAGATCAATTTCAACTCTTCAAGGAATTGCTGCCATTTTTGAAACGCAAACACTCGAGATTTTAGTAAACATTAATTTAAACCTAATGACTTTTAGAAGATCAATAGAAAAGATTTCAAGACATTCATAAGTATTCCCTGTTTAAAACTTCTGCTATGACAGCTGTCTGCTCACAGGACAAATGTATCATCGATCACAAAAGTCTTGCGTTTATATTTTCAAGATATTTACTCGTTAAAATTGTAATATTTCAGTAAAGTCATTAAACGTTGTTTCAGAGGATACTTTAAGGTTAATCATGGTCGGAAATTTCTTGCGCTTTTAAATGAGCAATAATGAGGAATTGAGATTTGTTTGAATATTCTTTGAAGCAATGGAAGGTTCAAGTTTTGTTAATGTGCACATTCATTGGATAAAACTGTAAGTTGCTATTTTTAGCATGCTAGAAAGGAATGAACTATTAAACTGTGATATGCATTGATAATGTAAGGACAAATGTAGCTAGTATTATTCTGTACAAAATAACTATAAGAAGTTTTGGACACAAAAATGCAAAGAACATCGAAATCACTCACTGGCTAATTTTTATTAAAGTTCTCGTCAAAAAGTATTCTTCTTTAGTGTGTATACTATTACTGATAGTACAAAACATTTTTTCCCTTTGTTTCTGAAGATTCAAATTATTTTCAGGTTTTATCGGACTTTTCGACTTTTTGCTTCAAACTGATTCACTGCATTTCCTTTGAAAACGCGGTTAAGGTACAAAAACACAACTTTGTACCTGAAAATTCCTTGGCATAAGAAGTGTAAGGTGGAAAGGGTGGTTCATTGAGATGTACACAAATCTCTTAAGGCATCGGTGCATATGGACTGCATTTTCAAAAAAAAAAGAGGAAGACAGGCGATGTAAAGTACACGAAATTCCTATAGTTGGACAAACTCCACCTGACAGCACTGTGAAGACTACACAATTCCTAACTCGCAATCCGAATCTGCTTTGCTAGGTTTGCCCTTACTATAGGAATTCATAGTTCTTGGCTCATGGTCGGGAAGTATTTCGTAATTAACCTATAACTAGTTCTCAGTCAATTTTACCACTCAACATCAGCAAATGACATTAAGCCAAACTAATGTTTCACTCGCTGTACAGTACCACAATCAATGATCATTCATTTTCCTACAAAATTCCCCCTCCCGCGTAGAATTATCTGACAAACGATTCTTTAAAATGTTTTCATCAAAGACCGTGTGTGGGTGTCCCATGTGAGACGTGATTCACAAGATTTACGAAAAGAGATCCAACCGTATTTGCTAACATTTATTTTCACGTATTAAAAAAGAAATATAGAGTTTAGACTTTGTATATGCCGCATTAGAAAACGTTCACATATCGACATTTGGAAAGCTTCTTACTCCAGTAAAGTCAACGTTGTAGCAATATATTTGTTTCAATAAGCTTTCTGAATCCTTGAGATAATCGGGAAACATATTAATATGTGTTTATGAGTGCCTGATAGATAAATAAAACCATCAGAAGTTCGTACTTGCCTATATCTCGTTTTGAAGAAACTATTGAAACTATTTGAATAAGAAGGTGCGTCGGGTATTCAACATTTGAGGAAATAGTGATAGGATTGGGGAATCTAAGATTGGTTTAAAAAAAACTGAAAAGCTTTGTTTTTTTTTTTACTTTTTCACTAATGGCAGTTGTTATCGCAGTCAAACCTTTTGAATAGTGAAAAACTTATTAGACTACTTTTATTTTTAAAATTACCACACTAAAACTTTCAGATTCGGTTAACAAAACTACGAACGGTTCTGTGTCACAATATAGAACATCGACACACTTTTTACTGCAAGCAATCTATGGAAAAATGAAGTGATGCCACCGAAGATTTTTTCTGCCTATTGCATCATCTTAGTGCTAATCCATACGTTTTTTTACAGCATACCTATATTGCATACACATATCGCTTACTCCTTTCAACAACGTCAAATATTAAAAAAAAAATGATTTTTCAGGACAACGATTTTAAAAATTGAAAGTAAGATATCAATTAGTAAAACTTATACTTCAAGCCTCTGATTGAACTTTTCCTTACGCATAATACTTTTTTTAAAAAATCTGGTGGTCTTCTCGGTTTCATGAGGAATTGTAAAAAATATAAGTTTGAAAAAAGTTCTGTTTTATTTATGGCGTTCTTGGACTGAAGTTCATAGATATTGTTTGAAATATCTCAAAGTACGTCAGTATTGTTATTAAGATTTATCCTTAGAATAACGAAATAAATGCAAATAGTGCGTTCGCGATTCCAAAATAAGAATGAAGAACGTTCTTTTTTTTGTGCAATACTGTTTTAGGAATAATTACGAAGCTTGATCCAAAAGTAAGGTTCCCATTAATTTTACAAGTATACATCACTGTCTATTCTCATTGAAAATTACATCGTTTGAAAGGAAAAACATTTCTCTATTTTTATGCATAATCACAATCTTTTTCTGTGCATTATAGTCGGTGGTACCCTAACTTCTCTATCGAGTGTTACAGAATTCCACCGCCAATCCGCTAAGGAAGGATTTCACCCCTTTTTAGACTTCGTCGCCACTCCGAAAACGATGGCCATCAAAGTACTCCTTAAACTTACGAGTAGGAAACAAATGGTAATCACTAGACTCGAGTTCCGGACTGCGAGAAGAGTGTTACATGACAGTCAACAAACCACTTTGCTCTTGAATGCAGTGATGCTGCCTCAACGGGTTGGCAGTGGAATTTTGTAACACTTGGTAGATAAATTAGGGCACCGTCGACAATAATGTTCAGAAAAACATGGCGATTATGTATAAAAATAGAAAAACGATTTTTCTTTCAAACAATGTAAAATTCAATGAGAATAGACCGTGCTGTATACTTGAAAACTTGATGTGAATCTTACTTTTGGATCCACCCTAATGTCATCTTTCACTAAACTGTGGGGCCCGATTTTGACCTTCTGCCCTACATGCCTGATAAGGGACATCCTCCCCCATTCTGCTAACAGTTGCATCTCATAAAATAGAGAAATAGAAGTAAACACATTTTGGCGGGAAAGTTTCCCTCCGCTTGTTTTGAGTAAGCGACACTTGGAATTTTCTGTGACACCAGCATTGGGTCAAAAGGGGTTAGCTTCTTTCGGAGATTTCAAACATTTTCTCGTCCCCGAGTCACAGCTGCAGGATATAACTTCTGAAGTTCTGACATTTTCGAGCCCATAAAATAGAAGACTTGGGAATAACAAAATTCCATTCCGACACTTAGCGACTCTCCGTACTCCATAAAAGATAGGGTTTTCCTAGAAGCTAGCTCTCCAGATGTTGAACTATGATCCTCAGAGAATGTGCCCCGATCAGGGAACTGCATCCCCTGGTATAAAACAGGGAGTTAGGATTTCTCGGAAGGAGAGAAGATAGAGTTTGGAGGGCAGAAGAGCTTTCGAGAGCTCTGTGTTTCTCTGAGACGTTTCGTCCGGGAGTTATATTAGAAACGCGCTCTCGCGAGTGCCTTTGGATTACTTAATGGAGAAAGGACCGAAATCTTGGTAACTATACTAGCTCTCACTTCCCACTACTTAATTTAAACTAGTAGATTAAAGTTTAATTTCTTTGGAGAGCAGAATTATGATGTATTTATTTTTTGAAATCCCTAACGTTTTGAGTATTAATGAGTAACTCCTGACTAAATATCTAAACTCAGGTTGGAATTCTATATGTACTATTTTATTTAATAAACATTCAATGTGCTATAATGAATCCAACTATTATTTCTTCTACATTCTACAATCCAAAAGTCCACCAAATCAAACACAACGCATTGTACTTACTATACTATGGGGTATCGGCCCAACAAAACGATTCAGATGCATCTTGCCTAATGATCAAACACAACACAAGATGTGACATTCTTAAAAAGAGCATTCCGAAAACACTTTAAAATGCAAATACACCACTTTTTTTCCTCTAACGGCGTAATATTAATTTACAGAAATGCAGGACTTGCTAAGATCTGTTACTTATATATGGTAGTTCAAAAACAGACATTACTCAAAATCGCTAATTTTTGAGATAAGACGTTTTTGAAAGTATTGAGCGATATCTTAAATTTGATTTTTGTATATTTCATTCTAATACATATATCGCGAAAATCACATATTGATTCAACGTAGCTAAATATCGTTTGTAAATCTAATATTGGACTAATGAAACGCACACAGGATATACAGCCTTTGATTTGATTAATCTAATCAGTGGTTGAGCTTAATTTCGGAAGCGTGCAATCTCGATAATTGAAACAATAGTTTGCTCTATCTAAATTTCAAACAATGATCTAACAAATATACAAACAAATTTAAGATTAATGAAAAAATAAGATTATCATACAACATGAAGTTTGAAAAGTTTTTCATTGTCAGCAAAGAATAGTTTCGTATTTTGCATGTAAAAGAAAAACGTATTTATTGGAAAAAAATGTAATCTTATAAACTCAAACTGTACTTTAAGTAAGATAAATACTATTCTTTCCAAAAATCTTCATCGAATTTGAACGAAGATTAATATAATAAGCTGATGAACTGCCTACGTTTCGTTAGCTTTATTTTTATATGAAAATGTTTATTGTAAGAAATGGTTTATTACATAAACTAAAGGAAATAGTTTTTAAATGTTTATAGTTTCATTTAATACAAAAGAGCTCTTTATTAACCAATCACAAAGCAAAAAGATTTTTAATGTTGAGTCATATCAAATGCATGATTTTTTATTTTTTAATTTTCTATACATAAATCAACTAAAATTTTATCACATCATTGTAAATTCCGACATTGCATGTAACGTTAAAGTAACTTTAAACTTTTTATTGGCGAAAACTATACAATTCGTTTGCTGCTAAATCATATATTTCTGAACAGTATATATTTAATGAAACAATAAACATATTTTTCTAGTTTTGGAAACCTCTCCACGCAGTTTGTTTTAGTTTAAACTTTTCGTTTTAGAAAAAAAAATGAATTTCTTAAACTCATTTCAGGCTCAAGATAAGGTAAATAATAATATTAGTTTTAAGGATATGTTTGTGCAAGCTTTAGTAATATTTTAATGGTGTTTGTTGTCATGCACAATTAATAAATCAATACGATCATAATAAAAAATAAACTTCTTATTTTCTTTTTTATTTTTTGGAAATATTTTTCTGAGAATATTTCTTTTCTAACTTTTTTTTACTCTAAGTAATTTATTCAAATTTTCTTATAGAAGCATCGAACGAAAAGTCAAGAAAACTGAATAAGTAAAAATTGTAGGCTTTTTGATATGTAAAACTGCATGTCTCATTTAGTAGTCTAACTTATTTAACTACCTTATGGTAAAAAATATGACAATGAAGCACGAAAAAGACTGTTCGTTTCGATTTTCAACACAATGCATAATTTGGCAATGACGTCAATGTACCAATTATCTACTACAAGACATGTGACTTTAAACTTAAAAGAATGCAGAACAGACAAAAATAAAAATATGTGAAGTGGAAATATTATACACTTAAAAACAAGGTGTGGAGACGATATTTTTGATTAAGATCATTTATTATTTCTCAATGACTATTTTTAAAAACAACATATGAAATGAAAACCTCCTGTTCACAAATAAATTATGCGTAGGAAGGGTTATGAACAGTGATAAATCGTTACAGAAATGAAAAAAATTAGTTAGCTATTTTGAAAGTTTTTTTTTTCTGTTTTTGGGGTTATGGTTTTAAACTCTGTCCGTTGTATTGTAATTAAAACAAATATTTTTAAGTCCGCGAAATGATTCGACATTAAAAACTATGCCGCTATATTTAAGTAAATGATGCATGTAAAATATTATTTTCGTGATTACCAAAAATAGCAAAAGTATTACGAACCATTCCATGCAGATTCATACAGGTTTTAGAATTCAACATATGAGTTAAACGCAAACAGTTTTCAAAGTGAGTAGAATTATCTGATAAATGCAGATAGCTTTTTTTATGTTACAGCTCGAAAACAAGTATAAGCACAACAAATTAGTACCTTCCTCTAGAAAGATCCTAATCATCGCTTGACTCGATCGATTTTTGCACGTGTTCAGTCGCAATAAATTAACTGCCATTCCAGCAAATTGAACGTAAGGCACAATTTCTGTTCTCAGAATGTATAATGCAGACATATACAGATCGATCAAAATTCAATATTTCAAAACGCAGTATCGTATATAAATTATGGTTTTATCGGGTTATTGGGTCATAGTTGCGGTTACAAGGTGATATTGGTGTTTAACAGATTGTGCATGTGCTAGTTAATCACCTAAATACTTATGAATTTCGGTCTAAATGGATGATTTGTTTGAATTGGTTATAGCTTTGAGTCTTGAGATTTATAAACTAACCGATCTGCATATCACATAACGTAGACGTTCTTTAAGAAAATATCGTATGATTTTATATTATGACATGTTACCAGCTTGTAATAATTGTTGACGTACTTGAACTGTTATTAGCGTGTGTGTTACTACGTGTAAAAATAATGAATTAGATTATATCGCTCATTTGAAAAAAAAAAAGCCACAATGCGAAGAAAAGAAATTTGACACGAGCAGCCTTTGAAGTTTAACTGTTCGGGACATCTGTTGTAAGAAATGTAAATTTGCTGTGTTCTCCAGCGGTTAATATTAGTACAAAAAATATGTCATCATTTTCCAAAGAAGAAAACGTCAGCCCTTTAAGATAAAAAAAATGAAAATTTCGTATTGTGACAATCTTCTTCCAAACGAGCAATATAAGTAACTATCACAGTATTAATGATGCATATGAACCCTTAAAGGCACAAAGATAGAAAAACTTGTGTAGCTGGGACAAAATGCTATACAAAAGGAAATGTATTGGTTTTGTATTTGGTACCAATTATATTGGGTATCAAAATAATTTCATCAGGCGCGTTTAATGTAGCCGAAGAAGAAAGAAAAACTCGAATTCTAAATTTTTCTGGAAGAATGAAAATATTTAATATTTTTTAATTATTTTAAAATCTTCTTTAAAGTACTTTATCCTTATTTGATTCATTGTGGATTAATGTGAATCTACCTAGCCTTTTCTTCGCCAACGTACACAATAGCTTTAACAGATTTCACCTGTTCTTAGTTGAAACATACGTATTTTCATATTCTGTGCCATTTAAAGACTAACTAGTTGGTTTACAGAAAACACTTAATACGTCAATTACTGTGAATTGAAAGCTCTTATCAAAGAAAAAAAAACACTGTACATTAAGCCAAATTTTAAATCTTAAAATTATGCTATTTTTCATCTGCATATTTGTATAACTGACTGTAGTTAAAGAATACTTTTATGTTTCTATATTTTTGCGCTTCTTAAAGTTATACTTGTTTCAAGTTTTAACAAACTTAAAACAAAAAATGTTTAAACATGTTTAAAAATTAATAGTATTTTTTTTAATAAAAATTTTGCATTTCTATTAGTTTAACGTCTAAATGCCTAAATATGCGCTCAAATTGGGTTAGATTAAAACAGTTAAAAAACTGAAAGACTTGCATATGCGAGGGGCCTGAAACTATGCTAGGGGCCACACAGGCCATTTACGTCTTTCTAGAATTAATGAATTTTAAGGTTTATGCAACCGTGATAGTCTCCAATAATACCGAGAAATTATAAACGGCAATATATAAAGTGACAAATACTAGTCTTTTGAACTTACATGATTACTGGAATTATACCTCAAGTGTTTTAAGATACGTTAGACTATTAGTTAGCGTAAAATATTTCCGGATTAATATGATTATATTTAAGCACGAACTATCTTCGAAAACCAATAAATTATTTGATCTCGCTGGAAAATGATTAAAGTAAATCCTGATTATATTTCGGAATTCGTTTTGATCTAGAAGAGAAACCGATTATAGTTTCACATACATTTAAATTCGACTCAGTTACTCTAAGTTTGATTAATGATTTGTTGAAAGAGCTAATCTCTCAATGGAGCCATTTTGTTGTAATAACTCTAAATGTTCGAAACGTTATCTGTTATTAGAATTTTAAAGTAGGTCCTTTCAGACGAAAGTCAAACTTATTTGACACTGGGATGGAGATCGCTACGAAGTCATGCGCAAAATGAGGATTTATTAAATTAGTAATTATGATTTTTAGGCTGTGAATTTTGATTATACAATCGAGTTAGCCATAATTCAAGAACTGTTTCTCAATCAAAATGGTGTCTATAATCGTAATTGAACTACATAGAAATGCAAGTGTTGCACTTTATATATTTTTATACTGTACAACGAAGTTTTTAAAAAAATTCGTGCGCTGCATTGTTTTCTAGAGAAGTGATATACTTTAAACATTAAAAGTAAATTAAATGTAAATTCCAAGCTTTCTAGCATAGCATTTTGAATAGTTTGTTGCATTTAAGGCACAAATTTAGTATTAACGAACAGAAATAAACTATCAATTACTACTTTAGCTTATTAAGACTCTATAAAATCTTAATGCACGAAAGAATTATTTTATTTATTTTTATTTATGTTCTTAACGTTAATTTTCGTAACAAAGTATCCCACACGCAATACAGTCTTAGTTTAAATACTTGTCTCTTAATTAAAGCAAAGTTTTCCAGAAGTTTTTAAGCCGTTAAGCATAAGCACCAAACCATTGCATATTTTTGCATTGTGTGCTCAAGAATCATAACTTGTATAATCCTTTTCAGAGCTGTATTTTTTTTCCTTTTGCAAAAAAGGAAGTATTGTGTTCACAAAAATGTTTTCACCAAAAAATCGACCTTAATTCTCATTTTGCTCAGCCCAGAAATAATGCTGAGTTTTTCTTTTTCGACCCGACCACACGTATAGACTCCCGAAATATCCAATTTAACGTTTCCCGAGTTAATTACGAGTTTTCTCGTGACGTCTCTATGTACGTATGTATGTTGCATAACTCAAAAACGGTATGTCCTAGAAAGTTGAAATTTGGTCCGCAGACTCCTATTGGGATCTAGTTGTGCACAGCCTCTTTTGGTTAAATTCAAGTGTTTCTAAAGGTGTCTTTTGCACCTTTTTGGGGGGAAATCATTGCTAATTTCGATGCAAACTCCAGTGGTGTTATAATATGGCGGTATATCACCAGTCTTTTGATTTACAAGTTATGTCGCCAACCTGGCGACAATTTGGCGGTTTTTTTAAAATCTGGTTTGAATTTGGCCACTGTTGGTGATATTTAGAGTTAACTATTGAACCACACTAAAATTTGAAATAATGGGAAAATAACATTAAATTGGTGTAAAAGGAAGTCATGTGATGCGCACATCAGCTCGCTTTAAGGTTAGCGTACAGATAATAGATCCGGTAAGAAAAGAAATAACATCCGGTAATATGGCATCTAATGCATATCTGATGAAGAGTCACTTTGAAGGGGCGTAAAACAAAAGTATGTAATAATATCTGAAGTCAGCAGATAATATTTTAAAATGAACTGTTATTGGGGAAAAAAAGATGAAGTAGTATTGCACCTGAAAAAAAAGAAAAAAACTTGCTTTACATAGGGTTTTCACTAAAAAAGAATGCCGTTAAACTTATTTCAATTTACATTACATATAAATTCGAGTGCACCAAAAAATATTTATTGCAAGGAGATTGATTGCTGTAACAGATATATTTTTAACGAGATTTCCTAGTACATTTTTTTATAGTTATATTAGTCCTGGATCTGACAGCACTTCTGTAGGAAAGTTTGAGTAGGGAGAATTTTTTTTTAAAAAAATGCTTAGTAGGTGTCCTAGAAAGTATTTTGGACTCGGGAGGACATCCGCTACCTGGTCACTTCTGCTATGACGTCATCAAAGATGGCGGCATCTCGATCACTTAAATACTCATATGTATCTTAATATTTGACTTTTTTGCGTGATTCTTGCACATTTTTATACTAATTTATTTTAACTAGTTTACAAAGTTACAGTGCTAAAGTTTTCCCGAAAAAGTAGTTTAAAAACAATTTATTTTATTGTTTTTTATTTGTTTTACTTTTTTAAAATTCTTTCTTTAAAATTATTTTTTCAACTGTCAATCGTTGATCAAAAACTATTTAAGTTAAAAAAAATGTTTATTTGCCATTTTCAATAGGTGTGACTAATCAATCAGAATGTTTATTAGTCGCTCCACTTAGGCGCACCACTATGGGCTGCGCAGACATAACATTCGAGCGCGTTAAAATAATTGATATATGGATATTATTGAACTGTCGAGAGTGTCAAAAGACAGCATAAGAGACCTTAAACCAGTTGAAAAGACTTGTATTATATGTAATAAAACCGACAATAGTGTGATAAGTACAGAAAATCGTCGTGAAAAAAATCAGGGTCGCTGCAAAATTGCGAAATGACGTAGTTACTAAGCGTTTGAACGCATTAAGTGAGGACGAGTTGTTGTACTACCATATGAATAATGCATGCTATAAGCAATACTATCATAAGAAACCTCTATTGAAGCTTCGAAATTGGAAGGAAAAATCAAAAGATGAAGATGACGGCATCATTACTGCTCAGTCGAATGTGCAGGAAAGTTTAGGGAAATCTGGAAGAAAGCGTGCACGTTACCTAGCAGAAGGTATTCCTCATCGATTACAATTGTGTACCATCTGTAACCATGTATCACATAATCGCATTTGCGAGAAGTACAGAATAAGTGAGTATCTGAGAGCTAAGGAGTTTTTAAAAGCCACCTTACTTGCAAGATGATGTTTTCACTCACACTTGTGGTTTGGAGGATGTATCAAGTGTTTTCAGCGCCGATCTTTTGTGCCATGACAATTGTGTTTCTAAATATTTATTGACGTACAAACGAAAACTTGAAGCAGATGACAAAAGTACATCACCAGTTTCAGAAAAGGTGATAGGCTTTAGAACAAACCATTAATAGATCCCAAAAAGGCTCATCTGGCATCTTAGGGCGAACTAAACAGAAAAATTTTGTAGCAGAATGGGAAATGATGTATCATGAACGTTTGATGATATTAAATCTATTTCGAGAGGTAACAGACTCTATTGCTTTTGTCGAAGGTTTGAACATTCCCCATGAATTTTCGAAGAAGCAAACTCAGAACATAGATGCAAAGGTTGTCTCAATGTTTAAATATATATTACACAAAGGTAATCCGTTTGATATGCATATGCTTCCTAATCAATTGCACAATCTGCTAACAAAAGCACTGGTTTCTCAAGATACAAAGGAAAAAATATTAAAATTATTTAAGACCGGCGAAGAGATGTATATTGCGGAAAACACGATACGAGGACAAAACAGTAAGAATATCAAGCTCTATCGATAAAGCTATGTTGCCACTATTTCGTTGCACCAAAGCGCAAAGTATAGCAAGGTAAGTTACTAAAAAGATATCGAACATGTCATCTCACCGAATGATACAAAAAATCAGGCTTCATATGACATGCTTCATATGCAAGAGCTCTTTCGTTATGAGCTATAAGTAAACTGTTCATTGTTTAATAACCAAGGGCTAATGGTAAAACCACAAAAAAGTGTATTGTTAAAAGAGCTGGAAACATCTTATGGTAGCACCAGAGATGATACCTGGTTCAAGTCTGACGATAAAACCCGTTTTATAGTGTAAACGGTGCAAAGACAAGGTAGCAGCATCGTTATACATGTGGTCGAAATCTCAGAAGATATTCCATTGCCTCTCCAACGCAGCAGCTTTTGGGGATCTTCAAGAAACAAACTGAAATTGGAAAAGTTCATTGCTGATACAGTGACAGCTTCTTTGACTCAAACACCACATAATACCAACCACACTTTTAGTGCCTTTTATGGTGATGAAGAGGATGATGTAATATTTAACTGTATATCTGTGCAAAGTGGAAAACAGATAAATCACCCAGAATTAAACTGTCTGACCGTTGAGGAAGCTGACTTCAGAATGTTGATTCATTCAAAACGTGCATCCCTGTGTGGGTTCACTAAAATCGTTATTGTTAGCGCCGACACTGATATAATGGTGTTAGCTTTGTTTCACTATTTTACTCTTCAACGATTTTGTGTTCAGGAATTTTGGATGCGTACAGGAGTTGGTGATTCTACACGATTCTTTTCTGTTAATGATATTCACCGAAAAATAGGGGAAAACTTATGTTCGTTGCTTCCTGCCATCCACGCACTATGTGGATCAGATTACACAAGTAAATTTAGTACCAAAAAATCTGCTCTTCATTGTGCATCTGTAGATTATTTGGAGAGTTTTGGCGTATCATCTGATTGGATTTATGTAGAGCAAAGCCTTAAATCTGCTGCAAGCACTGCGAAGAGGGTCATTCTGTAAATCTTTAGATGAACTTAGGTTATATGGCTGTATCATCATGCGAAACATATTGACACTGATATCTGGCCGCCTACTAGCAGAAGTGCTAAGGGTCACTTATTAAGATCATATTTTTACACATACCTACAACGACATTGTATTTACGATGTTGCTGTTGACTTAGATCCTTGTGAATTTGGTTTTGCAGTGATAGATGTTGATTTGATGCCGGAAAAGAACTTAGAGATTTCCAACTGATTTTATTGGAGCATGTAATTGCTTGAAATGTGCCAAATCTTCCTGTACTTGTAGAACAAATGAAGTAACCTGTTGCTCTTTCTGTAAGTGTAATAGTACGGGTTTGCAACCAACTTGTAACAACCCCTTTTCAATATAATTTTATTAAGTGCAACAAAAAAATATAAAAAGTAGTTATTAAGTTATAGCAGTAGTAAAAATACATTGCTATTCGCCTTAAAAACACTAATTGTAACTTACTGGCCAAATTTTCATTTTTATTGGTTAAGTATTAACATAAACTTGGGCTTATATGGGGACGAAAGCGCGCGCCCGCGATCTTTGATGACGTCATAGCTAAAAAATGTACGAAATGGCAGATGTCCACATAAGCTCTGAATACTTTTTAGGACACCCACTAAATATTTCTAAAGAAAAATTCTCCGTACTCAATCTTCCTATGGCAGTACTAAGCATTTATGAGAGCGAGCGGTCGCCATCTTTGATGACGTCATAGCAGGAGAAGTGACCAGGTGACGGATGTCCACCCGAGTCCAAAATACTTTCTAGGACACCTACTAAACATTTTTGAAAAGAAACTCTCCCTACTTGAACTTTCATACAGAAGTGCTGTCAGATCCTGGACTATATGTGGAAATGAAACGAAGTTTATCACTTAAGTCATTTATGAAGAAGCCTAAGGTTATTAAGCTTAAGGACATAACTTATCTGTCTGAAATCTTGTTTTTTTAAATGGTGATAAAATCTATCCATTGTTCTTATTTTAAAATTGTTACTTAACATTAGATTAAAACATAAAATATATGTTTTTTCCTTGAAAGTTAGAGCTATTGTTCCACGATACTCTGGGGTTCTCATTTCGACAGAGAGCAACTTATATCCAAAATTTCTAACTATCTAAGTTTAATTACTGCCTCAAAATGTTACTTCTTCAATTTAGACCTATTGTAATCGAAATTGATCAAAGCACTTGCATCAAAATATGCTCGAAGTCGTATTGCCTTTGTTTGAAACAGTAAAATAATAAGAAAAAGAAAATATACATTTGCCATTAGTAAAGAAGCTACATTTTCTGATTCAGAATGGACGATCATTTTTTTTATTTATTATTGCATTGAAACTAAATTCAAGTTCTATTTTTCCTACATACCCATCCAATATCTTTATCTCAAAAGTCAAATATTGACTTGACAAACATATTTCTCCATTTTTCGATCTTAATTATTTTTCTTTTATGTCTGAAAATCATGCCTCATATGCGTCTTTTCTGAGACTGCATCTTCCTTTACTTTACCTGTCTCATTTGAAACTAAAGCAAATATTGTTACTACATTATTATTATTACCAACATATATGCAAGCCCCCTAAATACTTCATTTAAGAAGGTGTATTTTTCGTAAAGAAGTAAATAAATATCTTTGAACTAAACAGTAAAACTAAAAGAACGTTACACATACGATAATTGACTTTAAGAAATAAGTAAAAACACAACATAAAATTGAATGTTTTATGCATTCATTTTTTTTTTTTTTGAGTTATTGTTTTTCTTTTTTTTCTTGTCACACTCATTTGCCAGAATAATAATTGTATTAAAAAAACTGCAAAAATATTTTCACTTTTGCTTTAGCTAATTTGACACACTTCTTCTGGACTTATACAGCTCTGTATAAGCAGTCAAAAAATAATCTGAAAGTGCTAGTAGCGTAGTTTTCGCAAAAGTGATAGTTAGAAAATTTCATTCTAAACTCTCAACAAATCTAAAAAGTGTAAATTTCAAGATATATTATTTTATTTTAATTTTCGGAAACAATGCAAACACACTCGAAAACAAATCTTTACATCAAAACGCTTATTCTCGTATTCATTATTTCCTAATCTTAAGCATGTCTTACGACTTACGGGAACACACCCTACCAACTCAATCTAAAATTCATGGCCCCACCGATAATAGTTTTAAAATTATCGCCACATTCTCGAAAGAATAACGGTTCTTCTAACACGGTAGAAACTCGCTCCTTTATCATATTTTAATTAAATTAGCACAATAGAAACCAGCTTCGTAAGTCCATTAATTTCATATGCCCTGCCAATGCTGCAAGGGTTTATGGGGAAGCGAAAAAGTCATTATATATTTCCCAAGATGGCCGTAATTTAATTTATCCTTTGTTTTAAGGAATTCGCGCCAAGCATCTAAAGATAGATCGCCAAATTTCCTCTAGGTTAATATGTTATTATTTATTGGCTGGCGATGCCTTTATCTTATGTCAAGATAATTCAGACTTTATTACTCCGCGTCAACCAACAAGTATCTTGAAATTTATTCACAGGTAACTGATCGCTTTGAGGTTAAAATTTGTTTTCAATGCTTATAATGATGAAACATCAATTCTTCTGATAGGATGTGTGGGAGTTACGTCAGAAAGTGACGTCAGGACTAGACGAATTTCCATAATATATTTTAATGGAAATTGCTATTATTTTTGCTTTAATGTATCCCTTTTTTATATTGTTCAAGCCATTTAAATAGTTCAGAAATTCATATGAAATACAAAAACCAGTGTAATTTGAAAAGGAAAGAAACCTCATATGCCAGAAGCATATATTAAAAATAATACAATTCATTTGATTTTTAAATTTAAATTTCTGACATAATAAGTGTGCTAATCGATAGTCTGATTTCATTTTTAAACATGTTTTTTTCACTAAAAACAAAGTTTTCTATTTTTTTAATGCTATTTGACTTATTTTGAGACTAACGCAAAACATTATAAAATAGTTTCATCGATGTAATGATACAAAATATTCGTCTGCTAGTAAAAGAAATAATATGCAATTATTTGCCTTTTTTACTGGGAAATTGATTAAACATACAAATACCGCTTCATTTCCATGTTCTTACATGTAAAATTTGAAAAAAAAAAAAAAAAAAAAACAGAATAAGGAATAAATAATAGCACTTATTATTTCTACTTATTTTAATTTGTAAATTAACTATATGTGCCTCTTTCAATTTGTATATATTTCTGAACAACAGTCTTCTATCGGCATTTTAACTAATTTTAATTAGATCTTATACTTGCTGGTTCAATTCATTCACGATTCTGGGAATCGTATGTGGAGATTGTTAAACATGAAAAACACAATCTTTACTTGCAAAGTTAAATCTTTAGAAAGATGCAGTTTAATCTAAACCTTTGTAAATGGCAAAGCGAATAATTAAGGATATAACTGCGTTTCAAATGAAAAGAAACCAGTTTCTCTGAAAATTACAACTGCAAATATTCCTCCACTGATGCTTTTTGTAAACAATTTGCTTTGAAAAAGTAATTATTATTTTTTTAAGGATTTATTTTTTCAGATAGATGGGAAAACGCTTTGTGTGATGCAGCAATAACACCTTTAAAATTTATAAAAAATTAATCAAATGGATTAGGATAAACCTGTTCTTATGTCATACTAATTGTTTGTATAATATTGCTACACGTATTCAGCAAATCATTTGAAGTTCAAGTGTAGTTCAATGGTGGGGAATATTTTAACTTATGAAATGTTGCGTTCCGTTCTGACAAAGTTGGCTAGGCAGTAAAAAAAAAATATGTACCCCAGTATATGTACTCGTATGTTATTATGAATCTACTATTGAATACATGCCTGCTAAACTAATAATATTGTGGGTGCATGTGGTGAAATACAGCTGGAAGTTGCACCCGCTAAGTGATCCGAAACAATGTGCTTGCAGTTCTTTGGTGTTAGTGAAAAGTTATCAGAACTGCCTTTTAGCGAAACATCTCAGTAATTTAGCGAAACATCTTGTCAAAGTTTATTTTAGAAAAATTGATGCCCAGTAGCCTCATGAGGCTATCCCCACCCCCATGATTACTTATGTCCTTAAATGTATTTTAAATACTAAAGTTATGCTTAAGTTAAATACTAAAGTCCGTAAAAATGTGAACGAAATTCTTTTGGAATTACTAAGAAATTGGTTCGTAAAAATATTTACAAAGGAAAGTGTTATCTTCGCTAGCGTTTGGAATCTTGACGGAGTTACACGCCTTAAGCGTCACGTTACTAACTTTTACAATAGTTGGATAGTGTCTATCGACTGGCAAATCTATAGCAGAAGAACGGAAAAATAGCATTTGAATCATTTCACGCGAACATGACCCTTTCTGTTTCAAGAAGCAATGCGAGGATTCCTATGTAACCCAGTAAACAAATATTCTTTGATGGGGGCTCTTGGTGATTTTCATTTTACCCCAACTCTTTCTGGAGGCATGTAGCTGAAAATGTTATCCCTTAAACCCAACCGATATAATCGGATGGTAACACAGAAATTCAAAGAAAAACCAATACAAATAAACCCTGGTACGAGTTAAGGTAATTTAGGTTTTAGCAAAAGCTGTTTCTAATGTGTAGTGTTGTTTGGTTGGTTAAGGATGAAATATTCCTATGAATGTTTAAAGATAAACATAGTAAAATACTTTATCACCATACATGGCGAAATTATTCTACATAATCTACACTTTAGTATATATGGAACAGTAAATTAATTAATCCATCAATTTGGTTTGATATCTGCTTATTTTTATGTCCTCACAATCGACTAATCAGGGGAGTTGTGTTTTCTTGTGCATATACAGATTTTTAATTTCCATTCAAACAAGATGCTCTAAACTGAAGGTTCGAGAAAATTTCTAACTACTGTGTTGATCTAAATGCCAATAAATCGATTTACATGGAAAAATGATGATGACTGGTATTTTTTCCCCCATCATATTATAAACATTAGAGAAACATCATTTTGCAAATTTGTTTTCCAAAACCTGATTGATAGCGGTATTGTGAAAGACTGGCGTATAGAATTAGTTTAGGTAAATTGCTATGTGAATTACCATTTACCTTTTGCACGATGCATTTATTATACTTTCGTAAGTTACATAATTGATTCCATCTAACAATTTGTTGAAAATGCATTGCGCATTATTTAAGTAGCCTTTTTTTTTTTTTTTTTTTTTTTTTTTTACGTTTGGAAATGTTTAAATCTGGTTAGTTTCTTGGATAAAAGGATAAAAAAAATGGTTTGAAATTACGCCGTCGGAGTTAATGTTAAAAAAAAAATGTGAAAAATACTGTTTACAAGGCTAAATAAATAAAACAAATTCCATACATGTGTTTCTCATCAAGAGCTTTTCCAACTAAATTTGTTTAAAACGACTTCGATTTTAAATCGAGGATCTACATTTGCCTGAAATTTCCACGTAAATACTAATGTTACGTTTTTTAAACTGTTTAAAGTTGAAGAAAACCTTTATTTCACTAAAAATTGAAATATGGACGTGATGTATCATCGCCTAACGAAAAGAAAATTATAAAGAAAAGTTTGTTAGAATTGACTTATCACTCAAAAGTTTTAAAAAAGGGGAGGAAGGGTAGCAGATAGACCGACATACACACATTTTTTTCGAACCTCAGAACCCTACTTACAGATAGATTCTCATTTTCTAAATATTTATTCTTTTTTTTTTCATTAATTTTTAATTTTTGTTTTTGTTTTTTGCAAGCTTTTAAATATACCTTCTTTCGCTCCCTTTCCTTCTTTGTTTCACTTTTGAAAAAAGCAAATTAAAAATCAAGTTTTCTTTAATTCCCAGTGCAACGCCAGAAGCATATTCAAGCCCAAGAGGAGTAGAATTAAAATTGCTGCTGGTGTCATTGTTTAACGCTGTGATGTAGTCTGTTGCGTATTGTGCATAGCAATATTGGTAATTTTACCATTTTTATAGGAATACAATACTGCAAATTTGCAATGCATTATTTAAAATTCCTTGCTTCCATAGTTTATAAATATTTTTCCACAGTAAATATATATATATATATATATATATATATATATATATATATATATATATATATATATATATATATATATATATATATATATATATATATATATATATATATATATATATATATTAGGGTGGTCCTTATTTTTGAAGTTGCAGATATTTTACGCGACGCTCCCTCAATTTGTTCCATTATACAAATAAATGATCCTTGAAAAATTTTAAGTCAATCCATAAATATTAACACGTGCCCCTAGGGCCCCCTTTTTTGAATTTCGAAGAAAAAATTGCGGATTTTCTCATTTTTATGTAAAAATATTCTAACGTTTTATATTTAAAGTAATTTTGAACCTCAATAGGTCCTGCTACTTCCAGACTGACCATTCTCTCACTTTCATTCTGTAAAATTTAACATGTTACAGAGGGTACATGTACACCAATGGCCACTTGGGTCAAGCGTACCGCTTTTCTGCGCTTGTTCCAATTAAGCGGCAGGGGAACGTTTCTTCCCACCCAGATGAACACATGGCCATTAATGAATGACCTAGGCCATTAATGAATGATCTTTGACAACAACAAATTGCCTCCTCCAGGCTTTGGGGGTGTTGATTTACAAAATTCCCTCGATTACCCCTAACATAAAAATATACTGTATTTTACATAGTTAAAATAGAAATTTAAAAAAAAAATCCAGATCGGAACAATGTAGAAATCTATAAATTAATTTTCTTCTATTTCAGTACATAGTCCTTTATTATCATCAAATTATTGCGATTCACAAGATTTAGAAACCGAAATGTGTATCTATCCTAACCTGTTGAACTTTTGTTTTCTACAGCTGGTCTACCACAATGCAAAAAAGCTTGCCAGCTATTGATATCATCTCGTCTTTCATCACTGTTAGACAAATGCCACATTAGGGATAAAGATGTTGTTCATTTATTTACAGCCTATGTAGATGCAGTAAATTTAAATCCAAATGACCTAGTGATCAATCGTACATTCCTTAAGAGATCAAGACAAAATCTTCGAGAGGTAAAACTAAATTTCATGAATTTAAATTTATATTTTGCAGTTATTTACTGGGATACAAAGCTAAATTCAGATGTAACTGGAAAAAGAACGCCGACAGGATTACCGTGATTGCTTCAGGTCCTAATATTGAAGAGCTACTCGGAATTCCTTAGATATTTCTTCAGTTGTATATGATATCTTAGATGATAGCTCTTTATTGCTAACTGCTCTAGCTGTTGTGTTTGATACAACGACTTGCAATACCAACCGTATAAATTGTGCATGCAATTTTTTGGAGCAAAAACTGAACGGTGATATATTACATTTGGCATTATCATGCACTTGAAATCGTACTGCAGAGTGTGTCCTTAAAGTAGTTCTTGCCTTTCTTAGTTCTAGATCAGATATTCAATTATATAAGCGCTTCAAAACTTAGTGGAAAGATCTCCATCATTCAGAACTTTTAACATTTCAATCAAGTACACATTCCACTTAAATTCTAAAAGACGAAGTTGATGACATATTATTGTTCGTAAAAAGCGGAACTGAGAAAGATTACAGAGAATTCTCGTAACTTGTAATAATATTTCCTGCTGAATTTCCTCCTACAGGGATATGTTTTCGGCAACCTGGAGCTTATCCCGGGTGGCAAAAGGAATTTTTGTTTGAAATTTTTTATATTTAGGAAACAATTTTGATTGGCCTTACATGAAAAGAAAGCCCTTCAAAGCTGTTTTACAATTAAATGCTGTATGAAGATATGGTTTTTCGCAGCAACCCAATCGAAGCTCCTTTGAATAATATAATATGTCTGAAAAACTAGCAGCGTAAAAAATGATGACAAACATGCAGCAGAAGCAGTGATTGGAAAATTCATATATCACTTATGGTATTAAGGGGATAAACTAGTAGCTTTGTCGGTAATAGATGAAGGAATTAACTTTGAAGATAGGAAATGACTAGTCCAAAAAATGCTTGTGATAAGGAAGAGGTGCCTGATGACTGTTTAACAAAATTCAGATAACAGTAGATGATTTGGAATACTTTTTTTAGTAAAGATCTTCCTCTTAATAGAATCAATTACGAGTCAATAAAACTGTTTGATAAGTTACAAATACTAAAAGATTTTTTCCTATTTGATCCTGATTCACGGAAAATGAAGGAAGGTATTTAAAGGGAAGAGATATTGTTAAAATACTGAAAATTGTGAATGATGCAATTGAAAGAGGAGCACAATATTAATTGAAGAATTTCATAACTAATTTACCAAATTATGAATCACAGAAACAATTGATTTTACAAACGGTCCAAGACTATCGTAAACAAATACACACTATCCAGATACATTGAGAAAAGTGTATGATTAAGGAACGTTTCTCAAAGCATTATTTCATTCTTATTCAACGTAAAATCTTTAGATGATATAAAGTAATCAAAAAGATTAATTTTAGTGCTACCTCACTGTAAAAATATTTTGCAAACCTAGGAGAAACGATGTACTGGATCTGAAGTAAAAACTCGAAGATTTGTGGGAGAATTATCAAATATATATATATATATATATTTAAATTATATATATATATATATATTTAAATACTACGATATTGTTATTAGAACAAAACATGTTTCCCTAAGGCTTATTTCGTGATTTTTCTAAATTGTTTTGTTCATCATAAGTATTTTTTTTATATCTTTCGAAAGAAATAACTGTTTATTCAACATTATTCATCTTTATATTATTCTGAAAAAACCATGGTAAAAAATGAATTCAAATATTTGAAAAGTATTGATAAGTAAAAAGAAAATGTTTGCACTGGTGAAAATGGGAAGAAAGCATATTTTCTTTTAACCTCTGCTGCACAATATAATTCTTTGACTGGATATATTATATTATTTCTCTAAAGAGAAACGAGAACGTTTTGTATTACATAAATTTTATTTTTTTAACAAACATATAAGGGTCATTCTTCAAAAAGTAACTTTTCTGTCACACGCTTTTTACAGTAAAAACTTCAAGGATTCATTTAACACAACAAATTCTCACCTCCATTACCTAAACACAAAATGCCATTCCTCATTACCACGTAGCAGTAATGGCATCAAATTTTATTTTCCATGATGCAAGGGAGACCCCTTGTTTATTTTTAGCCATAGTTGAAATTGTGAGATTTTTGTCGAAAAGCAAGAAAATAGATTTTGCTTTAAAAACTTAGTGTGGTTATTCTGACGTCTGACCTCCGTGAACTTGAACTTCAGGGATGTAAATTAATGTAAAAAAAGAAGTAAACTGTTTTCATATGCTTAACATGTGCAGATTGCAACAGCGAAGAAAAAAAAAATCCTGAAAAATCTATTAGGCCTATATTAATGGAAAACTCCTCACCTCCGTGACACACCTCATCAATGTCATTATTTCTGAGGTGAAAATAAATGATGGAGGGGAAATATACCTATCTTACGCATTCTACCAAATTGTCAGTATATTGTCAAATTTGCTAAAAGATTTTTCAACACATATTTGAACTAAAATGATAACTACTAATTAAGCCTCACTTTAATTAAGAGAGCTTAATACTATATTCCCACTATTCATTAAAATAACTGATTGTTTGCACAATTCACTACTTTGACATTAACTTGGCCTCGATTTTTAAATATTAAAAGTTTTTGGTATTCTTTTTAATTTCCATGAGCATGGCATTTTTTTTTTTTTTTTAATGAGCAAAATAATTGGAACTTAGCTGTGCCATTGTTTATAGTTACTTCTAGTAAGTAACACTTTCATATAAGAATTTAAAAAAAAAAAAAAAAAAAAAAAGGTTTCGAAATTGAAAAGTATTTGCGTTCAAAAGTTACGTTTTCTGGAGAATAACCCAGTACTTCATAATTTTCCTTCCTAAAGTACCTAAGTATCTTCATAATTTTCAAAATAAGGAATTTCAAAAAATGCGTTTTTGACAAAAATTAAAAAAATAATAATTAATAAACAATAAATTAACGGATTTCTGAATGGATATGAAAAAAAAAACTAATAGCATAATTATTTAATGGCAATAATCACTGTCATATATTTTACTGCAGAGTTTTATGTTTTATGTAGCATTTGAATTTCCCCTAATTATGTTTTTTTACACCAGCTCTAGAAAAAATGAAAGCACATCTCACCCCGTCAACATAATAGGGAGATTTTTTTAAAGTGCTTGTTGAAAATAAAAATGTATAGCTCTTTAAGACTACAGTGCTCACACAAAACTAGTTCCAAGTAACTGGTGCGTTGTGACTCAGATACCATATAACCAATAAAGATGTGTCATTTAAATTTCATATTTTAGAATAAAAAAATATGCACGTTAAATATGCTCGGTAAATTTACATTCCTTAATAGAACCAGTAAGCATTACATGAAATACACCGCCAGCTCAGTCAATTCCAACCGAGGACTGCAGTTTCGTGCTTATTAGCACTCATCAGCCCGCCATAGGAAAGTGATTGAGCTGGATATGGAAAATGTCTTAAGGGAGCCAAGAGTGCCAAACAAACTGTAGCTAATACATAATTAGCATTGACAAGACGAGTGACCGAAGCAATGGTTCGGTTCAACTCAAATATTGAAGGCAAGGCAGGTATATTCAGTAAGTTAACTCCCTATAGCCAGGGCTAAGGCAGAAATACATGAAATACACCGCCAGCTCAGTCAATTCCAGCCGAGGACCGAAATTTTGTGCTTTTTGCACTCATCAGCCGGGATAGGAGTGACTCAGCCAGAGAAGGAAAACCTCTTAAGTAAGACAAGAGTGCCAAGCAAACTGGTAGCTGATACAGAATTAGCATTGACCAGACGAGTGACCGAAGCAACGTTTCGGTTCAACTCAGATATTGAAGGCAAGGAAAATTCTTTGCACGGACTGTAGTGTTTGTGCGCGTACTGTAGTGTGCGTTTGTTTGTGTGCCCACAATTCTATCTCCTCTGGAAAGTAAATGTCTACCAGATCAATGCTGGTTCAACAGGTGGAAACTGATCAGCCAGGGAAAGTCATTCTGCCATTTATCACCCTTTCAAACCCTTAGGGGGGCAGTGACCAGAAGTAAAGGCATTATTATCATCATCATCATTTGTCACCCGTCGCAGGTGAGCCACTGCTGATAACGAACGGGGGTTGGTCACCGAAGCTGTCCGGGGGTAAATCCCTCTAGTATATAAATTAACAAGGTTAGTTTGACCTGATCGGTAGGGCGTCGGACTCGTAGCAGAAGGGTCCAGGGTTCGATCCCAGTCCTCGAAGCCCCCGGCCCGATCGAAGATAATCCGTCTACGTTAAAGGTAAATGGGGCGCGTTAAATACGTCATGGTCAACAAGTAGTCAACAAGTACTCCAAGTGAGTCATTACCTCTGGGGGTGCTGGACTAGGGATTGTTCGACGTCTGGGCCAGTTCAAAAGATCAGAACTTTCTTCAAGATTTCATCCAATATATATATATATATATATATATATATATATATATATCATTGTTTTAACTGGGTTCAAAAGTGTAACTTTTCTGTCACACGCTTTTTACAGTATAAATTTCAATTAACAATTCATTTAACAATATTTTTTAATTTAACTAAAAATATATCTACTTTAACCTGTCATTTTTTTTAACAAAATTTTCTTTTAATGTATTTTTACTTCACAACAGGTGAATTTTCAACTCCGTGGCAGGTCACACACCTAAAAGTTACATATATTTATTTACAAGTGCCTCAAATACTAATTGTTTAAATGTATTTATTTTTTTAATATTGTGTTTTAGTTCGTTTTAGTAGGAAAATGAATTACAGAATTAAGGAAATTCTCTTCTCCGGTACCCAAACACAAAATGCCATTTCTCAGTAATAGATGGTAGTAATGACATCGCCTTTTATTTTTCACTACTGGTACCCGCACGGCTTCGCCCGTAGTAGAAAGTGAAAAGATCATTTGGTTCGCCTCTATATTTAGAAATATTAGATGAAGATTTTCTCGCCAATTGATTATATTCATTCGATTTCCCATGTTATAGTTCCACGTTATGATAATTTCGTAATTTATCATAACGTGGAACCGTATACCAAGTTGTGATAATTTGTTCCGTAAAATGTTCTTAAAATTGGAATAGAAAAAGAACAAACTCGAATTTTCAAAAATCTCTTTGAGGGGCATACACCTATGCTACAAACTAACTTTGTGCCAAATTTCATGAAAATCGGCCGAACGATTAAGGCGCTATGCGCGTCATAGAGATCCAGACAGAAATCCAGACAGACTTTCAGCTTTATTATTAGTAGAGATGATACAAGGAAGCCCTCTTGTAAATTTTCAGCTATACATAAGTTTTTACATGTTTGTTAAAAAACAAGAAGATTTTGTTTTAAAAACCAGGTGTGGTCGTTGAGAATTCTCACTTTCGTGAACTTGAATTTAAGGGATATGAATTAATGTAAAAAGAAAAATAGCCCATGTTTTCATACGCTTAACATGTGCAGATTGTAGTAACGACGAAAAAAAAAAAATCCTGAAAAATGTATCCATTTTGCTTATATTAAGTAGGGTCCGGGACACATTTTGATTTTTTTTTATTATATAGTTTAGAGTTTTGAATTTTTTTACACTGATTCACCATCTAATTAGTAAGCAAAATTACAACATAAATATGAAAAAAAAATTTTATTTAAGTTTAATTTGTTTTTCTTTAAAAAAAATGGGTTTTCAATTTTTTTTCAAAAAAGTATGCACAAATATCTTAGTTTTATTTTTATTCGGCGATTTTAAAAATATTGATTCAATAAAAATATTTGAAGAAAAATTCGAACATACTTTTTAAAAAAATAATCATATTTTTTGCAGTAAACTTTTTTTTTAATCGCCGAATAAAAATTAAAGTAATCTGTTTGAAAAAGACATGCTCCAAATTTCATTACTTTATCTTCATTGGTTCCTGACTTATAAGAGTTTGAATGCAAGAAATCGGGAAACATTGCGTCATGGAAAAAAACGCGTTCAAAGTTTTAAAGTTAAATACACATTAGTTAGGTGCGGGCAACAAAAATAATTATATCTTTTCTTCTAATAAAGATAGAAACACGATTCAAACGTCCTTTTAAGTAAAAAAACGGAGTAATTTTTTAAATGATAAAAAAAATTGCAAAATTTGACGATTTTTGTGTGCCGGACCCCCTTGGGAAATTCCTCAACTTTATGAGTCTCCCCTCCGAGACTGACCTTATCAACGTTAGTATTTCTGAAGTGAGAATAAGTGATGAGGGGAAATACATCAACTTTTGACAGTCTACCAAAATTATAAACTACCATTATATTCTTGTATTCACTAATTTGGAAATATATTAACACTATACTATTTTTTACAAAGTTTGAACTAAAACAATAAATAAAATTTAATCCGTACTGTAATAAGGAAAACGTAGTATTAAATACACACTAATCATTAAAATAACTTTTTTTTGCGCAATTAAGAAAATTACTACTTTGATATTCAATTGACCTCTACTTTTCAAACACTAAAAGTTTTTTTTTCTTTTTTTAAACTTCTTTGAATAAGGGGTTTTTTTAATTTAAGAGTAAACTTACTGGAAATTAGCTGGGCGATTGTTTACGGTTACTTCTAGTAGGTAACACTTTTATGTAAGAATTTAAAAAAAAAGGTTTTGAAGTTAAAAAAATATTTTCATTCAAAAGGTAGAGATTTTGGAAAATGACCCATAGCAGTTAATAGAAGTATTCCGTAAGACCTTTTTCTTCTTTTTTTGTGTCACTTGTGTTGATGTTACCAATGTGTTGCAAACAATTTCTATCTCAAACATTTTTGAAAACTTAAAAAGTTTCATAATCTCAATGATACCAATCTTTCAGTAGATGCCTTAAATGGAAAATTAAATTGCACTCAGATCGCATTAGCTTTCAAAGTCCAGAAATTACACATGTCCTTTCTTTTCCACTAAAATATTCATCTTAATGTGCAATATTGATCTATTGATTATCTCCTTATTCTGAAAGAGTTAAGTCTCCATACATAAAGTACTAAGATGCTGCTCAAAAATTGCGACAATGGGCTCGGAAATAAATTACTTTTCACCCTTTAAGGTGGTAGATCGAAGCTGTTGTAAGATGCCTTGAGTTTGTGTCCAAATTATGTAACACGACACAAATTCAGGTTACAGTTTTGAATAATATATAGTAAAACATTTTTTTGTGTAAAGATGTTATTTCATTAACGTACACAAATTGCAATCATTTAAAAAATGTCGTGTATTATCCGGAAGAAACAATTGTCATTATTTATTCATCTGAGCTACGTGTAGTTGTGTTCATTTTTTAAATATTTGACACTTCGTGAGATATTTCTCAGATGGCGTGACAAAGGGAACATCAAAACTTATCAATTATTCAAGCAGCATTCCCGAAGATTCTTTAGCGTATAGAAAATAAAGAGAAAATAATACAATAAATGAATACATCATATACTTTAGCCCCTTTTCATCCGTGTTTGTGAAAGAAAACATAACAATAGTCTAATTTCGTTTTGTTTTTTTTCTTGAATTAAAATGATTCTACATTTCAGTTTTTTTTATATGATTGATAATTTAATTAGATATTGCTGCATAACCTGATTTTCAGCAGAACATGAAGCTGTTTAAAAATACTGACACTCTATAGTTTAGGAAAAAAAGTCATAAATCCGCACAGGGGTTGGTTTTTAACTGCTTCGCGTCTGCATGAAGGCTTAAGAACCACTGTCTGTAAGAATCAGGCAGTTTACGGCATTTGTGAGTGTTGACATTTTTAATTTTTCTTATTTTCACATAGGTTGTTCCTTATCATTTATGAAATGTTTGTGCAAAATATGAGCTTTGTCTGCCTTATTTTTTGGGGAAATTAATTTTTTAAATTTAGGGGGCGTGGCACATTTTTGCGTGTTTTTCAAATTTGCAGATTTTAAAGCTCGTGTTGCTTTAAGTGCCCCTATAATGTCATGGATTTTTAAATTCTATACTATTATATGGTCTTCTTAGAAACTATAACAGCTGTCAAATCGGTGTCACTACGAGGGTGACGGCGACAAACTCCGTTTAAAAATGACCAAAAATGAATTTTTTTACTACATTCAATGCCAATTTTCTCAAAGCGCCTTCATGATGACACCAACGTTTTTACATAAATTCTTAGCTACACTTGCATACAAAAAAAATATGTAATAAAATTGGTGTCACTATAAGGGCGCCAGAAAATATTGGAACTTTTATGTGATAAATTTCACAAAAATGCAAATGTTTAAGACCTAACTACTTCTCTCGCCCTCATAGCAGAGATCTGAAACTAATTAAGTTTGATAATCAACATGTTCGTCTAACATATGAGCTAAAAAAATCGGTGTCTCTCCTATTACTTTCGAAAATATAATCATTCAAAATTAGTGTGTTAAGGAGTTATTTAAAAAAACACTTTTCTAATTCGAATGTCTTTTTGCACGGTTTTTTTTAAATTTTAACATAAAATTACAGTAGTGACACCTAAAAAAATGTTTCTAATGCTTTTTATAAAAAAAAGCTTTATAAAAAGCATTAGAAACACAGTAAATCGATATAGGTACAGACGAACGTATTGTGTGATGTGCATTATAGGCTAAAATAGTCGTAGTAATATTCATATTTTTTCAACCATACTGATTTTTTATCTGTTATTTATATAAAAAATGCAACTATTTATAACAATATCTTAAATAGTTATGAACATAATGTATTATATAGCGAGCATTCAGACTCTGAAACTTAATTAGTGGATGACGTAGACTAAAACAAAGAAAACGTAAAAAATCAAATCTCCCAGTTTCAGAAAGACGATCATCTCTTATTGATATCTGGTAATTTTGTAGCATTAAAGCTTGGGAAAACATAGTATCCCAGAGAAATAGTAGAAGTTGACCATTTGCAAATAAAGGTCAAATGCATGGCAAGAAGGATAGGAATAAATAAATTTATTTAAAAGGAAAAAAGACAAGTACGTATTGGTATGATAATCTAAAAATATTATGCACAATATGTCCCTCTGTACCTATATCAAAACGAGCATTTTTTATTCAAGATAAAGACGCTCTTACTGCCCAAAGCTGTTTATGTTAAACGTTACTTTTTGTAATTAATTAAAAATAAATATGGTCTAAAACACTATTTGGATGTGATAAGATTAAATTAACAAAATGCATAAATAAACAAATAAAATTAATTAAAAAAAAATAATAATGAAAGAAAAAAATACCACAACATACTAACTTCGAATGATTATATTTCCAAAAGTAGTAGGAGTGACACTAATTTTATTAGTGCAAATGTTAGACAAACATGTTGGTTATCAAGCTTAATTAGTTTCAGTTCTCTGCTATGAGGGGGCTAGTTGTATTCAGATTAGCAAATGGTCAACTTCTACTACTCTTCCGGGATACCATGTTTTCCCAAGCTTGTGTGCTACAAAATTACCAGATACCAATAAGAGATGACAGTCTTTCTGAAACTGGGTGATTTGATTTTTTATGTTTTCTTCGTTTTAGTCTACGTCATCCTCAAATTATGTTTCAGATTCTGAATGCTCGCTATATATTATATTATGTTTATAACTATTTAAAACATTTTGTTGTAAATAGTTGCATTTTTAATATAAATAACAGATAAAAGTTAGTATGGTTGAAAAAATATGAATATTAATACGGCTATTTTAGCCTATAATGCACATTACACAATACGTTCATCTGTACCTATATCGATTTACTGTATTTCTAATGCTTTTTATAAAGCTTTTTTTTAATAAAAAGCATTATAAACATATTATGTTAGGTGTCACTACTGTAATTTTATACTAAAGTTTAAAACAAACCGTGCAAAAAGCCATTCGAATTAGAAAAGTCTTTTTTTTTTAAATAACTCCATAACATACGAATTTCGAATGATTATATTTTCGAAAGTAATAGGAGTGACACCGATTTTTTTAGTTCATATGTTAGACGAACATGTTGGTTATCAAACTTAATTAGTTTCCGATCTCTGCTATGAGGGCGAAAGTAGTAGTTAGGTTTTAAACATTTGCATCTATGTGAAATTTATCGCATAAAATTTCCAATATCTTCTGGCCCCCTTATAGTGACACCAATTTTATTACATATTTTTTGTGCATGCAAGTGTAGCTAGGAATTTATGTAAAAACGTTATTGTCATCATAAAGGCGCTTTGAGAAAATTGGCATTGATATAGTAAAAAAATTCATTTTCGGTCATTTTTAAACGGAAATGGGGCCGTCGCCCTCGTAGTGACACCGATTTGACAGCTGTAATAGTATCAAAGAAGACCATATAATAGTATAGAATTTAAAAATCCATGTCATTATAGGGGCGCTTAAAGCAACAAGAACTTTAAAATCTGCAAATTTGATAAACACGCAAAAATGTGCCACGCCCCCTAAATTAAAAATTTAATTTCAAAAAAAAAAAAGGTAAGGCAGACAAATCTCATATTTTGCACAAACATTATTCATGATAAGGAACAACATTCACAAAAATAAAGAAAATTAAAAATGTCAACAATCACAACCTGCCTGATTCTTACAGACAATGTCTCTTAACGTAATATTAAGAAGGAACTTTAGGTATCCGAAAACGCTCAAAAATCCGTTTTTAGAAAAACTAGAACCATTGGAATAACCGTTTTTGACGTAGTTTTAGTATGAATTAGTAACTAACTAATATTTTAAATAATATGTTCATGGTTATTTTTTTTTAATGTTAGTTTTTTTTTTTTTTTTTTTTTTTTTTGAATTGGAAAGAAAATATTAAAAATCTTCCAAAATGCGAAAAAGTATTTTCCTTTAAGAGAGCGATGTTATCACCAAAAAATACTGACGTTCGCCTGCTTAAGACATAAACCAACAAGAATATCTTTAACCGAGAATGTTTAGAGAATGTATCGATAATAAATTTTTTAGAGCTCATTAAAGTTTTTTTTTTTAATTTTACTGCAATGATATTTAAAGAAAAAAATCACAATTAAAAAATATTTCTGTTAAGGTCAACTATTAATTTGCTAATTAAGAAAATCGACAAAATTTTATAAAATGAGATTAGATTGTAAAATAAGAAATAACAACGTCAAAAAGCACAAATTGCATAGAACTGCAGAGACGGGTTTTGGCGTTACAACGAACGGCCTTTTTCAATGCAAAAGAAATGAAATTATGGATGAAAAGACATCGGAAAACAGTCGGATTGATAAAAGCGGTATTGTCGGATGTCTTTTCATCCGTAGGCTCTTTCTTTTGCATTGAAAACGCCAAAACGCGTGTCGGCAGCAATCTGCAATTTGTGCTTTTTGACGTTTGTAGTTTCACTTTTCAACATAAAATTATATAACTTTCTGAGATGAGATTATTTTGAGAAAGCGTTTTCAAAGATAGCAAAAATGGCGCAAAAACTTGTTTCGAGAAAAATGCACTTTTAAGTTTACGCTTTCAATGTTTGTACTATACAGTATGCACATTCGAAGACCATGTACAAGCGTCTGTCAAACGCAGAAAGAAATATTAATCGGCTTTGCAAATCCATGAAATTGTTTAATCTAATAAATACATTTTTTAAGTGTTCAATTTCGTAAAAATAGCCATTTTAACGTGATCGTATACCTAGCAGCAAGCTAGTGCAGGTAACATAATAAAGAATAAATGTTTTAACACTGAACCATGTAAAGAGGATGTTCAGTAGGTGTCAAGTAGGAATTTCATTTTAATGTTATACGCAGCAAAAGAAGGCAGTGTAGAAGCATTTTATCTATTTATATATCTTTATACCATAATGATAATGATATTTTATACTGCCGTGACAAAGTATAGAGCAGCATCTACAGAGATGAGTTTTTGAAATTCTTGAAGAAATGCGTCTTGTATTCGCAACAAAAAAATAGGGAAATATTAAGAATTGTACGCTTTTCTCGTGCTTTATTTTCATCGCAAACCAAATAAGCAAGATTGGACAATAAAGGCGAAGTACAATAGATGACAATTATGCGAGATGTGAAAAATGAAAATCTGCAGATACAGCTATGTACTTTTCCACGACAGTATAGTATACATTTGATGTATCTTTACAGATAGTATTTCAACAAGAAACATGGTTAAAAACAAGAATATGCAAGTTTGATCCATTTGAAAAATATCCTGAAAAAGTTAAGTGGAACAACGATTTGTCCTTTTTTTATACGGTATTTATCATAAGAAAGATGTGCTCAATCGCTTTTGATTTTTCATTTATTGTAATTTATCCAGAGGAAACTACGATAAACGTACCGAAAAAAGACAATTTCCCAGTTTCTAAACAAGTGATATTTCTATTCGTCACACTGTCCATTAACACTGAGCAGCTGAGCTTTCTGCATCGTTGTGGATATGCACATTAGGGTGGCCCTTAGTTATAGGGCATTTTTCAAAAGTTAAAATTTCTCTGCTTCCACCATTTTATCTTGTTCCAATAGACCAGGGCTGTCCAACTGGTGACCCGAGGGCCATATGCGGCCCGCCAACACATACTGGGCGGCCCTTCAACTTCTTATTCAGCATATTTCTTTTTTCGACATTTATTGGTATCAAGAATCATCCAAGACTACCCTTCTTAAAAAGGTACAGGGCATGTACTGGTCAAGGTCAAGCAGTCCTACCCTACAAGCTGGTGTTCAAACGAATTCCTAGAAATAGTATTGCCTCGCGTTGGCGGAGGGAGACAAAGAGGGAAGAGAGAAACATTTCAGATAAGCAAAACCTGCCTGCAATTGGTTAAGAATAAAGCCCCCCTTCACTGATTCTAAGGCTTTTGTTGATTTCGAAAAAGAAATTGAGAATTTGCTCTCTTCGCTTCCATGTTTGGGAGCATATATTTATGTGAAAGTGCTTCTTCAACAATGAACTTTATCAAGAATCGTCACAGGAACTCTCTCTCCGACAGTTCATTGATACACTGTCAAAAAAATCCGTCTTTTTACGCTACATTTTCCTTCATTTTTCGAGGAAAAATTATCCTTTTCCGGTGAAACGAAAACTTTCTGTCAAATGGGCGCGCGCATGCGCAGTTGACATTTTTACCATTCTAAATTCTACGCTTGCCGTGCCGAGCCGACTGCCCGCCAAAACCAAGACCTGACAACGGCCATGTGTAAAAGTGAATGAAGTTCTGTGACCTCAAGAAGTACCTTCAATATGAATAATCTAGTTATTGGGTGAGTACTTATTTTAGAGTTTGATTCCAAAAATATGTATTGTTCCTTTTTACTGGAAAGCAGTACGTAATATAGCTTGAAAGAAAAAATGTTAATTTCGCAGATGGGTAAACGCCGCCATATTTAAATTTGTATACAAAACAAAGCTTCCATTTATATTGAGCAGGAACATAACAGGGCTTATGCAAAGCCAACAAATGTACTTTTATTTGAGTTTACTGAAAAAGGTTAGAAATAAACCTTGGGACTTGTTTGGAAGTCAAATTGTGGTTGAGAGAACGATATTTCAATATTAATAGTATTTACGTAAATTGATTTTACAGTAGCGAGACAATGTTCATTTTGTAAACTTTCCATTAAGCCTTGAGAAAGGTTTTTGTTGAAAAATTTTAATTAAGCAGTGTAATTTCGTTTTAATACAAAGTTGCTTTTGTTGAAAATGATAATACAAATTCGTATGCTAGTCGAGTGATGTTCTTTTTAACCTGGACTATGAAACTTTAACTATATGAAAGAATAAATCTTCGTTTATATTACTTGAAATAATTAATAAATAAGTAGTTTGAACGAACCTTTTAAATTTTTCTATCGATGTAAAATATTTTGCTTGTGTTATGAAATTGAAAATATTCTGTTATCATAGAATTTGATTCTTATTTTCATTTTAAATTCACAGCTCCAGCTCTATAAATTTTGGGTCCCCCTGCTAAAAATCAGTCGGGCCCCTAAACGCCCACTAAGTTGCTCAGCCCGCCCCTCAAAGAGTGATTGTTTTATGTTTTTAACTGCTTCAATGTTTCTACTTAAATTTTGAATTCATTTATTTCAATGTTTTATTTATTATTATTGTTTAACAGTTTTTAACTTGTGTTTAAACGCTTCTGGGTAGCTGTGTGGAGTTTTTATCCTGATTTTTAGAAACTCATTTTACTAATAAGTTATATCAGCAAGGAAACAAGTCTCAAGGCCGTAGCCAGGATATGTTTTCGGGGAGGGACATGGTCGGGGGCAAATGTGGTTCGAGACATGTAATACAGGAGAAAAATAGCTTTAAAAAAATATGTTTATTATGTTGTTTGCAAAAATTAAACTAAAATAAAATTAATTTGAATTCTGAAATTTTAAATTCAAATTATGTTTTTCGCAATCACGAGTTGCGATAGGACCCTACTCATTGGTTACTATCCCACTCACTTGTTTCTAGATACGGTTCCTGGCCCCCCAAGCCTGTCCCTCCTCTTAGACGGTTACGAGTGTATAATATGTGTAGGCTTGTGTGTGTGCATAGACCTGTGTGTATGCACGTTTGCGTGTGTGTGTCTAGGACATGGACGCCACCAATCAGGAGAAGCATCTACCGGGGGGCCAGTTACGTCTGCAGAGGACGGTGGGGTTGAAAACTGAACCACAACATCACGGACGGTGAAATGAAAATAATTAGCAATTTTGATTGCTCAATAAAAAATATTATCAAATAATTATTTTAATTAACAACTTAGTTGATTAATGTCTAATAATTAATTTATATTACACCAGAATTATTCATCAGATAAAAATGATATTTTTGTATAAGATCTCTCACTGCCAGGCCACTATCTGATGACTGCCCAACTCAGCAAAATAAGACTTATACGGATGTAAACACATACGGTCTATAATGCATCATACAGTGTTTATTACATGTTCGCTATTACAAATGCTTGCAAGGGGCCTCTTAGAATAACTTTCGGGCAAAAAAATAAAAAGTCACAATTAAAAAGTAATCTACAATTGACACCTCAAAAAAAAAAAAGTGCTTAGAATAATGATTCAAATTTCTCAAAATAATGCTTTTTTTTTAATGATTGATACACATTTTTTTATATTCATTTCGATAAAAAATTATGTATTAAATTCATTAATGTAGATAACAAGTATTTAAAAGTTTGAAAGAGGGGGGGGGGAAGAAACTTAAAATTGTTTTCTTGAAAACCCAAGTAGTTAACTAAAACTAGATTCTTAAACTTGTTAATTGAAATCTAATCAATTGCAAGAAGCAAGTTTATACAGACATAGTTGTTATTCGTAGAAATTAAAATAAATTAATAAAAAAAAATTTATTTGAATTCTGTCATCTTGAATTCAAATTATGTTTTTCGCAATCACGAGTGTGTGTTTGTATGTGTGTGTGTGGGGGGGGGTATGTGTATGTGTGTAGGCATGTGTGTTTGTGTCTGTGTGCAGTCATGAGTGTGTGGGTAGTTGTGTGTATGAGTGTTTGTGTGTGTGTGGGCGGGGTATGTGTATGTGTGTGTAAGCATATGTGTTTGTCTGTGTGCAGGCATGAATGGCAGTTGTGTGTATTTGTGTGTATGTGTAGGTGTCTGTATGCATGCGTGTGTGTATGTGTTTGTGTGTAGGGGTATGTGTGTGTATGGTGGTGTATGTGTTTGTGTGTGCGTGTGTGTTGGTGCGTGTATGTATGCGTGTGTATGCAGGATATGGACGTAACCTGGAGACGATTTTCGCTAGAGGACAGCATCGTGAGGCCGGCCAACGCGACAGGTGGTGCTGGCAGAGGGTGGTGCTGCGCCGGTGGGAAAAATGATAGCACGCCAAAAACAGTCAAATGAAAGCAATAAGCAATCAAAAAAAAACTTAAAGGATACAAATGCGTCAACTAGAAGGTAAATTTTTTTGCATCAAAAAACATAAATCCTTTACTTGTTAATTTATTAAAATCAACTAAAATCAAGCATTTAATCAAAAGTATTATTGGGTTAAAAATGAGTTTTGATCAGGTAAATTTGTTACGTTTCTTATTGATGTTTTAAAAATGTCCTTTTCCCCTCTTTTAAAAGTCTTATTCGTAATAAGAGTCATTAACATTCTGTGATGGACCAAGTTGTAAAAAAAATAAAGACTTCTTTGAAAAAAAAATTTAAAAAATCATCCAAAAAATAAATAGATCAGATATAGACATCTTTTATTTAGGTCGAATGCTTTGATTTAAAAAAAAAAGACAAAATAGCTGCTTTGATCTCCCACTTCTTTGATGCTCCAGCCGCCTTACAGGCGGCTAATTAAAAATTATTTTCAGGCTGAGTAAGAGAGTATTTGAATAGATGAAAATGGTTAAGTGAGGATAAAAATGTATGGACATAATAAAAAGTATAGGACGAAAACATAATGGGGAAAATAAACTTAAGCAAAGGAAAGATTTAGTGATTAATTTTTAAACGGCAGCATAGTTGGAATTCAGAATCTAAAAAAATATTTATCCAAGAATTTCGGGGGAGGATTTGTCCCGACGGCCCCCACCCTATCTACGGCCCTGTGTCTCATAACTTTACATTCTTTACATTGAGTCCGCCCCCCCTCCACCCCATTCCTTGCTTATGTGCTTTAGTAATATGTGATGATTTTAAATTTTTCTCACATTTGTACCAAAATATTGCAAAAATATATTGAACTGTTAAAAGACTTGATCACAGTTTTTAATAATTTATTTTGTTTTTATTTATTTGGTTTCTTGGGATGTGCCCCCCCCCAGTGTTGCCTCCCCCCCCTTAACAAGCGAGGGTAGGCAAGGTAATTCAAGCGAGGGTGTTTAACTATAATATTCCTAGACTTGCTGAAAATGAATAGCTGATACAAATGTCTTTTTACCGTTTTGTGATTAAGGCTTTAACAAGAGAAACTTTCTGTTTTTTAAATTTTTCATGGAAGATAGAATTAATATAATTCTTGTTTCGGTGCGCTTTCGCAGCTGGAAGCCATCAACACTTAATATCTTTTCCTCAATAACAACTAAAGATTTTTCTTGTCATAGTAAAATTGCAGTTGGAAATCAAACAGGATATTAATCTGAAATGAATTCAGTCCAAATAAATTAAATTTCATTTAGCATTATTTTTGGTTTCAAAACTTGGTTTCAGAAATTTGCATGTAAAACGAATAATGCATATATGTAGGTGAAAGCTCAAATTAACGATAATTGTTTATGTAAACGAATGAAGTGATAATTGGAATAGAAATACTAATTATAAAGTTATATAGCATTTTAAATAAAAATCAAAATGTAGCTAAAACACTAAGAAAAGATCCATTTCAGCCAACAATTCCACTGTTATAAAATATTTACTATTTGTGTCAGTGATATTTTTTCAGAATGTTAAGGAAACATTTTTATGGGTTTAATATCCAGCCCCATTAGGCCATGTGTTCATTATTCCTTTTTGCATTGAAGTTCTTTGCTAGCTTTTTTTAATATTCAAATTTATGAAAAAGCCATGTAATGTAATGTTGAAACAACATCAACTGAATATATATAATTTTAGCATCATTATAGATTTTTAACCATGGACGCACTGAATACTCGATTTTAGTCTTACAACACATTGATATATTAACCTTACTGTAACTAATTCATTTAAGTATGAAACATTAACCAGAAAAATATAAGTTCATATTATCCTATCAAGTGTTCAAAAGTTGATTTAACTGCTCATTTTGTCTATAAAATAAGCTCCCGAAAACATATCTTCATTTCGTAAATAATAGAAAAGGTGATCAATAATATATGGAAGGAAACACTTAGTATGAATTAAATTTTGCAGCATTTTAATTTTTGAAGTTTTACAGTCATAGGAAATATTAAATAAAGATGTACCAAATACCGTTTTGGTAGAGCACAGAGTACTCCGCCAAGTACTAATTATGCTTTAAATGAACGAATGACATACATGTGATAAATTTTGAACTCATATTGAATAGCTATATAGACCTCCATGTAATAGTTTTCAAAACAAGTTCCAGCTAAAATTCGATTTTATTTAAAATATTATGTTTATGTCAAAAACTTAACAAAAAAGTTTTTTTTTAATTAAAAATAAATAAATAAATAAAAAATATGATTAATCAAGTTGGAATTAATATGAATCTATTATAGTTCTAATCATCCGCCAAACATGAATAATGTTTTTAAGCAATAAAACAATGTTAAAAACCAGGGTTTAAGCTGCGTTCAAAAGTTCTTTAGCATAAAAGCTAAAATTGAGGGGAAAATGTTAGCAAAATGCTAAAATGTTACATTCTCATATATTTATATATGCCTCAGTGTGTTTCATCGCCAGTTGAAAATAAAATTCATATTTCATCTGTGACATCTTTGAAGAAATAAATACAACAGCAAATTTTTTTAACATAAAATAAAAAAAGAAAACAGGATTGGTGTTTAGAACGTTGCAGTCTCCTCCTCCTAATAAAGCAGTTTTTGGGGAACATAATGCTAGATAAGACTAATAGTTATTGAACTTAATTGTAGTTTAAGCATCTTAACTAAGATTTTAAAAAGATTAAGTTGATTATCGCCATACATGCTTCCTTTCCAGGATCATAGATTTCTTCTTTTTTTTTTTAATTAATTTATTTTTTATTTGAGCAAAAAAGCAAAAATGGATTGCTTTATTTTCGCAATTCAGATAGTGTTTTCGCATTATGCGAAAAATGACCCTGTTAAAAGCAGATGTTCAGGAGCACTCCTGACACATGTTTTGACGTTACAAAGAATGCTTTTTCAATTCATAAATTGTAAGCTTATGGATATAGACATCCTTTTCTTTTTGTCATTACAAATACTTGTACTTTTTTATTAATTGAAAAATGTGTATTGAACAATATTTAATTTTTTACAACTACTTGGTATTGGCCGAGTCAGTAGCATACATAGCATCCTCCCGAAGGGAGGGTGCACGCTCTAAAATAAAATAGCACTATGTTAAAATTTTTAAAAATACATACGGAAGCGGGGGGGGGAGGCAAAGAAATCTATGTATTATACTGAGCTGAGTACCTCATCAAAATTTGGCCCAAGTATGAGTATTTGGTGAATTGACCAAGTACTTTGTACATCTCTATTAAAAACTTATAATTTTCTTGAAAAAACGAGTTATTTTTTAAACAATTTCATATTAAAATGAAACTATCAAAAACTATTTGTGCTAAAAAATTGCTTATTTACATATTAATTGATAATCTGTTTTAGATTTTCCCGATGTTGATGATGTGTAAAATTGTCCTCTTAACACCTTTCTCCGGACTTTTTGGTAAGTTCATATTATATTTATGTTGGAACCCAGCGTCAAAGTTGGACAATGTCTGAAAACAAATGCCCACAACATGAATGGATCATGAGTAAATGTGCCAATGGGGTTGCTTCTGAAATTTTAAAAGTATTTTTTTTCTATAAAAGCATGTTTAAAAATATAGGATTCGACCATTTTAAATACATAATTGCAAAGTTTAATATTTAAAAAATTATTTTAATGGTGTGCAGATTCAATTTTTTCTTTTTTTGCTTCTTTCTGCTCATGACATCACAAATGATGAAATGCTATTAGCGCGCAGAGCGTAATATTTAATTTGCATGTTCACTCACATTTGCTGGCGCTGATATGGTTGATGGCAAGCATAGAGAACAATATTCAATTGGCTTCTGAATTATCATAACCTGGAAACGTGGTAGACAGCAAGCGTCAGCACCACTAACTGGAGTACGCCCCAAAGTTGATCATTTGCGACGTCATAAAGACAACGCCTTGTTTGAAAAATTGTACATTTAAAAAAATAATTGAAAATTATCCATTTAAAAAAAAAAGATTTTGCTTGCTCCATGTTATTTTTTTGCTCATTCTATCAACTTCAGTGGCGAAACGTAGTACTTTTGACTGATAGAAACAACCCTATTCTAAAATTTAATTTCGGAATTTGTGCATTTAAATTTCTTTAATTCGCAATCGGGCAAATTAGTAGTGACCCAAGTCCGACTTCATATTTAAAAGATAGGTGAAATACTCCTTACATCTCTAAGCCATATAGATGTCAGAAGAGTCATTTTTAACTCTAGGGTACTTAACCTATGAGTGGAATGAGTTAAAATTTAGCTTGAATGATGTTTATTGAATATTTACAGTTAGAAAAGCATTTCCAATAGTCCATAGTGAAAAAATATGTTCTAATGTGACCAGTGGCGAATTCAGGATTTAGTTCTGGGGGTGGCTGAGATCATTAAAAATGTATGTCTCCTTGACATCGCCAAAAGTTCATTGATGTAAACGAAGTCATTTGAAAAAAAAATGTTTTTCAGGAGGTTTCAAGGGCTAATGAAATTTTCGGAGTCACAGTTGAAATTATCTAAAATTTGGTGTTTAGTGATAAAATTTTAAAATTTAAATGTCAGTAAAAAAAATAAAATTTTTAGACATTATTTCTAAGCAATTCGAAGGCAAAACTAACAATTCTTGTTGATTATGAAAATTGTCCATGGCAAATGCAAGTCACTAAATGTAAGTAAGAAAAATCGTGGACTAATAGTTACAAAAAGGGAAAACGAAGATAAAATTCTGAGAATTGACACTAAGCGCATTAATTAAGGAGGTCTGAAATTTTTTTTCTGTTTTTCTTCTTTTTGAGTAAATAAATTTTTTTAAAAGGCAGGGGAAAATTTCCGAAATTCGACAGGAAATTTCGGAAAACAAGTATCTCTATTACTATAGCAAATTAGTGTATAAACCTGAGGGAAACGATTAAAATGATAAAGATAGGATGAATATAGGAAATTATATATTTTATTATTTTACCTTAAGATGCATACACAATAAAAAAAATTCTAATAGAAAAAAAAATTAGTTATAGTCTGGAGCCGGCTGCAGCCTCATAGCCGCCCCCCTGGATTCGCCACTGAATGTGACCTAATTTTATTCTTCTGTGACCATAATTCATATGAGCTCAATAAATAACTTCAAAAAATTTCGTCATTAGTTTTGTCAAAAGTGTTTCTGGGTTGTGCCACAACTTGTTATTTTTTTTTTATTTCAATTTTGATGTCACAAATAGTTGATACCTCTTACTTTTCGAGTCCTTAGAGATGATGTATTGCTTATTTTTCTCTTATCCACACTGATTTTCCTTTCCGCTATTGTCTCAATTATGAATACTTGGGTGTTTCCCCAATCTTCCAAGAGTAAAATTAGACTTAGATCAGAACTCATTTGCCGGATCAGGAATTTATCAAATTCAAATGCACCAATTCTGAAATAATGTAAAATTTCGGACTTGAAGCATAGTATTTGTCAATGATCCATTTGTGTTATGAGCAACTTTTTACTTTTTTGGACTTGAAATTGTCGGATTTAAGAATTGGGTTACAACATTGAATTCATTCAAATGCTAATGCATGTCACTCTGAACAAATACATACTTGAATTAAAATAAAATGTTTCATTTGGATCTTTGGTGAGCGCTTCTTGGGAAAACTTTATGGCTTAAAAAAAAATTTCATAAAAAGTTTTTACGAAAATTTAGTTTTCATTTTAGGCATAAAAATGCAGTCGATGTAAGAAATTAAAAACAAAAAAAATTCTCTTTAACTCATTGCTTTGCTTATCAAGTTGCTTAAGGTTGATTATTTATACAGTACTGCTCCTTAAAGCGCGTAATGTTGCAAGATTGTGTTAGGAAAAGTAGCGGATATTTTTTGCTGTGGCTGACAGTTAAAAATTTTATTGCTGGCTAGTCTTAGAGAGACTTAAAATTTTGGCCAAAATTGGAAAAGGTTTTTTCTGGATGACTCAAAGAATCTGCTTTGAGAACAAAAAGACTTTTGAAGACAATAAGATTGATCAAGAGAAAAAAAAATTGAGCCCACAGCATACAAATTTAATGACATTTTAAAATGCAATAAAAAGCCTAAGCAGGCGAAACTAACTTCCTTTTTCAGAGTATCTTTTTAATTATTCTCTCTGTAAAAATATTTCTATGTTGTACTTATATTTAATTTTGTTCCAACTATCTGTGTTATAGTTTATCCAATATGCACTGTTCCTGAAGAAGAAAATACAAATTATTCTTTAAAAGACTGAGAAAGGAACTTCCGATAACTCAAACTACCGATTCTTTGAAAGTTTTAGCTTGTCCCTAGGGACTTTGAGTTATTGAGAGTTGACTGTAATGAGAAAAAAAGTAATTTAATGATGTACGTGATTTTTTTTATCAAATAGAACCTGAGCTCGATTTTACTAGCCTTCTAATTGTTAAGAATCAAATGAGAACAATGAAATTTTCCCCAAGAATTGGGTGTTTCGTAATTTTTGCCGGTACGAAATTTCCTTCCCCCTTTTCTCTGTTTCAATAATCTTACCATTTAATACATTTAAGGGGGAGAAAATTTTAAATATCAGTAAAAAGAAGAAGAAAGAGTTCAATTCAGGGTTAGAAATAAATATACATTGTTGTGAGTTCATCCTATGTATATGGCGGTTCAAAGCTAGATAGACTTAAGAAAGAAATAATATGTGAATGTATTTTCTCTTCTTTCTTTCTTTTCTGATAATTGCTAATGCATCTTAATTTTTTAAAATGGCTCTCATACACCCTGTATGAACTGGATAGAACATGTGTAATATGCAGTCTGCTGAACAAAAATCTCTTCAGTTGGGAGTCTCTACATGACATGCAGTTTTTAAAGATATATACTTTTTGCTGTAACTCAGGAAAAAGTATTATTGTTAGATAGGTTCAAGAATAAATCACCAAGTAGAAATAATTTTTTTCTCGCACCTGACATGTAGAATGGAGCTATACTACTTTCTGTGTATTATCTTGCTCTGCAAGTACTTAGTGCAAGGGTAGGAATTCTCCTAAAAATCAACCCAGAAATGACACTTTTCATGATGATATGCCTATATTGTAGGATAAAATAAACTTGGTAGACCCTAAGAAATTTTCTCTAAAAAAAGAGAAAAGCCTATGCTGCTGCTGTTTTTTTTTTTCTGATGAAGGGGGGGGGTACAGTTAACCAAAACATATGCTCAATATAAAGCTGTTTGTTTTATCTATATACTTTGTAACTCTTGCAGTCGTTTCTCTTCTGCAAAAAATTAGAATATGATATTTTTAATTTTTCTCTTTTCAAAAGAAATGAAAAATGGGGGAGTATTCCCTCCTCTCAAATTGTAGTTTTGTGGTCGAGGGGAGGGGAGTGAAGAGTATTATAGCTTATTGAAATAAAATAAATATAATGAGTTGAGTTAGAACCCAACTATAAACATTTGGATCAAAAAATATATTTAGATCAAAGTTTAAATGGGTTGTCCCCAAATGGGAAGTAATTTTATTTTTATAGTGCTTATCTTGTGTTGTGGTCTGAGCATTACCTTGTTCTTTCAGTACAAAGAAGTCAGTTTGCTTTGTGTTTCTCTTCATTGAAGTTGAATCATTTCTTGCACTCATAATTTTTAAATTTAGTCACTAACTTTTTGCTTTAAAATTGTAAATAGTAATTTGTTTTATTTAAATGCCACGGAAAACGAATTTCTCTTTCTTGTGGTTGGAAAAAGCAGACAAAAATGTATGCAAGATCAGCATTGGTGCTGTTCAGAAAAGGATCACTTTAAAGCATTTTGTTCTGTTTATACACTATCTTTCCAATATTGATAATCAAGGATTTTTACAGGTACTGTCTCATGCAGATGTGGCGAGCAGTGATGTTCCCATTAATTTTTTGAGGGTATACTCCCAGTAATCAGTTATACACAATATGTGTATGCGATCATATACATAATGTCATAATGTGAGAACTTTTGAAGCTTGAGGGTATAAGCTATATGTTTTTAAAATGTTTGAGAGTATATAGCGTATGTGGAGCATACCCAATGGGAACACCACTAGTGGCAAGACATAAGAGGTTGAAAGTAGATTGAAACATCAAGCTGTATATTTAATTCCATGTTCTTCGTCCTCTACTGAAAACAAATTAGTTGTAATGAAGCAATTCAAAGCTTTTGCCCCAAATTCACTCCAAGATAAAATTTTGAAAGCGGAGATTTTCTTAGTTTTACTTGCGGTAATAAACAATTATTCATTTGCATCTTTAAATGATTTATCTGTTATTTACAGGGACATATCTGATAAAAGTTAAGTATACATAAAATTTTGGGCTTGCAGCCTACTTTAAATCTTTCCTTATTAAGGATATTTCTTTCTCATTCTTTAATTCACTTTGATGAAACAATAACAAGGTAAGTAAAGAAGCACTTGAACAGACATTTATTCTACTGGTATATGTTTCTACTTCATAATGTGTCACTGTGTTAAATAATAAAAGATTGAATGCATTCTGTTGTAGTTTTCAAGAATTTGAAACGTTTTATAATCCAATATGAAAATCAAGCTAATGAATTACATTTAAATTTAAAAAAAAACTTGATATTTGTTGTCTTAAAAATGTAGTAAAATTTTATAAAAATTGTGTCCTAAAACTTTTGAAATCATCACTTGCATAATTTTAGCAAAATGCATTTTTTGTTTGTTTATAGGGGACAATATTAAAATTCAGAAGAGTTTTTAATATTTTTGGATGGAAAGCATCAATACATGCAAGTAATATATTTTCTGAATTAGTTCATTCAGCGGTATGTTATTGTCATGCATGTGTGATGACAATAACATACCGCTGAATGAACTAAGTGTGTGAGTGTGCTAGTGTGTGACTTAATTTTAATAATTTAAGTAAGTTATAGTTAATATTTGGGTATGTTTGTTTGGGAAGTATTTACCTAGACTCATCCAAAAATAAACACCATTCTAGTAAAAGAAAGCACATTCTCTAAGTACGCATTTAACATTTATTTAGTAAAGAAATTTGCAATCTTGTTTTCTTGAAAGAATATGATAGAAAAAAAAACTTCTGTCCAGTAGAATTTTATGTATTTGTTCCAGCCCTTTATTGTCATTGTCTCTTATGGAACATTTTTTCAATCTCCTAGCACATCTTTATTACTATTACAGGTGTAGGTATTATTCTAATTAAAAAAAAATCCTATAATTCCTAATACCTTCAAATTTATACTAAATATCCTACAATTTTCGTAACTTCACCTCACTTTTTTTCAAAAAAAGGAAAATTTCCTGCTTAAATTGGTTCAACCTTTTTTATTAGTCTTGTTTACAGTCGAAAGTTGCATGTGGTATGATGTAACTTCAAAAGATTAATCACTAACATATGAAACCTCAAATGTGAGACTTCAGAATTCAAATTTTTTGCCAGTGCGAAATTGACTTGCAAAAAATCTAGAAAATTGTTTGAGTGATCTCAATACCAGTCTAACCACATGAATATTCAAGTAAATTAATGAAAATGTTTCCTTTTTTTAGTAAATTTAGATTTTACACTTTTGCAATTTGTTCTAAGGTGAATGGTGGGAATCCTATGAACAACATCTAAGGGCACATGTGAACAGTTCCCACATAAAGTTAAAATTACTGAAACCTACTTTAAGTGTTTTTTAAAAATGCATAGGTAAACACAACAAAATTACATCACTTTTGGAATGTTGATTATTTATGGACGGTTGCAACTATGTTAACATTTTTTACCTTCAAGTTTTTTTAGTCACTTAAAATAGAAGCCAATTTTTTCAAATATTTTCTTCTTATTTTCAAAAATGCTCACCTTTAATTGACTCAAGGTATGGAAAAGGGCAAGAATTTATTAAACAAAAGGCATACTGCTGCACCCTTCTCCGTTTAGTTTTATTGTCTTGTGATAATTTCTTTTCTTTTCTTTCAGTGTCTTTGCAGAAATAAACCGGGAAAGAAGAACCAAGAGAAAAAAAGTGTTAACCTAGTCAAAAGGCTTAGTTTTTGGTGCCTTTGACATTTATATTTTAATTCTGTGCTATGTCTTTCAAGTACAATATACCTCGAAAAACTTGATATGACGAAAAATTATTTCTCCCCTTTTGCATATTTTTCTAATGTTATTTTTCATTCTTATGTTGAAGCGTTTTTAATCAAAACTTTGTTATGTGGAATATTTTTCGAAGTCAAATATGACTTTTTCGGAAAAACCGCAGTTTATTGTCTTGAAGCCACTCAAGGAATGTTTCCAAAAGTTTCACACCCCTTCATTATTTCTCTCAAGGGTTACAAATGATTAGGCGAAGCTAATCTTCTGTCACTTTCATTGTGCAGCCTAGGGGATTCAGAAAATTTAAGTCCAAGAAACATACCTAAAACTTTTTGCCCCCTTCTCATGCCATTTCGTTGGACCTTTTGACCCTATTTTCACCTCCTTGAAAACGGGAGATGAACGGAAAACCCCTTTAGAGACGCAGGGAATGAAGAAATCCTTTGTCTAACTTCTTTTGTTCCGGAGCACTCGAAACTCGTTTGAAACCATTCTGTAACTTAGTAATCCAAATCTTTGATCAGTTTAGTTGTGGTAAATCACTACATTTTGCTACTTCTTTAGAGTATCCTTTTTAAGCTTTCATTATATGTTTCCACTTATTTTTAACTAGTGTGACTAATTTTTAAATTATGATTATCCCCTTGTTATCTCGAAAACTTGATATCTCAAACTTTTTTTACCGTCCCTTCGACTTTGTGATATCGAGAGTATACTGTATTTGAGACATTTTAAGAATAGTTTCTTCATTAATGTTCTGCAACTTAATCATTATTGAACAAAAACTTATCAATGCAAATTTAAGTAAAAGTTTTAAGACCAGCTGATATTAGGAATGTTGTTCTTAATTGAATAAACAGTGGGGTTGTTTTCTTCAGTCAAAAGTACTACTTTTAGTCACTGGAGTTGATAGAATGTGCAAAATAAATAATAATAACAAGGACCCAGAAAATACTTTCATTTTCCCAGCAGTTATTTTTTAATTAATTTTTTTTATGTCCGATTTTTCAAACAAGGCATAGTCTTTATGACGTCACAAATGATCAACTTATGCGCATACTTCACTGGCACTCTGAATGCTTACACTTGCTGTTTACCACAATTCCACGTTATGATAACCAAAAAGCAAATTTAATATTGCGCTCTACGCTTGCTATCTGTGGAAAAACTTATGTTTTTTAAAATGGCAACAGTATTAGCCAAGCAGTTTGGTGTATATATACCCAGTGAATTCATGTTCAAGTGCTTATGTTGCTTATGTTAGTTCTGTTATGATTTTAATTTATGTTCGTTCATTTAGTTCATAATTTTTCTTCAATAAAATGTTTTAAGTTAATTGGTTTCATGTATCTGTTATAACCGCGTGGCAGAAGAGAGTTAGAAGTTGTTTCGCGACATCATTTTTGGTGCATCAGGCCGCGAAGTCGTGAAAGGTGGAAATTGTGAGAGTTGTGTTTGAAGTTGCTTGTGGGAAGTTGTTGGAAATTTTGTAGCACGTGCAAAATTCGTGAGTGGTTTTTCATTTCTATTTTGACTGAAGTTTGTGTTATTTCTACTGTGTTGCTGTGAACTGAACAGTTGTTGAATAGTAGGAAATTTAAATCGTGAATTGAGAATTATAGAAATTGTGCTTTTATATACGTTAGTTGGTAATTGAAGTAAATAAGGATTGAAATGGCAGATATTGAAAAGTTAAAAGTTAAAAGAGCAGCTATTAGAATGACGACAACTAAACTAATTAAAAAAATAGATGACTTTTTGGTGAAGATTGAAACTTGCAGCGAGGATAATGATACTAAGTCGAGTATTTTGAAAGAGTTTCATGAGCAATTACTTGAGAAAGAAAAAGGTCTGAAAATTGTGAATTTGGATATTGAAGCGTATTTACCGCTAGATGAAATTGAAAAGGATTGTACTATTTCCGAAGAATATTCGGAAAATATAGTACTTTGGAAACAACGAATAAAAAATAAAATAGAACTTTTAGAGGCTAAAACTAACAATTCCAGTTCAGTTAATTCCTCAGAATTAAATGTTCAGAATGTTAGGACTGTAAAATTGCCTCGATTAAACATTAAAACTTACTATGGGGATCCAGTGGGATATTTGGAGTTTATGAATCAGTTTAATAATGCAATTGATAAAAATACAAATTTAAGCAAAATTGACAAGTTTAATTATTTAAAGACATTTTTGGGAGGTGCTGCAGCAAATTGCATTAAAGGTTTTACTTTATCAGAAGAAAATTACGATTCGGCTATTGAATTACTAAAAAAGCGTTTTGGTAATACACATACTTTGATTCAGTTACACATGAATAATTTATTGAAAATTCCTGCTGTGTATAATTCAAGGGATTTAAATAGGTTGCGAATTTTTTTTGATAAAGTGGAAGTTCAAATTAGGAATTTGAAAAGTTTAGGCATTGAAATAGATTCATACTGTAATTTGTTAACACCAATCATACTTGATCGTGTTCCTAGAGATCTTGTTTTGGAATTCAATAGAAAATATTCGGAAGGGTATAAATTTCAGGACGTTCTTACTTTCTTAGAAAGTGAAATTCAATCGCGTGAACGTGCATTACTTGTGCAATTAAGGTCGGAATCGTTTAAATCTGGTTCAGAAAATTCGGATAAGAATGATTGTAAAAATGGGTCAAGTAACAGTAAGAGTTATAAAAACTATGCTGCAACAGCAAACTATGTGGCTAGTACAAAAAAGCATTGTGTATTTTGTAATAGTCCAGATCATGAGTTTTGTGAGTATAAAACTATCGAAGATCGTAGAAATAAGTTAAAAAATGAAAACCGTTGCTTTAAATGTTTTTCGAAAAATCATTATAGTCGCATGTGCAGGTTAAAAGTTGAATGCAAATTTTGTAAAAGTAAATTTCACAGTTACGTTTTATGTGAAAATGCTAAGAATAAACCTTTAAGTAATGACAAAGTTAATGAACAAAATAACTCTGTTGTGACGCAATGTAATTCGTCGGCTTTAAAATCAAATATTTTATTGCTTACATGTTCAGTGATTGCAAGTGCAGGTAAAGATTCAAATTCTGTAGAAATTGCTCGAGTACTTTTAGATAACGGTTCTGAAAGATCTTGGATCACAAAATCTTTAGCAAGTCGTTTAAAATTAGATATAGTTAGAAGGGAAAGGCTTTCAGTTTATTCTTTCGGTTCGGTAAAAACATCGGAAAGAATTTATGAGGTTGCAAAACTTAAACCATCAAATAGAAATAATTCTGAATCATCAATTGAAATTGAAGTTTTAGTAACGCAAACAATAACTTCAGCATCCTTAGCGGTACCTAATGTCAACGTTCAAAATGCATTGCAACAGAAAGGCTTGTTCCTTGCAGATATGTGTAATAGTGACAATGAAATTGAAGTTTTAATTGGAGGGGATGTGTTTTGGGGTATAATTTGCGATTCAAAAGTGTTCAAAATAAATGAAACATTAAGTTGCGTACCAACGATGTTTGGGTTAGCTATTCAGGGGGTCCAACAAAATTGCAATTCAAGCTTCGTAGGAGTTTTGGCTACGGATTGCGTAATTGCAAAGGATGTTCAGGTTCTTTGGGATCTTGATGTTTTAGGTATCACAGATAAGGAAGAATTAACTTTAACAGATAAGCGTATAATAGATAGATTTCAATCAAATTTAAAATTCATTCAGGGTAGATATGAAACACGATTGCTATGGAAATTTTCCCCGATTGAGTTAGGGAATAACTTTTGTAATGCAAAGAAAAGATCTGATGAATTGCAAATAATTCTTCGGAAGGATGAATGGTTGGCTAAAGAATATAATAAAATTATTGAGGAACAAGAACGGCTAGGTATAGTTCAGGAATGTATTAGAACTGAAAACGAATACTTTATGCCACATCGTAATGTTGTTAGGATTGATAAGGATACGACTAAAGTGAGACTCGTTTTTAATTGTAGTTCAAAATTAAAGCAAAATATTTCGTTAAATGATGCGTTAGAATGTGGTCCAAATTTAAACGCTAACATTCTTGATATTATGTTAAACTTTAGGAAGTTTAAAATTGCATTCAATGCAGACATTGAAAAGGCTTTCCTTATGATTAGTATTGCAAAAAATGATCGTAACTATTTGAAATTTATTTGGGCTTCAAATAACTCTGAGGGATATAAAATTATGCAAATGAATCGATTACCATTCGGTTGTACAATGTCAAATTTTGTTCTCAGTGCTACAATTAAAACTCGCATAAAAAAATATGAAGATAATAGGCGTACAACTGTTGAAATGTTGAAAAGTTCATTGTACGTCGATGATTTGTATTTTGGAGCTGAAAGCGTGGAAGAAGCATTTCAGTTGTCGTCTGATGCCGTATCAGTTTTGAAAGATGGGGGTTTCAACTTAAGAAAGCTCAGATCTAATTCAGTTGAATTGGAATCTTTATGGGTTGACCAGGGTCTGAGTACTAGTGAGTGCTTGGAAAATTGTCAGTTAAAAGTGTTGGGGTTGAATTGGAATACTAAGGAGGACAGTTTGTCATTAGATGTAAAATCTTTGTTGAGTAATTTATCTTCGTTGAAAAATACTAAGCGTTGTGTGCTGCAGACAGCCGCAATGATATTTGATCCAATGGGTTTTTTGTCTCCTTTTGTTGTAAGAATTAGATGTTTAATGCAAGATATTTGGAAAATAGGTGCAGATTGGGATGATGAATTGCCAGAGAATTTGACTTTGAAGTGGAGGAAGTGGTATGGGGAGATTAAAGGTTTAGATTTCATAACGGTAGAAAGATATTTCTTTTTAAATGTGAGTGACCTTAGGGATTCTGTTGAAATACACATATTTTCGGACGCGTCATTAGTGGCTTATGGTGCGGTTGCATACTTTAGGTATAGCAATAAGAAGGGTGAAGTTTCGACGTCCTTTATAATGTCAAAAGTCAGAGTGGCACCGTTGAAAAAATTAACGCTTCCGAGACTGGAATTGTTAGGAGTGTTAGTGGCTGCAAAATTGTGTAAATATTTGTCTGGTTTATTTAATAATTTGTCTGATAGAGTAATATTATGGACGGATTCAGAAATCTGTCTGTGTTGGATTAGAGGTTCATTTAGGGAGTGGAAACAATTTGTTGCAAATCGTATTTGTCTTATTCAAGATTTGACTTCGCCTAGTATGTGGAAATTTTGTCCAGGTTTAATGAATCCAGCAGATAAACTGACAAGAGGTGAATCATTGAGTTTGTTGAAAAATGACAGCGTGTGGTGGCGCGGACCAAAGTGGTTGGCTAGTCCTAGTGATGAGTGGCCGTTGCAGAAACAATACTGTTCGAATGACGCGGCGAAAGTTGAACTTTTGAAAGTTAGTGTTAACACGGTTGTTTCATCGTACAGTCCTGTATTAAAAGTTAACGACTTTAGTAATTTCAAAAAATTACTGAGAGTGACTGCATGGGTGTTGAGATTTATTTCGAAGTCCAGAAAATTATCAATTGAAAAGGGTCCACTGAGTGCTATAGAATTACAAGAAGCTGAAGAGATGTGGATAAAAACTGTGCAGTGGGAAGTGTTCCGCGAGGAAATTCAAAGGCTTCAAAAGAATCAGCAGATTAGTAAATCTTCTAAGATTTATTCCTTATCTCCATATCTGGACGAGACTGGTGTTCTTAGGGTAAGAGGACGTCTAAAGGAGGCTCCCTTGACTGAAAATGAAAAACATCCAGTTTTACTTCCGAAATCGAAATTTGCGGAATTGGTGATTTTTCATGAACATCTTCGTGTCTTTCATTCGGGTGTATCATCAACTTTAGCTCAAGTGCGTAAAAAATTCTGGATACCGAAAGGAAGACAGACCGTGAAAAGAGTTATTTCTACTTGTTTAATCTGCAAAAAATATTCGTTAAAACCAGCTAAGCAGTTAACTGGTCAATTACCCTTGGAACGTATTGCTGAAAGTCCACCGTTTACTAATGTGGGAACTGACTTTAGTGGTGCAATAACTGTTAAATCTAAATTAAACAGTTGTGAGAAAGTGTACATTGTATTATTTACATGTGCCGTAACTAGAGCGGTTCATATTGAAGTAGTGCAAGATATGTCCGTAAAAAGTTTTATCTTAGCTTTGAGACGTTTCCTAGCAAGAAGAGGAAATACAAAAATAATATTTTCTGATAATGCAAAGACTTTCCGTTCATCTTGTGAAATACTGAAATCTTTTCGTAAAATAATAAAGCATCCAGAGCTGCAGAATTTTGTAGCGTCGGAAAACATCATTTGGAAATTTATTCCAGAACGTTCTCCATGGTGGGGAGGTTTCTGGGAACGATTGATGAAAAGTATTAAAGACCCGCTGAGAAAAATACTCGGTAGAGCTCTATTGACATTAGAAGAGCTTGCTACCATCCTTACAGAAATTGAGTTTATTTTGAATAATAGACCAATTACCTATGAGTTCAATGATTTAAATGAACCAATTGCATTAACACCTTCATGTTTTTTATTTCCAGGAAAGGACAAGATTAACTTTCCAAATTATTTCCTTGAGGTATTTGACAAAAACTCTAACCAAAAGACTTTACAGAAACGTAAATTGTTCCAGACTCGTTTAATCAAGCAAATTTGGTCTCAATGGAAAGAACAGTATTTATTGCAATTGAGAAGTGCTCATAATTTTTTAGTTCCTCACTCCCAACAGAACTTAAAAATTGGAGATGTAGTGCTTGTTGAAGGACCTTTGAAAAATAAGTTACTGTGGGACATGGGTGTGATCGATAAAGTTCTCATAGGAAGAGATGGCAATGTACGTGCATGCATAGTCCGCACGTCTAAAGGTTGCTTAAGAAGAGCAATTCAACTACTCTATCCATTCGAAGTGACTGTTTTGTAATGAAATGTATTGTTTATTGAATGTTTAAATTAGTTTAATTTCAGACTGAAGTAAGTTAATTATTAATTTAAGTGATGATTGAAATGTCTAATTTAGTTTAAGTTGATAGATCTGTTTAATTTATATTAAGTTTTAGTGTACTCATTAAAGAGTACAGGTGGGGAGTATGTGGAAAAACTTATGTTTTTTAAAATGGCAACAGTATTAGCCAAGCAGTTTGGTGTATATATACCCAGTGAATTCATGTTCAAGTGCTTATGTTGCTTATGTTAGTTCTGTTATGATTTTAATTTATGTTCGTTCATTTAGTTCATAATTTTTCTTCAATAAAATGTTTTAAGTTAATTGGTTTCATGTATCTGTTATAACCGCGTGGCAGAAGAGAGTTAGAAGTTGTTTCGCGACACTATCAACCATATCCTTGCCATACATGTGGGTAAAGAAGCGAATAAAATATTATGCTCTGTGCGAATGGCAGTTCATTATGTGTTATGTCATGGGCAGAAGAGTAAAAATTAAAATTGATTCTATGCATCAATTTAAATAATTTTTTAAAAATAGTAAACTTTGTCAAATTATTTTTAAAATGATCAAATACTATGTTTTTAAACATGCTCTTTCAGAAAAAAAAAAACTTTCAAATTTAGGAAATGACCCCATTCAGCAATGGTTTGATATACAATTATCCTTGAAAATTATACTTTTATTTAAAGTGTCAATTTTTTTAAATTACTGCATTAAAAAAATATCCTTAGTGGCACAGAACTCACAAAAAAATATTTGAGATTTTAGTCAAGACTCTTAAGGTTTTTTTTTTTTTTTAAATAGGTTTTTCTTACTTAAACAATTCGTGAAAAACATTTTGTTCACTGCTGAAACTAATAAAATTGGCAGAAAAATTGATTTGGCTAAAAAAAAATTAGTCATTTAAAAGTTAAAAGACAGATTAAAAATTTTAATTGAAGAAATGCTAATGAATTAGTAAATATGGATGAATAAACATATTGATGTCAAAAGTCGCTATCTAAATGCTAATTTTGCTACATTGGAAATTATTGCCGATAATTCTGTATTACTTTACAGTGTTTATTATGGGATTAGTTTTTTTTTAGTTATACATGCTATTACAACTAAATCTACATTGCTGTTTCAAAGTTAATGGATGTAAAATACTTTTAATACTTTAAGTTACCCTTAAACATGTATTATCTCAAATTTGTTGCTTCGCAAAAAGAAATTCAGTTGCACTGAAAACTATGGTGATAAAGATTCAAACTATATGGGCAGTGTTGTCATATCACTATAAAGCTAAAAACAATATAAAACCGAAGTATAGATCAAAGGTACCTTACTAGAAGTAATTTGCTCAAACAAGCAAGCAAAAAGAAAAAAATTGCCTGCTAATTTTTATACTTTGCTCTCGTCTATTTTTCAAAATTGTAATATTTTTACATAATTTTCGGAATGTCTTAATTTGAAACTTGTGGCTATTCTCCCGTTTCTTTATTCATAAAATTATGTATAGAAGCTTACAATTATGTTGCAAACCTTAATTTCAGAAATTAAAATTTTAATTACTAATATCAAAATTAAATCAAGCTTTATTATTTATCTAGTTAGTGTAATTTTTATGATTGGAAAACTATGTAAAATGACTGTTGTATATTTTGTTCAAAATATCATATACTCTTTGAACAAATAAAAAAAAAGTAAAGAAACTATATTCTTATTTGGGGTGTAAATCTATTTCTAAATTATCTAGTCTTAATTATGGTTAACATAATTAAATCAATTAAATTTTATCATATAATGTCAATTTCAATTCTTTATTTTAGTCAATTATTCATATCCATAAAGATGGTAGTTGATGCAAGAATATAAATAAAATTAATTGAATTTTCAAGAGATTTTATTTTTTATTTATTTGCAAAAGATTCACTTTACATTGGAATGAAATTGCTGATGTTGTTAATATTACCTGTATGTATAAATGCTTATAAAAATAAAGTTAATTCTACAATCTTCTACACTCTTTTTCTTTTTGTATTTTACTGAGTGATACTAGACGAATCTATCTTCTTCCAATACTAAGCACATTTTTTATCCATTATATATGTACAGCGTGCAATTTTCAGGTTATTATTTAAATAGAACTTCAGAAAAATACCGGAGTGAGTAAATCTCAAGTTGATCAGCATACAATCAATTTTTCATAATTTTGTTTTCAGCCTCTGAAAGTGGTTATCTCATTACACGAAATGGCCGTTTTTCACAAACTAATTTTCATATTCTTAAAATTTTTATGAAGTTTATGAAAATTTGAAACTTACACCATTTGTCGTCTTTCATGAAAGAAAGCTGCATTTTGAAACCGCTATGTAATAAGATACCTGCTTTCAGGTGACAAAAATAGATTTTTGATAAATACATTTAGCCAATAAGGAATCTACTTTTGAACTTTCTTGTGGAATTTTCAGAGGCGTATTTGATTCGAAAATTTTGGGTTGCCGTTTCCGAAAATTTTCGACTGACAACATATTCTAAAACTAAAAAAATTAAAAGTTGTTTTTAAATAAGTTTGTAATTATTTTTGGAGAGTTTTTTCGCGGGGGAGGGGGTGGGGTCTAAAATTTTACTTGGGATTTTGGTGGTTTGATGTATCCACGTTTCGGACTAAGAAAAAATACAGCTTCAAAGTATCTGAAAAAAATATTTGTAAAAAACTACATTAACAGAAACAAAAAAGAAAAAAGTTTCTTCAAATAACGCAAATTGTCTTTCATCGGACAGAAACGATCATAACGGACGTTCTTCAAACAACGAAATAAATCATTCATGTAACAAACAAAAAAACGAGCATTTCTTCAAATAACGAAAAGTTGACTTCATGTAACAAACTACCATAACGGACGTTTCTTCAAACAACGAAAAATTTCCCACATTTAACGGAGAAGAAAAGAAACGGGGAAAGTGTCAAATGACAGAAAATATTCCTCCCACAGCGGGAAAAATATGGACGAAACTTTCTTCATTTGACAGGAGAAAATAAAAACGGAAATTCGTCAAATGACGGAAAATTTTCCTCCTATGACGAAAAGAAAAAAGAAGGACGTTCCTTCATTTGACAGGAGAAAATAAAAACGGAAATTCGTCAAATGACGGAAAATTTTCCTCCTATGACGAAAAGAAAAAAGAAGGACGTTCCTTCATTTGACAGGAGAAAATAAAAACGGAAATCCGTTAAAAATCGTGAAAAGTCCGGCAGCACTGCTGCCAAGAGAATTTCCGTCAATTGAAGGAATTATTTTTGAGAGTGTAGACCTTCTTCTGCTGGCAACGAAAAACATCGAGGTTGGCATTCCTGCCCTTGCAAAGAAGGCGGATCTGCCTTAATTTTCAGATTAAAATTTAAGCAAATTGTTTTATAATCCTCCTGTTTCATCGTTTTATAATTAATTACCTCTTGTACATTAAGAATTATTATTAGTTGTTATTGTATAAGAGGTAAGAACTTCTTATTTTTCAAACTGCGGCCCGCCAGGTGATCAGTGACCGGAATTCTGGCCCGTGGGCTCTTTGCAGTTGGACAGCCCCACAATAGACTAAAGAACTGCCTGTGCGAAATTTCCGTTCAATCTGACAATTTCTAGAGGTGCCTCAAATGCTAAAGTTCAGCCAGTCCTAGAAATCTAGTATTTTTTTTAATGCGTTTTTCTTTAACATCGCAACAACTACTAGAGAATAAATACATTTTATTAGGACTAATAGTTTTCACAGAATCAAAACATAGTAGAATAAACCCATGTTGAACATTAGATTTTCTAAGTGAGGATTTAGTATCAGTAGGGCAGTTTTTACGGTCTTCATCAACGATATGTGAAACAAAATTTATTCCTCACTTTCATCTTCTGTAAAAATATTATTGTGTTCCTGAGTTAATATTACATCTCTTTCTGGAGCATCATTCACAAAAAATGTTTTGTTAAGTTTTTCTATTCCTCTTATAATATTTAAATTCATCCTTCCAAGTTGAAACGTTTGTTAAGGAAATCAGAACTGATAGAAAATCGGGTATAGAAATAGTTTGTAACAGGTATTACAAAATATTTATAAGCTTGTAGTATAATTTTGGTCACAATTCTCTTAACCGTGGTAGGAATAATATCGTCTAATAAAGAAAGAGTCATAGTTTCGTGGGTAAAATTTAAGCTATGGTTTGAAAATTCTTTTAGAGTAACTTTACTGATTTCTGGATCAATATCCTGATAATTGATGAGTTGACGAATGAATAGAAAATCCGGATAGGGAGCTTTAACCGCTTCCGGGCAGAGAAAGCAGGCTTGAATGTAGACTCGAGCACAAGAAAAATGCATAATGTTTCCAAAGAGTTCCTCTCCATTTTAGATAACTGAAACTGACTTTAAAGTACTAGTTAAATCTTGAGTACAGAAAGAGTCTTTACCTAGCATGACTTTATAGTCCTGGCTTACGAAATGATATAACATTCTTTATAATCCCGTCAAGAGTATTATAGCTAATTCTAACAAATTTCGATGATCATCACGCTGTTGTTTCTGAATAGAGAGGTGTTCTTTTAGAAATCCGAGCATGGTTGAGAATGTATCATCAAGTACTTCCATAGCTACGAGATATCTGACTTTTTCGTCAAATTTTGTCCTGGTTGTCTGTCACTGTCGTCAAAACCATCGTTGCTTGGGTTGTTTGAAATTAGAAGCTAAATCATAAGCTATTGATAAGAAATTATTGTTCCATTTCTTCATAAGTTCTTTTCTTTCGCACAACTCATTTTCTTTTCTTCTTCTTTTGGTGCTAGTAGTTTTTGTCTGAACCAACTATGGAGCCCGGGCGTCATTTTTCGCATTGAAGAATTCAGAATATCCCATCTTTTTCCTTTTTGGTCTCTTTCAGAGCATCTGCACAAGCAATGTCAGAGAAATTATCCATAATTTCAGGTCTCTACCTTTAAAAAGATCTTTTCTCCTCCTTTTTGTAACCTGAAATTCTGGAGAAAAAAAATTGTAGTTTCACGCATCATATAGTTAGGCTAATTTATCAATTCAGTGTCCGTTCTTCTGGTGGGAATTCGTAATTTTTTTGCCCGAAAACAAATTCTTGAAAGAATAATGCTACACTTCTTGCTTTTTTGTCATTGTAAAAAAAGAAAAAAAAACACTTAAAACTTGCCTAATTGATGGTATTTTCACTCCAACAATTTGACTACAAATGTAATCGAAAAGATCGATATAAAATCTTTTAACTTGTGTGAACAGCTACCAATTGTCGTAAGCGCTATGCTATAAGGCTAGTTTGATAGTCACAATAGACAGGCAAAAGTTATCAGCAGCACAAACCGCTTAAAAGTGAAAATTAGTGATAAAAGACAATGCTGTTCTTGGTTATAAAATAAGTAAACGATGCAGATTTTGTAAAAAAACAGAGTTACCGCACAAAGTGAAAATTAATTTTAAAAGATAATGTTGTACTTACTTAGAAACTAAATAAACCAGCGCCCTACATAAGAAGGGATGGGTTTCTTAGGGTCCAATCTACCCATCCCCCGAAAAGTTCGGTTTGACATTTAAATGTTCATTTACGTTTAAAAATTTCCAAAAAATATTGTTCCAAAACCCAAATCGCTTTCATATGTATATTAATTGCATAAAACGATTTCATAATAGATAACCCGACGACTTGAACATTAGCACAAATAGCACAAAGCTCCGCATGAAGTTTTTAAACCCTCCCTGAAATTATTTTCTGGCTACGGTCCTGAAATAAACGATACACATTTCATTAAAATAGAGTTACAAATTAAATTCATCTGATCACATGGAAAAAATATATGGATTTATTTTGTAATATTAATGTACATTACCTTTCATATTTCTTTCATAAGTGTTGTCTCACATTCACTCAAGTAAATGCCATGTTATAGAAAACACTGCATGCTAACAAAGTTAATAAATCTCAAACTAAGTTCTATTTCTAATTAATTTTAAATATACTCATAAGTTTATGAGTTTTGACAAAAATAACTCGACTAAAAACTGAGAGAGAAGCTTTTGGCACATTGTTGTAGAAATGATTGCAAAATCGTCATGAGTCGCGAGCGTCGTCTTGGCAAAATAGCTTCGCCGCCTGAAAAGGAACCAGATGAAAAGCGGGAAAGCCATACAACGTCGCAGGAAATAAAATAACACTTGTGACAGGAAATAAGGCAATCAAAACTCCAGATTTGCTAGAAATGTATTTTTAAACTAAAAAAAAAAGGTGAAAAAAAGTCTTTTCGGTGAAAATTTTATAATTTCATGCTATTTGAGGCGCCCTTTAAACTTTATAAGACTGAGCTAATATTTTGCACACATCAATTTCTTGTCCATTGAAACAAAATAGAGGGTTTGGAGCTAATTTTTTACAAAGTTGAAAAATAAGGGAAACCCAAATGCACATACTCGCTGACATTTTTGGGTTGCTGAAACCTGAAAATGATTTTAGATTGTTTTTGACTGTCTTGAAACTTTCATAAAATAGTTCTATATTAATAAATGTTCTACTAGAGACTTGATGAATTCATTTCTAATGGCAAACGTGTTACTAAATTCAATTTATTCTCCAAATTGACTTACTTTAAATAAGTACATTCAACCCGATACCATCAAACAGCTTCAATATTCCAGATTTATTTTATTTGCTTTTATCAAAAACAAGCAAATCTGTTGGTGAACACAGAAGGGGGAAAATGGCTATCATAAGCCCTTGTTTTTTTACAAGTTCTCCTCACACCTTGAACAATTAATGTTGAGGGCAATTTTTTATCATTTTTCCATAGAAGTGAACACTGATAAAAATAATTTAAAATTTCGTCATACTCGCAACATTAGCCTTTTTAGAAAATGACAGGTTTAACTTTTCTGGTTTTCGAAAATAGTGATAAAAAGGCAGACTTACAAATTTCAGATGAGTTTAACTGTACAAAAAATATCAACGAATTTATATTGGTAAAAATATATTCAAGCAACATTTAGGAGCGTAATATATAAACAACGTAATAGATTTGGAGAATATTTCTCTTTAATGAACGATACCAATCACACGTTCAATGTGTGTTTTTTTTTTTTTTTTTTTTTTTTTTTTTTTTTTTTGCAACGACACAGAATCAATAAATATAAAAGTAAATGCCATAAATTTCCAAAAGATAAAAACTGACAATGACACTCATTTCCTGAAATGATTTATGATTCATCAGACAAAATTCATCATTTTCATTAAACATAAATAAACTTTACAAGTATTCAATTTTATAAAAAGACAGAAATTTACTGATATAATTATTTTTCTTAATATCCGAATAAAGGTTATAAATTCTATTTTAATAAAAATTAACAAAAAATAATAAATTATATAAAATTTGAACTTTTGTTTAATTTAGCTAGAAATGCACACTTAAACAACCGCTGGAGCTATGTTAACATTCAGAGATATCGACATTCTGATCACCGTGTCAGGAACCTTCCATTTCTCCCCCGGCCCAGTCTGGCAGCATTTTTTAAATGACGCTTAACCTTAAGACCTTATGTTTCGATAAGGGGGGAAGGAGAGCAGATGTTTTATGCGTTATAAAGCATATTTCAACATACTATTTTAATGGCTACTTATTTTTTTAATTATGGCACTGTTCAAGTGGTTCTTATGTGTAGATACTCACTCTTCGTGCATTAAAATGGATACGATACACTTTCAGTTTCTTAAAGTTTCCATTTTCTAACAAGGAAAAACTAATGAATTATTTTAATTATTTAAGACAATGTTTTTTTTTAGATAATGCAATTAACCCATTTTTGGCCAAAGGTGCGTATACGCAACATTTCAGTAAATAATTTTTAATTAACGCTGTTTCGTATATTTTTTTACAAATGTAATTTTTATGCTTTTTTAAAAGGTTTTGAAGGCCTCTATAAAATAATAGTAATTCATTTGGAGCAAACACTTTTTTTTAGAGAAAATTTCAAAATATGCTTGTTTTTTACCTTGAAACGTTGACTGTCAAATTCAACTTTTTGAAATTCTATCATTAATCCACTTGAGATTAATCACACGTTCTTATAATGGGTTAAAGTTGTAAATTCTATTAAAAATTATGTCATAAAAAATCTTATAAATTGTTATTCAAATTTAATGGTGCGTAAACGCACCATTGGCCGAATGCATGAACAATAAGCAAAAATTGAAAACCCAGTTTTTAGCAAGGAATCGTACGTTTCTTTTTCTTTTTCTTTTTGCAAATTGTTGTTATTTCATTTAAATTTGTCTAATAGATGTGTCTAAATCATGTGTCCTAATATATTTGTCTGTTTTTCTTTTCAAAAAAAAAAATAAGCCAATGACAATAATAGTCACGATTTCCAATTTTCTGCAACCGACTTGAAAAGATTTTTAGGCATAATAATTCTTTCTGGATACCATTCTCTTCCCCAAGTAGATATGTACTGGTCTTTAGATGAGGATAAAGGACTGCCAATAATTTGGAAAAGCACGAGTCGAATCAGATTAAAAAACATAAAACAAAATATCCATTTATCCGATAACTCTTGCCTTGATAAAACAGACAAGTTTGCTAAATTACGCCCATTTTTTACTGCATATAAAAAATAATATCTACAATTTGGAATCTTTTCTCAAAATTTGTTAATTGACGAAAAGATGGTGCTGTATTTTGGAAGCCATTCATCAAAAATGTTCATAAAGGGATAGCCAGTAAGGTTTGGATTCAAACTTTGGTGTTTGTGCTCATTAAACGGATACCATTTCCAATTCATTCCGTATGAAGGTGCTGAGAGCAACAGTAATCAACAAAAGATGCCATTAAGAACAAGTGTTATTATGAAATTACTTAACGTTGTTCTAAAACCTGAAATGCTTATTACTTTTTAATTACTTTTTTTTCTTCCTACAGTTTATTCGAAATTTTGAAAGAAAATGTTTTTTTTTTCTTTTTGCGTCTGGAAACAGCTTGCGAAAATCGCATGGCTGAATGTGTATTGGATGACTCCAAAAGTGTGAAAAAAAAACCTCGGGGTTCCTATGATTTTGCATTCAACAAGGGTGCAAAGACATTGGCTATCAAATAGAACGACAATGCTGTAGCAACGATTGTTACCAATAATGGTACCGTTTTGCTGATTGTAAATGCCAAACGTATGGCCGCAGTGAACGAAAGGAAATTTCTATTTCACAACAGAACTTTATTTTGAACTACAATAAGTATATGGGAAGCGTTGACCTGCATGACAATGCTATAGCAATTACCAGATCAGAATTCAAAGTAAAAATTGGTGGTGACCGTTATTTATAAATATTATTGATAATGTGATAGTGAATTCATGGAAGCTACATATAATTGCTAATAACACAAAAATGCCACTTACAGACTTTAGGTCATACATAGCGATTGCCGTATTTAAAGCTGAATTCAAGGACAATCTATTTGGTGAAAATACGGTACAAATAACACATCCAAACAAGGGTCGTCCATCATCCACAGCCATACCGAAAGAAATACGGACTGATAGAATCTCATATACCATAAATGAACACGAAGAAAAAGCCCGCAGACGATGTAAAGTGCGCAAAAACCACACAATTTATTTGTGCCTCAAATGCACAGTCCATCCTAAATGCTTCGAAAATTTAAAAATTCGACTAAGAATTATATTGTTCCACTGAAATATTTGTTCATTGATTTGGCCAATGGTGCGTATACGCACCATTTTATTTTTTTAATTAAATATTATTTTTTATGCAAGAAACTTTTTTTGTGTCTTAATGGATGTATTTTAAACCCAATTTTAAGAAAATATTACCACATTTTATAAAATTTCTATGCTCGGCTTGAAATGGGTTAATAAACGCAATTCTTGTAAATTAAAAAAAAAAAAAACTTCACTATTTGACTTTATCAGTAACCATGAATTTCAGCATAATGGCAGCTAATATAAAAATCATAATTATAAGTTTGATCACTAAAATATGTTTTTTTTTAAAACTTAAATATGACTCTTTCAAAATGCCCGGAGAATTATTAATCTTCTTACATTTAACGATTTTCATTGTCGTATGGTAATTATAATATTTTTCAATCATGTTAAGGCAGTTAGATTAACTTTACAAGATTTCCTAAGATGCGTTGTTTTGGAAAATCAAGGAGTTGTTCTGGCGCTTATCTGTACTGTCAGAAGACTTATTTTTCTGACGCGGAGACTTTTTTTAAGGAAAAATAAAAACTTTAAAAAATGTCTATTATTAATTCAATGTAAAACAGTTTTCAAAACTCTACACATTAATGCTTGAAAACCTAAAAATATTACTGGAAGACATTAAAAAAATATCTTCAATTATTTACTCTCTTCTAAGGTTACAAACTGCCCATTGCTGATTGATCAAGAAAGTGTAATAAGACAAACTTCTGCGTCAATTTATCATCATTCATCATCTTTCAGATAGCAGCAGATTAGAATCCTACCATAAGTCGATTTTGAAGTTTTTTTTTTAATTGATTTTTTTTTTTTTTTTTTTGGAAATGGACGATATATAAAAAGAAATGCTACAATTTAAAGAAACACTCAATTAAGAGATTTATTTACAGCAAACCAGCTTCATTGGAATAATCGAAGACTAAAAATGGAAAAAGCAGTAAGTGCCAAATTAAAAAAATTACAACTCATAAAAAATAAAATTCCAGGCGGATTGTGACACTTACTGCGTTTTCCATTTTTTTTTTTCAAATGGACTTGGACCAACCAAGATAAATAACCTTCAAAAACCTTTAATGGCACTTACTGCGTTCTCCACTGCACGGGTGCTAACTCTTGCTCCACTGGTGGATCCTAACAAAGTTATTTTAACTACTTTTAGAAGTGATAGGAACATAAATCGTTTACCACAGTGAAATGCTTGGCATTTAATTCATTTTTATGAAAAAAAAAATAGCACTTAATGCGTTTTCCAATTTCAGTCATCAATTGCAGGCATTATATGCAATAGAACAGCAGTCCAGTCTTGATATCCAGAGTCTGCAGTTTCGTCCTTGTAATGGATTCATCAATCTGGAAAAGTTAGTACTCGAGCTGGAGGAGTGTAATTTACTGCTTTTGTCTAAGTTTTTGCCTTCCTTTTACGACTTGAGCAGCGGCAAGCTTGCCGACTCACGTTGGAGATTTGAGCATTAGCCCTCATTTGAAAAGCAAAGTCGACTTCAATGAGAGGGCATGTGCCTCCAGCTCGGTTTTGAACTATTCCAGACTAATAAGCCCATTAAAAGGACGAAAGTGCTGTCTGCTATAACCGGGCGGTTGTTTCCGCCCTGGCAAAATTTACTTATTAACTGTAGTTAAACGTAGAATTGTGAAAAGTATTAAGAGCAATATGTATTAAGAGCAAGAAATGAGTGCAGATATACTGTCATCAGATTTAGAATTCTTTCGCAAGGACGTTGTAATTGGATGCATTGATTCGGCTAATCGTTAAAGCTTAGAGAAAATACTAGATTGTGACTTTTTTTTCTGCATGTGGAATTTAAAAATAAACCTAATTACAAAAGACAATTTTATGCGGGGAAGGTTATCTTATAAGAAAATAAACATAATATGAAATCATCATGCAATGTCGTATTTTAAATTTTTGGTCAGTACGGCATTTCCTCATGTAAATTACCTTACTTCTTGTGTCTTACAACTTGCGTCTAAAATTTCTAATATAGTCCTTTTTCAGACACATAGAAAGCTTGGATGAGCAAGAAATATGGCAGTCATATATGACTATTTGTATATTAAGACGAGTTAGACATTCGCGTACTTTAAAGATATTTTCTTTTTACAAGTTCAATATAATCGTTAATCTGCCCGAAACAATTTACTTAATAGATCTGTTTTGAGCAAAGATGATATTTAGTGTTACTGATGTTAGATAATGTTGTGTTGTAAAACAATTATGAAGCATTATTGAATAATCATTTAACATTTATACAGTTTGGGAATATTTTTAATCCTTATTGAAAAACACATAAGCATATCTATTCCATTTAGAATAACTATATGCTATCCTACATTTTCATTTCCAATAAATTTGGGATAAATAAAATGGTTATTGCTTTCACGAACTCATGGAAACAGAAGTATTGCCATATTGTATAAAAAATCATTTCAGCTCCATAGTAATTAAATGGTATATGTTTTTAAGTATATTACATGGAAACAGCTTACTTAGTTATTATGCCATTTCATACGAAAAATATTTTTTACATGTACGTAAAACTGGTTAAAAAGTTTAGTTTAAACACATTCTTGAAAACCGTGTTACGCAATTTTAGTGTTGATTTTATAATACTGAGACAATTTTTATTCAAATTTAAAATATTCAGTTGAAGAGCTTAAGTCAACGAATTTCTCGAAAGTTGCATCACATCAGTAACTTTCGTCAGAAATACACATAATGATATGCATTTTTGTAAAATGAAAAGGTTAAGCAGATTATTTTATTTTCTCAAATAATTGAAAATGAATTATTATTTTTTAGAAGCTGTAAGCATTTTTGTCAAATTAAACTGCTTGAAAAAAATAGCTTAAATCATAACACTTTCTTTTAGAAATGAGCAAAACAATCACATGCATTAGAATTCTTTATCGAAAAAAAAAAACAATCACAGAGCCGAAAGGAAAATAAACCCACAACTCACATGGAAAAAACGAGAAAAGTACGTGAAAAGAAAAGAATAGAAAAAGTTTGTCCTGATCAGCCAAATTAAGAGCACGACACCTGGTGTAAGTTTCTCGGCAAGGTAGCGTGATCTGGTCATCACGCTGATCAAATCAGAATTCTTTATTTTTCTTCTCCTGGGATCTCATTAACCATTATCTGTCTCAATCTTTACATTGCAGAAAACCATGCTCCACCCTTTGCTTTTAATCTCATTTTTCAAAGTTTCACTTCTCAGTTTCAAAAAAAAAAAAAAAAAAAGAAGCTGTAATGAACTTCAATGTGTGTCTGGTTTGATATCTTACTTTTTGGAAGTGAATGATTAAACACATACGTGTGTTTCGAAGACTTGATTAAATAAGAATTGGAAAATATTTTGAATAACATTTTTAAAAATTCGCCTTTCTAACGGCAACTCTATATATTTTTTAATTATATTGCATGTTATCTTGATTTGATAGTAATTTCAATTATTTCTACATTTTAACAAAAGTGTTCCCTGCGGCAAAGTTTGTAATATGGTAAATTAATATTGTTTTTTTTTATTTTATTTATTTTTTAATTTTTACTTCAAAAGAAGTTTGACAGTTCTTGTATATATTTTCTAATTTTAATCTTGCGTAGTTAAATCTTTTCTTAATTTGAGTTTACTTAAGTAGGGTTAGACGGGGTAATTATGGATCAAAATACCATAACATCTTAATATTTTCTTAAGCATTAAAGATAAAATGATTTAATTTGGCATGGAGTAAGCTTACACAATTTAGAAATTATTCAAACAATCCATTTACCTAAAATTATATTATTATAAATTTTATTTAAATTAGTTGAGTGATGAGGAATTACCTCGGATCGGTGCAATTATGGGTCATACATGGGGTAAATATGGCAGTAAATATGGGGTAAATATGGCCCTTTTTTAAAGTTATCCATGACTAAAATATTAACTAGTCTAAATCATTTCTTAGCCTAGAAAGAGATTTTTTAATGACAAAGCTTTGTTTGCAAAATAACACATTATAATTAAAATAACTTGTAACTTTTACTAGTCGACTACAATTGGTTATTGCTCTTAGCTCTAAGTATCTGATATTCTGATAAAAATCGGGGAATGTATCTGATTAAGTAATCTGATGTTCAAGTACAGAATGAATTTCAGTTATAGCACCATCTTTTTACATTTTTAAAACAGGATTGTTTTTGCAATTGTGTTATTGCAAATTCTTCCCTTTTTTGTCATAGTAATAAACAATTCCAAAATATGCTCATCTTGCATTTAGGGACTGTCTTTAACAGCTCGTTGAGGAACTTTTATTTATTTATTTATTTATTATTATTTTTACTTCCTTTTACAAAAAAGGAAGTATTGTATTCGCGAAAAAATTTTCACTCAAAAATCGCCCTTAATTTCCATTTTGCTCACCCCCAAATGAATGTTGAGTTTTTTTTTCGATTCGACCACATGCGGAAAAGTGCCTAAGAATGTATAGACACGCGAAATATCCATTTTGACCATCACCGAGGTAATTACAACGACTTTTCTCGTGACGTCTGTATGTATGTGTGTATGTGCGTATGTGCGTATGTGCGAATGTATCTCGCATAACTCAAAAATGGTATGTCCTAGAAAGTTGAAATTTGGTACATAGACTCGTAGTGGGGTCTACTTGTGCACCTCCCTTTTTGGTTGCTTTCGGATGTTCCTAAGGGGGTCTTTTGCACCTTTTTGGGGGGAAATCATTGTTAATTTCGATGTAAACTCAAGTGGCGTTATAATTTGTCGGACACTTGGCGATATATCGCCAGTCTTTTGTTCGCCAAGTTTTGTCGCCAACTTGGCGACAAATTTGGCGGAGTTTTTTTTTTTTTTGGTTTCAATTTGGCCATTGTTGGTGATATTTAGAGAATAAATATTGAATCACATTAAAATAGCGAATAATGGGGAAATGACATTAAATTGGAGTAAAAGGAAGTCATGTGATGCACACATCAGCTCGTTTTTTTTGCAAGCATGGTTTTTCTCATTGAGTACATTTGTGAATTCGATTTCTCTTGCAGTTACAAGATAGATAACCGAGTTTAATTTATTATAACTATCGAATTTGTCTCTTTATTTGGTACTTTATACGGATTTGTGTTTATGTGTTGCTTATTTTGGTTCTTGATGTGTGCCATAATTGCATGCTGACATAGTTTTTCTTCAAACCTGAAATTGATTTGCTAGCCAAAAAGGCATGATACTTCAGCAGCAATTGAAGATATGTTATCTAATGTTGCACTTGGAGCATTAAAAATTGTTTTTAGGAGAGAGTTCGGCACAGAAAAGGATAAGTTGAAGTTAATACTGATATTATTTACGTTGAAACAAATGTGAAAAACATCTTAAATAGTAAAATCAGCATACTTTTATGCTAACTTTTTTTAAAAAGCAGAAAAAATGTAAGTTGGTATGAAAATCTTAGATCATTTGCTGTTAAAAAACAGCACCAACGAAATTATTCCATCAACAGTGTTTCACCCAGACGAATTTTGAAAAAAATCATAATTTTCCGAGGCAATCGTTTTTGAATATGTTTTTACGGAACTGTGTGAAAACTTTTTTCTCTCTCTCATTTACTTCACTGTTTCATTGTTTTTGACCTTGGTATAGGAAAATTGATTGTATAAAGATGACTTAGCATAATTTAGTTTTTTTGCAAAAACATTTTTGAACAGTAAAAAGTTGGTGACAGTTATAGTTCCCGGAAAGAGAGTGTCCCATAATTCCCCGTGTGACCCTACTAATTTTCCAATCATTTTAAATTTGAGACGGAGTATGCGCTTATTTTTATCGATTCGTTCATAAGAAGATCATTCAGAATTTCAATCCCTACAATTGAACTCGTTTATATGAACAACATCGTTCATCAAAAAAGATGCTGGGAATATCCTTACTTTTTTTTCAGGAGAAACTACAAAACTACCTAGCTCTTAAAAAGTACACCAATAAAAATGTAATTAAGAAATATTTAGGTTCAGATGTACAAAGTAAGTATAGTTCGTTGTGCAAGCTATTCGTCCATGAACGACACATCCCTATTTTAAAATGTAACTACTATTTATGCCTAGAAATGTAAAATTTCCGGAAATTTTGAAGTGGCGTAAAAAAAATTGGAAAAAATGAAAAAATAGATTTTTTTATGAATAAAAAAAAAAGATTTCTTCATAGTTCTGTGTTTCTGGGAACATATAAAGGGTTAAGCATTAAAAAATATATACACTCCAAACATCTTTTTTCTGCTTGACAGAAGCACACATAAAGGTAAGGTTAATTAGAAAAAAAAACTTTTTGTTTTATAAGTGAGAGCTTTCTTGGTAGAACAGTAGAAATAAGTCAAGTCGTCGTTCACCCAATAATATTGGGTAAGGTGGTCCAAACATAACAATTGCATTTTCTTTTTTAGATTGCCTTTAAAACTTGAAATAATAATTGTAATTTTTGACTTTCAAACATGATTGATATTGTTTGAAAGGAAAATAAGAATGATTTCCCTTCCTTACTGTCTGAAAGTGAAAGCTATTGAGTTTTGATTTTTTCTAATATAGTTTAAGTCCAAATCAAAACTAAATTGGTTTTTCTTTTTCTTTCCAACAGAAACCCCAAGTCCAAACTTCACAATGGTTTCTAAAGCTGAACCAAAACTTAAACTGGAGTTTCAGTTTATTCATACAGTCGTGCTAAGCACGGCAATAAAAGTAGTCCTACCTTCACTTTTGAAAGAAACTCGGTTATTATAAACAAGTTTTTCTCTATTTCGTATTTTACTTAATAAATAAAATGTTTTAGGGTCATTTGATCAGGAACTATGTTGTTAAATTATTCTAAAAAAAAAAAAAGTCATTTGAATCAAATGTATGGAAGAACCAAACTTCAAAACACAACATCTCAGATTGAGCTCAACTGCAGTTTCCACTTTTGTGCTTAGAACGACAATATACAGGGTGCGGTAAAAAAAAAAAAAAATTGCATCATCGAATGGAAGTGAAGTAATTTCATTTTAATGAGTGTCTTATTTATTTTTTTTTTCTCATTTTATTAGAAAATAATTTACAATATATATCTTGGTTTATGTATTGTTTTTCGGTTTTCTTGCGTTTTAAAGCAAAAGACCTGCTATTTTGAAGTTGTTTAAGCAAGTAGAATGACAATTCGTTTACTTGTTGTGCCTCAGCAAACAGTATTTGATGCGGTATGCTGCTTTAAAAAGGGTTGGAAATGATTAGCGATGTCTGGAAAGTGTACAGAAATGAGCAGTGAACATTTCAGTTTATCGTCAGGTCATCAAAAACTAAGTTCAATGAAATCCTTGGGTTTCCTTGAGAGAAGTCGTTTGTAAGACGGGAATTTGTGATCGATAAATGTGACTAAGGGAAAAAGCAGCTCAAACAGAAGTTTTACGAGTTCTAAAAATTTCAGGCATTCGTATGACGCCAAAGATGCCAGAAGCGTTTAAGACGGGGCGCAAGTCCACGCTGGAAGAGATACCTTTTACTGATTTACCATTCAACCAGCTCATACTTACAGCTCTTTCTTTGATTCTTTAATAAGATTTAAAATTCAGCTTAATAAGTATTTTCTACTAATGTAAAGTTTTGTTGTGAGAAATTCTTTAGAAATTTTGCTTGATTAATAGAAATGAATGCGCCCTTACCTTGGCCACCCGTGTGCTGTGCACGCGCTGCGCAAGTTGCTAGTATCGGCCATGCAAGTGACAAAAAACTCTGTTTTTTCGTAGATGAGTGCCGTAAAATGAATCAAAAAGTGTAACAGAAGGACATTTTGGAAGCTGTTTCTTTCACTTCTGTGGACTGAAGAGCTCTTCAGCATAGCAATGCAGACTGGAGATTTCAATTTACTCCACACCAGTTCTTATGGCCAAAAAGACGAGTGGAGCAAAGCACATTGTTTTTGACATGATATCATCTTCAGGATGGACGCTCTACTCGCTAGACCTCAATCCCATTTATTACTCTGCATGGCTTGTTTTAGAGTCAAAGGTTTACCCTAAATTACACATAAGTTTGGACTCTCTAAACCAATTGCTTTATAGAGAATAGGATTGATTAAAGGACTTTCGGTCCTTGAATGAAAATTTCAATAAGCAGTTGCACCTCTGTATTACTTCAAAAGGCGGCCAGTTTGAAACCAATTAGTTTATCGACTGCTAAAGTTCCTCTCATATTATTATTTTTGTGATTTGTTAATTTGTTTATTTTTAATAAAGCTACAAGAAAAAATGCTTGCAGGTTTTTTATTTATTTATTTATTTATTTATTTATTTTTTGGCTGCATCCTGTACATTTGATTCGCAGGCAGCAAAAACTTAGTTCTGTGATTTTGCAAAAAGTATTAAACGTTTTCCGATCTATATGCAAATTATATTAAACAACAACTTGAATTATCAAAGTTAGACAGTATTTTAAGATGCAAGGAGTGGGAGAGTGGAAATTGCATTAGAATTCAAGTATAAGAAATTTCTAATCACTTTTTGCTAAAAACTTCAATTAAAACTTCATGAAAAGTTGAAAATAACATATTTTCAATTTTTCCGATGTGGAAATAAATCCCTTCTGAAAAAGACGGTTTTTTCCCGTTTTTTCCAAAATTTTCCGGGGTTTTTTCGACCATTTTTATTTCTATGACTGCCTAATATGCATTCAATTTTAAATATTTTTCAGTTATAATCTATTCATCAATTCCTTTCAACTATTTTAATGGCGCATTCTTTAAGCTTACTTTTTTCAAAAGTAAAATATTTAAATGCTAAATAAAATATGCATTTGAAAATTTCAGGAAGAAGTTGTAATAAAGTAAGTTATAACTAATATTTTTTAAGATTTTGTTAACTCCGTAGGGAGACTGGCGATACTTGATCCCCACTTTCGTTTTTTTTTTCCCTCTGCTGCAAATTATCAGTTTTTCTAAATTTTTTACGTGAACAATGGTATTTTTTTCTATAATCTAACATTATTTTTACTTCCTTTTGCGAAAAAGGAAGTATTGTTTTTGCGAAAAAAATTTCACTCAAAAATCAACCTTAATTTCCATTTTACTCCCCCCCCCCAAATGAATGTTGAGTTTGTTTTTTTTCGACTAGACCACACGTGGATAAGTATCTAAGAATGTATAGACACGCGAAACATCAAATTTGACGAATCCCGAGTTAATTACAACGAGTTTTCTCGTGACGTCTGTATGTGCGAATGTATGTCGCATAACTCAAGAACGATATGTGCTAGAATGTAAACTTCAGAATGCTTCGCTTTAAAGACGTTTCCATAGACACATTCGTACAATCATTTTTTGAGCTAAAACAAAATGGCTGAGAAAGACCAAGTTTTGCTAGTTTTTGTGTGCAAGTGAAACTTCAACATTGTTGCCAAGTTTCAAAGCTCTACTTATTTTTGTACATTTTTGACGGATCATGTATCCCCAGGGAATCAAATATCCCTAGTTTCCCTTATTATCTGTACGATTTGCAACACGAAATAATTTGTCAATATAAAACTTTATTACTATTTTTTTTCACCTTTACACCGCAATTTGAGTGCTTTAACTAGTTTTTCCTAAGTATTTGCATCACTTTCAATAACAGTATTTAAACACTATACACACACCTTATAATACTTCCTCACTAAAATACTCTAAACTTGTCCACTAAACTTTTTTTTTGAGTTGTTGCTTACGTAAGAAACTGCATGAAATATAATATCGCATCTAAGTCATTAATAATCATTATGAATAGTTTTGCTGCAAACTGAGTACACTCTTTTTTCAGCGGTGTTTGCTGTGGCAGCTAGAGGAATTAAACACTGCCCTTAGTTCCTCTGTTAATTCCAGCGTAAAAGGGTTCAAAATTTTATTTGTTAAATTCGTTTGAAACCAGAAATTCGTTTGCGGTTTTGAGCCTTTGGGGGCGGGGGGGGGGGAGAGGATGTTTACACACAAGACATATGAGCTTAGTTTTCTAACTGCGGTAATATTATGCTTGACATTTACAATCACATTCATGTTTGATCTGAGAAACGGAAGATATTCTTTAATTAGTACAACGCCAATAATCGTTATCGGCACCCCAAATCGGACTTTTTTGCCCCATTTTAACGAGTACAATTGACAAAGCTTCCACAAAATGAAAGTTAATTTATCAGAGCCAGACGATATATTTTACATTAATATTGTGTATTTAGAGATATTTTTGAAAAACTCTTATTTGTGGTTAAATTTAAAATAACTCAAGGCACCACCTCCACCCGTTTTCACTGTCCGAGTCCTCGAAGCTTCATTCTATTTACTGATTCTCATGTCATTTCCAAGCTCTTTATGGTTGAAAAAAAAAAGCTTTTGTTTTCTGCCGCTGATGCACATAATAGATGGAATGAAACTTGCTTGGATTTTGGTTGCGGAAGTGTTTCAAGTCATTAAAAATGAAACATTTGTTCAGACATATTTTTCAGTACGATTAGTAGACCCTATACTAAGCCGAAACAACGTATTCAAAATTGAGCTTGTTTGCAGACAAGCACATCTGGATAAATATGGAATAATCTAGAATGTACAGACTTTAAATACGTATTGAAAAAATAATATTTTAGGTCCTTTGTATTTGTTAATTGTATAATTAGTTTTTTCCCTTTAAAATTTTTATGATTAAAAAAAGAAATATATATATTTTGAATTAGTCAAGTCAATTATTTTGTTCGTTCTTTCTTATTTCGTGTATCCAGCTTTTTTTCACCATTTGTACACCTTGAAATGAAAATTTTTCTGTCTGAAAAAAGATATGAGATTACTTTAAGCAATTTGAAGCGGACATTATTTTTCCAAATTATCTTACAAGGATCTTCTTCTTTTAAGTCCTAAATCTCAATAATCTAAATGCGGACCATTCACTTTTAATTCCCTTCTTTATGTGCCATATATCCATTCATTTAATGAAACCCTTTTCTTTTCACATAATAAAATAGTGAGTGTGAAACAGATTTACAGATTTATTTCCACGTTAACTGAAAGCCATTAAACACGTTAAATGATTGCTCGCTTCAAATATTTCATCAGTAGAATGGCACTATTTCAACACAGTAATGCAATTTAATGTTTCTTTCGGAAGAAATCTAGATTAGATTAAAAACAGTAACTAAATTCTACGTATCATGATTTTTTAAATAATTAAAAGAATAGTTAATTAACGCCGTCAGTCTGATTATTTACAGTATTATAGCAAAATAATCGAAGCCGATGAATCTAATCGAAAATCTTCAGCTGCAATTTATTTGGTCTTTTTGTGAGGATGTATCACGCTGTACCCTACTCCTCTTAGGAGTTCTTAAACAATTAAATATAACACCTTGTATGCGTAGATTTTTCACAAAATTAGGTAGCAAAAGCTATGACGTGTGTATATTTCCTGTATGAATAAAAAACATGATGGAGGTAGCGAGGATGATCTGAGCTTTTAAACTTTAACTTGCCTACCGATGGAGCTGGGTATCAACTAAAAGTGCAAAAAAACAGCATCGACGGAACATGGTTCGCTAGAAATAAGAAGTGTGATAAAGTTTTTATCTTTGGAAGGGGGATGGGTTGGAATGCACTCTCAACAGTCCGGACCTATCACCAAGTTATTTCAATCTCTTCGGAAGAACTTTGGAAGTTAGCATTTCATAACCGTTGCTTTGCAGTTCAGCAAGCCGTCTTGATGAGTTTTAACAATCAAGACGAATTATGGTTTCGATAGTTTAATGTACCGCTAGAACTAGTGCCTCGATAAGTATGGTGGCAATGACAGAGAAGTAATCTGAATCGTTACATTCTTATGGTTTATACATTTCTTTAGTTTCCGAATAAATTTCCATGTGGGCTTGTTACCTTATTTTTTGAAACCTCTTCAAGTATGAAAAAATAATCAGTATATTTTCTAAAAATAAATTTCACTTTTGTAAACCTTAAAACTTACTATTAAATCTTAAAACTTACTAAAAAAGGGGAAAAAAACAAGTTTCAATAATTCCTTTGTTTATACTGTTCAAAAGATCCAAATTCTTCTGCAAGTTCTGAATGTTCATTTCATAAACCTTTCAGGGATACGTACTACTTTTGTGTATTGACTATTAATAAACCGGAAACATTAAATAGTGGTTCATTTAACTATACCAATACGACTTTTCGTTCATTGCGCCATTATGTAACACTTTGTAGAGTAACGAAAAAATATCATTTCAGCTTCAAAATTATATGAATAAAATGACAACGTTTTCATGCACAAAAATTGCAAGTTACTGCACAGTAATTTGCAATTTTTGTACATCATAAATTTTATTTTCATTTAACTTATAGATTGCATTTTTTTCGTCACAATTTTATAAAAAGAGCCTCTAGTCATATTTTAAAAACATAAATATTTTGGGTGTTTTCTCCCAAAAATGATTCGATTGAAATGTCACGGGCTTGGGAAATAATGCTTAATCAAAATTATTAATACTTATTTTTAATATTTGAACGTCAGACCGTTTTTGTTTTAATTACATATATCCGTCTGTACATTTACATGCACCGGTGTTTCTCGCAAAAATGAAACCATTGCCATAGCAACTGGCTACGAAGTCACATTTGTAAGTTTTCTTTCCATTCATAAGTTCAACTCTTTGCCTTGAAAAAAGGGCCCCTTGTAAGCCCGAAAGACGTGTCTGAAGTACCTTAAAGTTTTGTACAATTTAATGCTGTACTATTTTTTTGTTTACATTACCACTAGTTATTTCACGTAAAATACTATTTCATTCAATTTGCCTTACCTTGATTGTAAGTTGCTTTTAAAAGTAGCTGGTCATCCTTTGCTGGCATCTCAGGTAAAAAGGAACTTTTGCAATATGTGGCGGGATTGATTTCACAGCAATAATTAGGCTCCAATTAAACGTAAGCCTGAAATTGTTCGCCTAATAATATTGCACTACGAGAAAGTTCCACGGCGGTAATGACAACGGAAAGTGGATTTAGTGCACAGTCATATCATTTTTTTTTTTTTTTGGTTTCAATATACAGTACTCTGCTCTGAAAAATTGAGTACTTAAGGTTCTATAGTCCGAGCTGCTTTAATAAAGCAAGCGAACTTGTTTCTTCAATAAGGTTTTTTATCCCTTTACTAACTCAAATAGCTAACTTACGTCATCCAGTTCCTGATTCAGCTGTTTCACTTTTATTATCGGTCATTAGTCTGAAATAAACCGAAATCGGGCTGCAAGTTGTGGACCTCTCCTTACAGTTGAGATTACCTTCAACTGTAAAGTAGGGTCTATCAAAAAAAAAAAAAAAAAAAGTTTTTTTTTGTTAAATTTGCCGTAAAACGAAAATTTGTTTTATCTCCATATGTGCAAATTTTGATGAACTGAATTAATATCGTCAGCTGCCTCTGGGGTCGTTCATTATTTAAAATTCATTACTTTTATCACCTTCTTTTTTTCTAAATATGGAATTGGAATCATTAGTTCCAATACTGTGCCTTATGTAATTGTTAGTATATAAGCAAAATTTTGATGATCAGAGTTCATATCTTCAGTTGCGTATGGGGCTGTTCATTATACAAAATGTGCTTGATTGTATCGTTCTTTTATTTATTTATTTATTTTTGAGTAAGAATTTGAATTCCTTAGTTCCGATAGTGTCGAAAAGCAGACATATGTTATCCTCAGAGTACGCGTAATTTTTTATTGATATGGGTCAATAACTTCAGTGACCTCTGGCGCTGTTATTTATTCCATATTCCTTATTTTTCGCTTTTAAACACTTCATGTATCTTTGAAACAACGCTAAAAATAAAAATAGTAAAAGAAAATGAAATAAAAAGATGTGCAGGTTCAGAATACATTCTCAGATTTTAGCTTAAAGAAATACGAAAACAAAATTAATAAAAAAGACCGAAATACTATATCGCGTATGTGTGTGCTTAATATTGACGTGAGCTAGAGATAAATATGATTGAACCAAAATGAAATGAGTTCAAAGCCAAATTGTATTTTTAGGACTGCGGGGTGAAAAGAAAAATGACCTACTCCCGACTCATATTCCTTGAATTTTGCAGCCGTCAACTCCAACACCAACACCATAATCTGATAGACTGCGACTCTGACTTCGCAGATTTGGCTAAACTGCAGACTCTGAGGGAAAATGAACGACCCCAGCTTTGACTCATACTAATATTTTGTCGTAATAGAAGCTGTCTTTGAATTTCCCGAATAACAGGAAAAAAGTTGAATTAAATATAAGGGTGTTGCAAATCAGTTAACCAGAAAGACGCCATTACTTCAACACACACTTCTTTTGACTTACCTGAAAGTAATTTGAATATAGAAAAGCCTTCGACGAGATCAATGTCAAACGTAATATCGGTACCTAAGAGCCAAAACGACATAAGTCACATTATGACAATTTTACATTACAGAGGAAAAACTTGTTTCTGTCACATGCAAGTGATGGGACGCGCGCTTTTTTAACCCAGGTAAAAATTGAATTTTTTTTTCGAAAGAATTACGCTCAGATGGCTCGATGCGGAATAGGCTTCTACATACAATGCCCTAATAACCAGAGCATCTTAGTTTTTGGACTTGCATCAATCTGGTTCTGATGTACATATATGTTGATTTTATTATCATTTGAACATCAATATCTTTTGACGTTCACTTGATTCATGTTATTTGCATATGATTTTATTACGAAATTACATCCTTTTCTTAAAAAGATACAAAATATTGTATTTTCTGTGCATGTATTCGTTTATGCAATTTTCCGTACGTAATTCTGTGCATGTAACATTTCATTACTGAGGTTATTTAACAGGCGCACTTAAACTTGAAGATATTATCAGAAGGAAAAACATATGCTCCCCATTGCACCACAAAAGCGTTATCAAAGTTTCTAGATACCGAAAATGAGATTAGTTCAGCATCCTTATCAAAGCAGCATCGTAAATGGGCGGTATTTATGATGCGACCAAAGCAAAATCTAATCCGTTTTTTCTATCTTCTGCATTTAAGGCATATATATTCAATATTATATACTAGAAAAACTTCATGCTGTTTTCCTGATGGATAAAACTACTTATCCAAATTATATTTTCGCTGTGAAATTAAAACATACCCAGTGTTGATAAATATTTCATATTTGTCGTTAATAACAACTATAATATTTGTTTTTGTGTGTGCATTTGAATCAAAAACTAGTTAAGTTGCTTCAGTATTACGCTTTAATTAAGGATCCTTTAGAATTAATGGAAGTTATTCTTTTACTTGTACCAAATAAAACAAGTATTCTATTCACGAAAAATTACATTTCATTCACAACGTCTGCGTGTTCATGTGCACGTACATATATATCTACAGGTAGTTATCAAAAAATGGGAACACTTAAGATTTACATGAAATACACAGAATTGTAAAGAATTCTTTATTAGTATGGTTTGCCTTCTAACTGTAATCACTCAAACTAGTGAATTCAGATGGTGATTGAGTTCTGTAGTCACTTTTGCTGCTGTTGTTTGGTTTTTAGACATTACAATCCGCTTAAATACCAATCGGTTGCTTTCACTGGGCTTCTCCCTCTCCCCACTATTTTACTTTGCCGAGCTTGTATTACCGCGCTGTGTGTATGCTGTCATGACTTTAAATACTGTACCTATAGAAACACCAAGCATTTCATATGTTTTAGTTACACGCGAACAATGTGGCCTTTTTCAAAATTTGAGAGGCCCGACATTTAACGCGTTTGAAAAAAAATCCAATACTTCCAGAACTTCAACTGAGTCACTATATACTCGCAAAATATATACATTGATCTTTATAAAATATCCAATATCTAGTTTTATTCCTTATTACTTAGGAGGCGCGATCAAAAATGTCATTTTCATTCACAGTGTTTCCATTATTTTGATACGTTATATCTTACATTTCTATTTGACTAAGTCCAAAACAATGACATTATTTTTGGATTTTCCTATAAACATATATACGCATGAACGCATCGGCGTTAAACTACCAACTTACGCAAAACACTGACTGATTAATTCTGTAGCGATGCTTAAAGAGAAAAGCCTTCAAATGGGCTTGTGTGTGTGCGTCGCCAAAGTCTACTTATTCCACAGTAAAATTTTCTTTAACAATGCGTCATTAAATAGTATGATAAATAAAAAAAATATATAAATTCAAACGCATTTCTCTCTCTTTCTTTTTTTTTACTTGACACTGAAAATGAATTTGAAAATCATAATTAAAGCATTTAAGGAAACATAATACGACAAACGAAAATGCTTGGAGACTTAAGGAGGAAAAATACGTTCTCCGTCATGCGTTTTTTGACAATTGGTAGAAAAGATATATTCCTATTTTTTATTTTAAAATTATTTTATTCGTAATCCATACAAATGAAGGAAAGAATGTGTGTATGTTCCCCATACAAATCTACAGTTTACTTCAGATCCCAACCAAATTTGGCAGACAGGTACTTGGGCACCCAAGAAGGAACGTAGGGGAGTTTCAAACGCCAAAAAAGAACCGAACCGTTCGAGTTTTAATTTTAAAGCCCGAAAATGGCATTAAATATCTCTTTCTACCCGAAATAAGTATCCGACCTATTCAATTTTGGCGCCATTCGAAAACTCGCGAAAATTTCCCATAAAGTTCAGTCACTTCCTTTGAATTTCAAAATTAAAAAACCTAAATCAAAAAGAAAAAACTGTAAAATCAGCAGGAAAAAAATAAAAAGCACTATTAAGCCTAATGTAACTCCATTTTCATATCGAAAAACTATCGTTTGCGCAATTTCATTTTAAATTAACGTTCAAAAGGTTGCCACTTTTTTTTTCTTGGCCATGACTAAATAAAATTTTGTTTCTGTTTCAAGGTACTTTCCCCTTTTGATTATTAATCGACAATATATCTTCTTTCTTATTTTTAGGATTTTAATTGCAGATATTGAGGGTTGCGTTTAATTTATTCCGGAATTTTTGATTTGCCGTTTTCATTCTTTAAGAATGTTTTTTTTTTTTTTTTTGATGGAAATTTTACACTTTTTTTTCCCTAATTGAAGTCCAATTGTTAAATATGCGTCGTTTGCCATAACTTTTATTTTTGAGGTAGACCGTGCGAAGCCGGTCAATGCAGCTAGTGATATAATTTAAAACGTTCTGCGGAGGTTTGTCCTAACTCCTATAAGTACCATTTATAATTTTAAAAAACAGTATTTTTACTTGCATGCAATTTGAAAGATATAATTTTCTTGCTCGTACTTTGTACTACAACTACATTCTCATCTTGTATAATCTATATAAAATTATTTAGTTTATTTGCAATTAGTATTTTCTATCTTACCTTGCACAGCAAATCTAACGTAGGAACGTTGATAAGGTGCAACAAATTATCGCTTATTGAAGTCAAGATATTTTACGTTTATACTCAGACATTCTGTATCGATTTCAAAACTACCCCTATATACATCGCTACCTTGTTGTGTCTGAGAACAAGAATCTTTAGACAACCACTTACGAAACCTACTTCACTATTTACAAACTACTTCAAAACTTACTTCAAATCAAATGTGCTGAATCCTACTGAGAGCAGAATCCTCGCGCAAACGCGAGTGTTGAAGTATTTTACGTAGTTACATCAATAGTTCGTAGCAGTACACAAATAAATACTCAATTCAAAACTCTTTTTCCAAGTACGTGACTCGGCTCTGAATTCTCTTAGAGCTTTGCGAAAGTGCAGCAAGTGATAATATGATGCGTATCGCCCTAGTTACTGTAAATTACCCCAAGGATTTTCGTAAATTTTCCTCTTTCCCTCGTCATTCTAAACGAAGTTTATTGAAGAGAAAATGAAAAGGTTTTCATCTAATGATGCGGTTTATTACTACAAACTAGACTTTTTTAGCAAATAAAATTAACTACATTATAACTGAGTTGGGTAAGGAAACATAGTAGCAGAAAAAATGGGATCCTATTTCTTAGTTTTAAATGTACAGGAGAGATGTAAAAATAAGGTAAAAAACAGGTGAAAATACAATATATATATATATATATATATATATATATATATATATATATATATATATATATATATATATATATATATATATATATATATATATATATATATATATATATATATATATATATATATATATATATATATATTATCAAAATTGTTAAAGTTCAACGGCCTAGGGGCACGTGTTATTATTGACCGATCGAGTTCAAATTTTGTACCGATTACTTTTTATTATAGTGTCACAAAACTAGGGGGCGTCACTTGTTGAATTCCGAAAAAAATTTTTCCCATATAAATAAGGACTACCCTAATATATATATATATATATATATATATATATATATAATATATATATATATATATATATATATATATATATATATATATATATATTAGGGTGGTCCTTATTTATATGGGAAAATTTTTTTTCGGAATTCAACAAGTGACGCCCCCTAGTTTTGTGACACTATAATAAAAAGTAATCGGTACAAAATTTGAACTCGATCGGTCAATAATAACACGTGCCCCTAGGCCGTTGAACTTTAACAATTTTGATAATTTTCTCACAAATCTTCGAGTTTTTACTTCAGACCCCGTATATCGTTTCTCCTATGCTTGCAAAATATTTTTACAGCGAGGGTAGCGCTAAAATTAAATTTTTAATTACATCATACCGTCTAAAGATTTTACATTGAATAAGAATGAAATAGTGCTATAGAAACTTTACCTTAATCGTACGCTTTTCTCAATGTATCTCAATCGTGTGCATTTTTTTTCCCGATAGTTTTGGACTGTCTGTAAAATACTATATTGCTTTTGTGACTCATATTTGGTAATTGATTGTGAAATTCCTTGATTAATTTTGTGCTCCTCTTTCTTTTGTATCATTCACAACTTTCAGCATTTTAACGATATCTCTTCCCTTTAAATAGCTTCCTTCATTTTGCCATGATCAGGATCAATTAGGAAAACATCTTTTGGTGTTTGTAACTTATCAAACAGTTTTATTGACTTGTAATTGATTCTATAAAGAAGAAGATCTTTACTAAGAAAGTATTCCAAATCATCTACTGTTATCTAAAATTTTTATACAGTCATCAGACACGTCGTCCTATTCAGCAAGCATTTTTTTGAAGTAATCTTTTCCTATCTTTAAAGTTAATTCCTTCATCCAATACGGACAAAGCTACTAGTTCATCCCCTAATTACCATAAGTGATTTAAGAATTTTTCAATCACTGCTTCTGCTGCATGTTTGTCATCATTTTGTACGTTGCAGGTTTTTTAGACACTAGACTTTATATTAATTTAAAAGGCCTAGTATGGGTTGCTGCGAAAAACTATCACTTCATACAACATTTAACTGTAAAACAGCATTTACGGGCAATCTATTCATGTAAGGTCAATTTAAATTGTTTCCTAAATATATAAATATTCAAACAATAAATTCCTTTTGCCACCCATCTGGCTCACAGATAAGTTCCAGGTTGCCGAAAACATATCGCTGTAGGAGGGAGGACTTCACCAAGAAATATTATTACACGTTATGAGAATTCTCTGTAATATTTCTTAATTCCACTTTCTACAAACAATAATATGTCATCAAATTCTTCTTTTAGAAATTAAGTGGTATGTGTAGTTTTTGAATTTTGAAGCGCTTAAATAATGGAATATCCAGTCTAGAACTAAGAAATGCAAGAACTTCTTTAAAGACACTCTGCAGTACGATTCAAGGGCATGATGATAGCAATACAAATGCAATATATCACCGTTCAGCTTTTCCTCTAAAAAATTAGTTGCACAATTTATACGATCGGTATTGTAAGCCGCTGTATAAAACACTACAACTTGAACAATTAGCAATAAAGAGCAATCTTCTAAGATATCATATACAACTATCTCAGAAATTCTGAGTAGCTATTCAACTTTGGAACCTGAAGCTATCATGGTAAGCCTATCGACATTTTTTTTTTCCAGTTACATCTGGATGTAGCTTTGTATCCCAGGAAATAACTAAAAAATCTAAATTTAAATTCATTGAATCTGATTTTACATCTCTAAGATTTTCTCTTGCTCTCTTAAGGGATGTACGATTGATTATAAGGTTATTTGGATTCAAATTTACTGCATCTACATAGGCTGTTAATAAATGAGCAGCATCTTTGTTTCTAATATGGCATTTGTCTAACATTGATGAAATGCGAGCAGATATCAATAGTTGTCAAGCTTTTTTGCGTTGTGGTAAACCAGATATAGAAAAAAAGGTTCAACAGGTTAGGATATATACCCATTTCAGTTTCTAAATCTTGTGAATTGCAAGAGGAATTTGATGATAAAAAAGGACTATGTACTGAAATAGAAGACAGTTTAAAGTATAGATTTTTACATAATTCCGATCTGGAATTTTTTTAATTTATATTTTTGATATGGAAAATAGAGTTTATTTTTATTGTAGGGTAATCGAGGATTTTTCAAAATTTAAATTATAAGAATGCATAAACATTTAAGTATGTAACTGAATAACAGCGAATTAAAATATAATTGCCATTACTTATATTTATAGCATGGAAACCTAGTGACCCTATATGCCACACCTATTACATACACAGAAAATTTTCTAAACCAACACCCCGAAAGCCTGGAGGTGGCAGTTTGTTGTTGTCAAAAATCATACGTTAATGGCCTAGGCCATTCATTAATGGCCTTTAGAATCTCTTGTGTCCATCTTGATGGAAAGAAATGTTCCCCTGCCGCTTGGTTTGAAACGAGCGTAAATAACGGTGTGCCTGTCCCAAGGCAATTGGTGTACATGTACCCTATGTAATTTGTAAAATTTTACAGAATGAAAGTGAGAGAATGGTTGGTCTGGAAGTAGCAACATCTATTGAGGTTCAAAATTACTTTAAATATGAAACCGAGGAATATTTTTACATAAAAATGAGAAAATCCGCAATTTTTTCTTCGAAACTCAAAAAAGGGGCCCTAGGGGCACGTGTTAATATTCATGGATTGACTTAAAATTTTGCATGGATCATTTATTTGTATAATGGAACAAATTGAGGGGACGTCGTGTAAAATATATACAACTTCAAAAATAAGGACCACCCTAATATATATATATATTATATATATATATATATATATATATATATATTATATATATATATATATATATATATATATATATATATATATATATATATATATATATATATATATATATATATATATATATATATATATATATATATAAATAGTTTCTTTGAATAGTCATCTAAAACTTATTTCAGCAGTTCAACGCTGTTTCATGATAAAATGAGTGACAAAGCTGTGTTCGATTGTTTGTCAAAATATATTGCAAACAATCAAACATTAAGCAAAATACAGTTGGCTCTTTGTTTACCGAAGCTATATTTAATAAATTTCTCTATTTAAAGACTGCTTTTCATGGTCCCAGATGGTCCACTATAGTTTTAAAAGCATTCTGTTTAAGGATGCTTTCTACTTAAGGATGATTTTTTTGTGGTCCCTTAAAAGTCGTTAAGCAGAGAGCCAACTGTAGTAGAAAACAACGTAAACATACATACATTTGCAGCGTATTGTCATACACGTGTTTCGGGGTAACACAAAGCGCTTTTCATAATGAAAAAAAAAGGAGCTTATAGATGGTCGGATATCTTTTCATCCATTCACTTTTAGTTACACAGATATGGATTTAAGCCCAGATAAACTTGTTCAGTTATTTTACAGTAAATAACTATACTGCCTAACACAGTCGAGCCCGCTTAATGGAATAGCCAATTTTCCACGAAAAATTATTCTAATAAGCGGGATAAACGGTATTAAAATAATAGACGTCAACGGTTTGGTACATCGAAAATGTATTACTTTAAGCGGGATATTATTTTATCCGATATTCTAATAGGCGGGCTTATTTGTAATTGGAAATGTGTTTTACAAACTCTTTAAATTACCGAGTATCTAAGTTCAATAAATTACCATTCATCCCTTCTTTAGTACTAATTCTTACACTTTATTTTTAACATATAGTTGAAAGCACCAGCTTTTTTGATTTTATTCCTCGGATCTGCTTTGGGCTCAGTTTTAGCTAATGGATTTTACTAGCTGCCCCTGCGAAGCACTTGCGTTCGACAGCTGTAATTAGAATCCCGGTTTTTTTAGGGGTAATATTTCGAAAAATAGATAAAATGTACATTTGCTGTTTAATTTTAACTGAAGGTGAGTAAAAAGCCCTTTAAAATGATGCATTACTTATGAAGGTTGTTAAAGTTTTGATGAATTAATGGAGTTTTCACAAAAAACGTCATTCATAAATAATATATATATATTTTTTTCTGCTCAATAGAATTAGTCATTCACAGAAAAAAATAAAAAAAACTATAACATTAAAATAAAGAATTTTTATTAGCAACAGATTTGATTGTAGATCTTTTTTAGGTAGAAAATTTAGCGCATCAGATTCCTTTTTGCGAACTTATAGCCAAATATGAAAAATTGTCTAACTAAATAATTTTCATTTAAAACAAAACCGTTTGCATCTCCTTCTTTCTTGTAAAAATAAAACACTCTAAATTTCCATTTATTTTCGGTCGTCATTTTTTTTACTTAAACTTTAGAATGAAAAAAAAAAGAAAAAAAAAACATCTTGACAAAACTAATTTTACAATAAATACCAACTTTAAATTCACTTAACATGAATTTGGTCATATTTATCTTAACTTGCATCAATGTTAATTCTCAATGCATTTAAAAAGGTAGTATCATGTCGCCCACTAATAGACGACTTTGTTGCTTCCTTATGCAAATTTTAGTCCCACGCAGGATAGTCACACGATTGAAAATAAATTTCCACCCATGTAAATACATTTTAGCATATTCTATGCGTGAATAATTCCGTGCGTAATCTTTTCAAACCTGAATCCGAATTCGTGACGTCGCAAAAGTTCGCGAGTCTGCCTCTGCCCCCGTCTCCGGATGTAAATGATAGTTTTAAGGCCCCAACCATTCTTCTCGACGTTGAGCGCATTAAGGAAAATTGTCTGGAAACGATGAGAACTTTGGCTCCTGGTTTTAATTCCACGAAACCCCAACGCCGCGGGTGTGATTAATGTGAGTACTTTTGCAAAATGCATCACTGTTTGGTGTCTTAGGTGAAGAGTCGAATTCAACATCACGACAGCCCGACCTTTACGTGCAGATATGATTAATGGCTGGGGATTTAATAAAGCCCGTGCACGAACCGCAATGGATCTTTAGTTGCAGTTTTAAGGACTTATGTTGGAATATGAATCCTCTGGTGGACTGGGGGACATGTGACGGTAAATTGCCATTCAATTTGCAAAATGCCAGAGTTTAATTTTTTTTTCGGGTGCACATGTAAATTTCTGTTGTTCGGAAAGTTGGTTAAGTTGGCACGAATCCAGCTAACAGTGAGGATAATTTTTTTAGGTAGATTGGGCGAACGAACTTCACTTAAACTATATTGGATTTAGTTAAGCAGTATTTGGCGATTATTTTCTAGTTTGCCGTAAATAGTTTATTAATTTTTTTTTTCGTGTTGATTTGGGTGGAGTGAAAAAACTAAAGATAGAAACATCTATCTCCTATATGTGGGAAAAGTGTTACTTACCAAGCTGCAAGCATTACAAAATTGCAACTTATCAAAAAATGTCTTTAGCTGGGCCAATTGCTTTCAATTTTAAGTATGTCGCCTTATTTTTCAGCAAAGTGGTGAAAATGGAATGATAAAATGTAATATTTCTTTTTTGAAACTACGAAAGGTTGAAATGCATAATGAATGGTTGAACTTTTGAGAAATAAATACTTAATGTATAGTTGAATGACCTAGGACTAGGCAGTCCTAGGTAGACCTTCAAATGTACATTTAGCGAGAGATCCTAAATACGGAGAGATTGGACAACTTCGGAACGGCGGCCATCTTTTGTCCAAAGATGCTAACTCCTCGTAGGCCGTAATGCATCTTCTGCCCCAAGTATCACTGTACTTTGTATCGAAAAAATTGGAACCTTGTTATGATATCATGAAATGCAATGTGCAGATCACAAATATCTGTTTGTTTTCTATCTTTATGAACAAGTTTTTGAGAAAAAAAAATTGTTTGTAAGCGCTATGACGAAACGAACCATTGGCACTGATTGCTAGACTTGGCGCCGTCTAAAAGACTGTTTAATGAAAATACGAGGAGAAAGAAAAATCAGTTTGTTCTTTAAAGATTTCATGTTCTACATTCCATGGGAGAGCTAAAAATTCATACAGCGCAGCATTTCGAGCTGACAACACTTGGATTAAACATGGCGGAGATCGGTGCGCCGTTGCCCAATCTCTCCGTATATAGGATCTCTACATTTAGCGCGTTTGTAGTGCATGCTCTGGGCTAGTCTATTTTCTACGTTCACTGCTATCAATTGCGTTTTTTGTTCTGCATGGTTGTATCTCTCTTTTAAAGCTTCCTATTCAGTTTGAGTTCTTTCAAACTTTTAATTCTTACTTCAAGTGAAAATGAAAATGCTGTTTTCACATATAAACAACTTGAAAATGTAAAACCACAATTGTATGGGACGAATCATTTTTAGTGAACATTAATGAGAATTAAACTTGTAGCAGTTCAAGTGTAGCACAGCATAGGGAATCCGATAAGTATGCGTCAATTCTAATAAATGCTGCGTTGAAAGATATGGAAAAACTTAAAAAAGAAGATTCCACTAAAGTATGTAGTCACCGTAGCAAAAATAAGAGGGAAAAGAAAAAAAAAAGCATTGATATAAAAGGAAAATAAGCTCTTCCTCAGAATATGCTGTGCTTTGGCGGTCGTTGAGCATTTACTTTTATTAGTTGAGAACTTACTTTTATTCAAAATAAAGCCTGAGAAGGAAAAAAATGTAGAAAGACAATAATAAAAGTAAGTTATTTTACTTGCATAAACTGAAACAAAATATTATACTTGTAACTGTGATGTCTAGTTACTGCTATGTCATTGGTTCACTGTTCATGACTAATAGGTATTGTAAAAGTAGTTCGAAAAGTCAAACTGGAACGAAATTACATTTTGTCTCACTGATGCTTTAGTAAGATACATAAAGTGGGAACAGTAAAATACATTTTGTCGATTTAGGTAACTTTGAAATAATTTTAATTTACCTGGAAAAGTATGAATGATTGTTATCGTTTGACTTTTGCATGAGTTAAACTTTAATGTCTTGACACACAGTAGAGTCAATTGGTGCAAAAAAAAAAAAAAATTCTAGAAATGTCAACTACGGCACGTAAATGGAATTTTATATAATTTTGAGCATCTCTATTTTTGGTACCTCTTTCGACGGACAAGCATACATTTTTTTTCTCTTGCTATAAATCCTACAAGAGAAAAATCATCGGTCTCTAGCTTCTTGTTGTCTGCAAGACGAGCTAAATTTTAGCTTGTCTCCATTTGAGTTGTAGAAATCTCCCTCTAGTGAGTAGTCCAAAACTAACTGCTGAGATTATAATTTTCCCTTTTCGAAAGCAACTGCCATTGGTATGTTTTCTTTGTTCTTCTTTTAAACACCCGAGTATCTGTTCGGGACTCAAATAAAGAAAATGATTCAGACTAGGGCTTCCTAAAGTGTGGTCCTCGGACCCCTTGGGGGTTTGCCGAGCCCTAGTAGGGGATCCCCCACAAACTGCGGGGAAAAAAATTAATCACTTTAAATGAAATTTTAATAATGCTCTTATATTTGACAATTAGAAAGCATCTCCATTGGTATGTTTTCTTTGTTCTTTTTTTGAGTACCGCTAATCTGTTCGGGACTGAAAAAAAGGAAAATGATAATTTAGACTATTCTGGATTGGGAATTTTTTAAAAGTGTCTTCTTTTGATGCGTGTTGAATTTAATGAGGATGGAATGCGTATACTGTAGCTATTGTCTGTCATTAGTAAAAGAGCTTCTTTAATGTATGTTTCAGAAAACTGACTCCTTTTTATTTTTCTATTCATGTAGATAAATATTACTACATTTAACAAATTGCAACAACATTTCATGAAATAATTTTAACGTAAAATTAAAATAAACGTTGAATTATAGGTTAATGTGAAATTAATAACAGTTTAAAAACCATGCAGTTATTTTATTTCGATGGGGTCAAGTTATGATGATATGGTTAATTTTCATACCTCAGATTGGTAAGCAACATTTTATATGCAATATTGTTTACAGTGTGTCGACATGATTTTTTTTTACATTAAAATAAGCTAGAAATATCTAAACAGAACATTGATTACCATTGTCTTAGTGAACCCAAGGACTTTCTTCATTGCAAAATTTAATCAAAATTAATAAAATAAAATAAATTAATAAATGAAATTTAAAAAAAAACCACACGATATTTTAGCAAAAAATAAAAGTAAACTTCGAAAAAGAAATTCAGTGTTATGATTGGTTGGCAGTGGTTTCCACCCAATGACAGTCTGCTGTTAATTTCTGAAGCCTGAAAAAGAAAAATCGAGAATTAATTGCATGCTTCAAATGTGGAATGTAGCAAACATCTGAGCGTCAAATTTAAAGAAAATCGATTAGAAACTGTCCTGAAGCCAAGTCAAACACCGCCAAATCAAACAAGAAGTGCCTTCTTAAAATTATCACTGGAAATTAAAATCATCGCAACTTCAGAGTTGAATTAAATTTTTTGATGCGTCAAAGATGAAAGCAATTTAATATTTATATTGATT